>NW_020175446.1:450668-566413 GCF_003031525.2 Neophocaena asiaeorientalis asiaeorientalis | reverse complement strand
GGGGGGGCGGTGTTTGTCTGCATGTCAGACCTGAAGAAAGATGCCGCCATAGCCACTGGCTCTGAAGGTAGCTCTTAAAGATCAGTTGTTGGCCCCAATTACAGAACGAGTATTACAGTGGTGGCAGGATGCCCAGGTATGTGGACGTGTGCCGTGTATGGCGAGTGAAGACTAGGTACCTTCATCACCCGAGTAGAACCAAGGAGACGGGCATTCAAGTTCCTGTAGCAAGGGGCTGAGGATCCAGACCCTGTCGGTTTCACTTGAGAGCCTAAAATCCTGCTAGCTGTGCTGGCCGGCCTTTGGCTAAACATAAGCAAATAGAAAGTGGAGTCTTTCGAATGAGACCCAAGAATCATAAAAGATAATCCAAGTCTTGGCCGGCTTACTGCCGACTACCTCCAAAACTTGGCTCTAGGAAGTAGTTTCATTTCTAAGTAAAATGAGTTCACATCCTGAGATTACAAATGAAATGCAATCTCTTTTATATCTGCCTATTTATATGTGTTATTTGTTTCTTTGCTTATATTTTGAGGTCCACAAAATATCTCAATTACAATTCAGGAAAGTTTATTATTCTGCGGTAATATATTCAACTGGGGAAAATCGATTTCTGCATATGTAAAACCCGAGCCGGTCTTTCTCATAGAGATGTAAGAATGATAACATCTGTGGTGTAGACAGCTTTTCCCAGTAACATTATTAGGCATGCTACAAGTGAAGCTGGCAGCATTTTTCTGCCATTGAAGCATACCGTAATTAACTGCATAACGCTTCTTCACATCTCCTAAATTACCGTTCCGTGCGCTTCCCACGCTGCCGCCCTGGAAAACCTCGTGATTGGAATCGGTGAGAACGAGAGTGGCATTGCTCAGCCCAATTCTACCTGCCGAGGAGGCAGGAAATCACCGCTGGGCAAAATAAAGCCCTTGCAACCATCGGATGCCCCAGGCGATCTGGGAATTTCTGTTAACCCTTCACAGTTTCTCAGACGATGAAAACTAGGCACAGTGGTCACTTTCCAAGTACTGACCCCGTGGCTGACATGTGCAGCTCGATAGACTTTACCCGGCACCCTTATATCACTAAATGTGGCTTTTTGTGCGAAGCTCTTTGAGGCCGACTCCGCCTTGGGCTTTTAGCCAACCGCTACTACCCGGCTTTTTCAGCACAGAATGTGAAGCAGTGGCTGCTGAATCTCTCTGGATGTGCAAGCCGTTTCTTGTGACGGGTGTGTCCCTGCTCCGTGGGCGGTGCCGCCGCCGCGACGCCCCCCAGGGGCAAGGAGCTCAAAGCCCGCCGAGCTTGTGCGCCAGCGCACCCTCTGGCCACAAGGGGGCAGCCGAGGAGAGCCCGCGCCTTCCCGTGGACGGCGGCGGGAAAGCGAAGGGGCTGATGGGAAGCCGTTTCCTGGGCCCTCCCCGCCTCCTGAGGGGCCGCTGCGCAGTCCTGTGAGAGGCGGGAGGCTGGCGTCCCGTGTTCTCCGAGCCCGCCCACGACACCGTGTGAAGTAGCGCGCGATGGGTCTCGGAAGCTCGCAGCAGCACGCGGAAAAGCACCATGCGCACCAGTGAGGTCAGTGAAGAGATCAAGGGGCCTTTCGCGAGTATTTATTATTGTTTCTCTTCTATACTGCTACAGCAAGACACCTTACAATTTTTCTCTTCCTTTATGGCTGGGGTTTTTTTTCTTTTTTTTTTTTTTACCTTTTTAAAAACATTTTTTTAATGTAGAAATAATTGTAGATTCACAGGGCATTGCAGAGAAATACACAGGGCTGTGCTGCGTGCGCTTCACCCACTGTCCTTCGGTGTTAACACCTAGCCTGATTGTAGAGCGGGATCCAGGGCAGGAAACGGACCTCGCGCGGAGCCCAGGAGCTTCCGTAGGGTCCGCCGGTTATGCACGTGCTCCGGTGACTGTGTGTCCGGGGAAAAGTGTGGGAGAGGACATTGAATTACAGAGGGAAGGTAGTCAGGCCTTGACATTCAAGGCCATGTTAGCTGTAGGTTTTTCGTTTTTCGCTTTATCAAGTTGAGAAGTCCTCTGTAATTATCTAGGGAGTTTTTGTCATGAGTCAGTGTTGCTCCTTGTCAGATACCTTTCTACCTCAGGTGCTGTGGTCATGTGACTTTAAGATGGTTGATACGGTGAATTACATAGATTGATTTTTAAATATGAAAGCAGCCTGCATACCTGGAACAAATCCCACACAATTCAATTTGGTAGGATTTAGTTGAGTTTATTGAGGATTATCCCAGCCAATGTTATGAGAGCTATTGGTCTGCAGTTTCTTTCTTTCTCTCTTTCGTTTTTTGAATTGTCTTTAGTTTTAGTTTCAGGGCAACGCCGGCTTCTCTTTGTTGTTGTTGTTTGTTGTGGATTTATTTGGCTGCGCCGGGTGTTAGTTGCGGCAGGTGGGCTCTAGCTCCCTGACCAGGGATCGAACCCAGGCCCCCTGCGCTGGGAGCGCGCAGTCCTAGCCACCAGACCGCCAGGGAAGGAAGTCCCCGTGCTGGCTGCTTAAGATGAGTTGAGAGTTACCCATCCATCCCTCTACCATTCTAGAAGAAATGATGTAAAATTACTGTTAATTCTCGTTGGCTGAGTGTTTGTTAATATTCTCCAGGGAAATCGTCTGAGTTTGGACATTTCTACCAGGCTTTGTGCCTTCCTGGTCAGCTACACATAACTACTCACTCAGGTGTAGCTTTGAATACAAGTGTTGTAGAATGCTGGGATTTGTTTACAGAAAAACATCCTTAAGAATATTTTTTTAAAAAGGTTGACATGTGGATTTGGGTTTGATCCCACATAATTACGGAAAGCGTGTGACATTCTGGTAAGAGAAAGTGAAACTGTTAGATTGTTAGACTCCAGCGAACAAAAGTTTGCACAATAAGGGTGTCTTAACAGATGTGAATGGAGAAATAAAACCCACGAAGCCTTACATTTTCAAACAATCGTGAATTTGGCAATAGTGTAAAAAATGCAACATAATATTAGAACTACTGTAAAGTAGTACTAATGACAGAAATTAGTGTTGTTAAGAAAGATTAATGAAGAGCTAGTTACTGTTCTTCCTTCTGTGGAAATGTTTTTATTTTATCATTTTAATAGTAAGCATATCACTTAAATGGATAATAACTATGTTTTATCTATAAGGGCTTGATTCCTAAATTATGAACTTTTGAAATGCAGGAAAATGATTTATTTAGCCTAAGAAGTGCATTCTAATTAGAAATATATAATTATATAGAGATAATACATATGTTATTTTTATAATTTATATTATTATGCAGTATATGTAGTATATATTTCTATATTATGTAAATAGACATTTATATATTGTATATAACTTATATATAATAATTTAAATATATTCTATATATTATATAGTTATGTAAAAAGCATATAATCTATATATTACATCATATTATTTATGTATAATTTGTCTTTATTGAATATATGTCATCTTCACTGTATAAGCAAATGCACAAAGTCTTCTAAACCTTCTTCCCATCCGACTAATTCTGATGAGATACAGTTGAGCATGAGTCTGGACGGTTCACAGAAAAGTATCAGTGACAGTAGGATTCACAAGAGGCTACTGTTTTGGACCTCTGAACAGCTTTTCATATTATGTTCCCTTATTTGTTGTTGGAAGGGGTTGAGCAAAATGCACAGAAAGGTTGCTGAGGGCATTTTACCCACATATGTGGGTTGTACCTATTAATTATAATTAATAGTGACCGTCGTGCAAGAAGTCTATGGGAGATTTAAACTCTATTTACCAAAGCTTAGAACTGTAGAGTCATTTTCTCTCATCCCTTTCTGCATTTATATGTATTCCACAACCACTGTTTTTCTTACTTCAAATTTTATTTTTTTTCTCTACATTTTTTTATTAACGGTATTTGCAAGAACAGAGGTGCTCCTGTCCTCATGCCCGGTTGGCCTTTCTCTGTGTCCCAACCACACCCTCACAGGGCTTTCATGATGTTTTCACGCCAAGCTCCATTTCAGAAAATGTTGACCTCGTGGGATGAGATATTTGTTAGGGGATAACAAACGTAAAACCCGTTTGAAAAGTATCGGTGATCTGTGCTCTGATTATATACAAAATCTAGTGTAATATGTGATTAACCAAAAAATGCAGTGTTAATGATAGACATCCTTATTTAATTAAATGAGTTATTGTTAAATAGTGTATACTGTAAGCAACTCTCCTGGGGCAGTTCCAAGGTAATAAACATATTACCCATATTCAATATTGTAGCACTCATATTCAGAGGAATTTCATATTACACATCTTTTAAAATATTCATATATATCTACATATCTAGGTTTTCCTTTAACCAAATACTGATTTTTTAAAAATGAAACAAGTTATCTACAGTGCTTATTTGACCACTTCTGATTCTGGGTAAAAGCTCTATCAGCCTCGACTTTAATACTTGCACTCTGTCCCTCTTTTTTGGAGCCCCTACTTTTCACCTTCTCTTAACAGTGCCTTTGGTGCAAACACAAAATGATTCTAGTAAAATGTAAAACGTCATAGCCATGGACTTGGCCCTTGTGTTTGTAAGAACTTAATGTGAGTGTCCAAAAGAACGTAAGTCTGGGGTAACAGGGACCAAAAGACACTGTGGCTTCAGATTTTGTATCCTTAACATTTAACAGTATTCAGTTTTGTTAGAAGAGAATCACAATAACCTCCTTGGAAGGGGGCTCAGGGTTCTGCTGGGAAGGGGCCAAACTTCACGCACACACTGTAGCATCCTTCATTCCTGCAAATTGCCCTGAATTCTCTCAGGGAGCCAATGGCATTTTCCCACATTTCGGCGCCATTGGGGATGTCTGATTCCTTGAAAAAAGAAAGACGTGCAACAAATGTAAATTAGGCAATTACGAGACAATTTCGTATTATTCATGCAGACTCCATGTAAACAGGAAAATCCATTTATATCCTAACTTACTAGGATGACCCCCTCTGCCTTCCCACCACTCCTACCATACACTTCTTCCATGCTGATTAAATAAAATTTAAAATGAGCGCACACAAGCAAATTCCTAATTCACCACCATTGATCTCATGGCTCAGGAAAATCACCTGGAGGTTAAATCTCAGCAGCTCGCACAGCCTGTGCTGCACTGGGGTGTGTCTCTCCCGTTGCTGGTGTGTCTTTCCAGTCACTGGTGTGCGTCTTTCTCCTGCGTGCACGGCTCCGGGAGAGTCTGACATCCCCATGGTTTATGCAGAGTTATGGGGTCCCCTTTTCTGGTCCTCTCCATCATCCACCCTACATGTTCTGCTACCCAGAGGCCCGTTCTCTCGGCTCCCCTGGTTTTTCTTGCCTTTGCGATGTGTCTGTCAGAAGACCTGTCCTTAGCATCCAGGCACAGGAAAAAAGAAAGAATAAGAAGGAAAACCAACCAGACCATAGCTCACCTACCTCCCTGTGGGTCACCTCAGAAATGCCCCAGGAGACTTGCTTATAGTATGCACCATTTAATAATCATTGATTTAATTAAATAGGAGGTCTATCATTAACATTGCATTTTTGGTTAATAGCATATTACACTAGGTTTTTTATATAATCAGAGCACATGGTATATTTTTATATAATCATTCCCACATATTCTACTTCCACTTTTTCATGTTGGTTTTGTTTTTAACTTTTCAAGTCTAAAGGTAGTGGTATTTTGTATTTTGTCCACGTTTTAGCTGGACTCACCCAGAGAGAGGCTGCAATGAGCTGATGGTGCCCTGACTTTGAAGACAACTTCTCAGCTCAGTTCCCAGCAGGCATTTCTGCTGATAAAAATATCAAAACAGACATGTGCAGGCAAGTGTTCAGACTCTTAATTCCTACCACTCATTCAGGTATTCCGGCCAAACCCTCCCAGCTGATCTTGCTTTCATTATTTTTTGCACAGACATCATTCAGTTCATCACCAACATTAGACAGGATCTTTTAAAATGCATCCCATCCATATAGGTATCAAACTAAATGAAGCAGCTATTATTTTTACCTCCTCTAATGCCTGCAAATGGTTCTGCACAAGCCCCAAGGGCATTCTCTTATCTGCTGCCCCCAGGCCCACCACAGGCCTTCCGCCTCCCCCCACTTCTGCCCGCTGTGCTCTCTTCCTGGGGTCTCTGCCCAAATGTCACATGATCTGGAATGTGGTCAGTGGCCAACCTAAGAAATACTCATATTTGCTCTTGTCATCTGTAACTACACATCACCTTGCACATATGCTTATTTATCATCCACGTTGCTACTGGAGTATTTGCTCTCTAAGGACCAGGCACTGTTCTCTTTATTGCTCCACCTGTCTGTGGAAAACAGGCCAGAACTGTGCTTGTACGTGAGCGGCACAAGGATGGTGCTCAATATGTGTTGGTTAAGGATGAATGAAGAAGGAAGGAGTATCCGTGGGGCTTAGTTAGTAATTACAGTAATGAAGAAAGCATCTGTATACACAACTGACAAATATCTGTGTTCAGCACTTTGAGATTCCACTGCAAGTCACTGAACATGAACATGTCGGACACGGACAGGAATTTTATTTTTAATTAGACTTTAATCCCTCCTTCACCCCACGGACACCTCCTTCCTTAACATTTATGCTGAAATCTTATCTGCTATATTCTCAGAAAACCAGACTGTGAAACACTGTGGCCTTTCCGGCCAACACACCATCCAAGACACACACATACACACACACACACACACACACACACACGGCTTACCGACCATCTCTGAGCCCTGCGGCGGGGTGGAAGGCACTTCTGACACAGGGGTCCCAGTGCAAAGACCATCTCAGGTTTCCCCCCATCTCTTTGGGTTTAACCAGACTGTCTCCTTCTCTGCCTGTTACTCTTTCAGTAAACTCTTAGTAAACCCGCCATGAGGTGTTCTTATATAACAGGTTTTTAATGACTACGTGTAGTTGTAGTGAGTGTAATACTTAATATAATTCTATACTCATGGACAAAAACATGTCTGTCACAGACTTATGCATTCCATATAAACTCACAGATTGTGTTTCCCAGGAATTTGATATGATTCAAACGTGATGCAATTATTCATGCATGTTTTTATAGTGCAGTTTTTATTTTAATTGACAATCCTTTCTAATATCCTAGTTTCAGGATATAATTCTAATTGGGTTAAACTTCAAAGTGCAGAGGATATAGTTAATTACACTAAGGTTCAATTAAAATCCTTATTCACTCTAGCCTACCGACAGTACGCCTGCTCGCAGTAATTTCACATTGGAGTCGCTTGCTGGTAGTCAGGACCTACCTGTTTAAACTGATGTGTTTGTTTCAGTAAATTAGGAAAAAGCAATTTGGGATGGGAGGGAATCTCGTCCAGGCTGCCCCTTGAACCTGGCTGGCAGTATTTGGCCCACGAGTCTCCTATTAGATTGGGAAGCCCTTCAGCACCTGTTGCTTTGCAGTTGGGGAGACTCTTGTGCTGCTGCCTGCAATCACAGGACTAGTTAGAGAAGGACACCAGAGGCACCCACCACGCACCCACTTCACAGCCTGAACTTCAGGCTGCCACCACCTGCAGGGCCGAGAAGATTTAATACAAAGGGTCAGAGGGAACATAAGGTGTTGGCAGGACTTCATCTGTGCCTTTGTCACTCTGGAAGCCGAAAAGATACAAATAATCAGACCATGGATTTTATCAGCACATCAAATCCATGCGATCAGTCCATATTCAGACCCCAGGAAAGGGAGAGTGTCAGTTGTGTGTGGCTGAGTCCACCCTGAAATCTGTTCATCTCATACAAATTCCTCTTAGAACCACTTCTTTAGCTCCATTTTAAAAGAAATCATGATGAGTGAGTCTCCACTGAACAGCAAACCCTTTTATGTACTCGAAAATAGTCATTAAACTGTTTCTCCTTCTTCCCTTTGTCAAGGTGACCACACAGATCCCTTTATCAGCTAGTAAAACAGTGTACCTTCAGATCTAAAAGTCGTCTTTACCCCCAATCTTTCAGAGGTTTCCAATAATGCCATTATTTAGTTTGTGAGAAGAACACAACGGAATGTATGTATTGCCTTTTCTCTAAAAAAGTAAAACTTTCCAAAGAGGTGTTTACTCTCATTTTCATTTTTTTTTCTGTAGTGAGAGAGATGTTATACTCTGAAAAACTCAATGGTGATTATATGTCCAAACTCGAAAGTTAATAAACGTCGAGGAAAAAGAACAAGAATGCATTCTCATTAGGAAAAGGGTAGGGTCTGATGGATGCACACTTAATCTTTCAAAACATCCATGACTGTATTTATCATAGAAGGAGAAAATGGGCTTTATAACAATCAACACAGAAGATTAGATTACTGATGACATCGTTAGCAATCCACAGGCAGTGGAAGTGTGGTCCGTGAGCATATTCTTCATGAGGGAGAGTAAGTAAAAGGGGGAAGAGACTGTGATGTAGGTTTACTTTAACAATATGTAGACTGAATTGTATCCTAGAATGAAGTATTAATCTCAATGTAGCCCATATATAAAAGATACAATTTATGGAATAAAGGAGAGGACTTCAGTTTTTGGCAATAGGCCATAGTATATCCTCTGCATTACCCCAACTGAAACAAAGAACTCACTGAATAATATTGATTGATGGAATGATTGATTTAGAAGTGTTGCTAAAACAGCATAACACTAAGGCAAATAGAGGGCCTCAAATAAAGTGAAAACAGGGACGAGGGCCCAGGTAAGCTTCCACATGAGGGGTCTTGGAATCCTGGGGTTGTGGGGCAGCAGGCACCCTCATCACTGCTGCTGGGAATGCAAAGCGGTGCAGCCACTTTGGAAGGCGGTTGGGCAGTTTCTTATAAAATTAAACATCTTCTTGGGCTTCCCTGGTGGCGCAGTGGTTGAGAGTCCTCCTGCCGATGCAAGGGACACGGGTTCGTGCCCCGGTCCGGGAAGACCCCGCATGCCGCGGAGCGGCTGGGCCCGTGAGCCATGGCTGCTGAGCCTGCGCGTCCAGAGCCTGTGCTCCACAACGGGAGAGGCCACAGCAGTGAAAGGCCCGCATACTGCAAAAAAAAAAAAATTAAGCATCTTCTTAACCTGTGATCCAGCAGTCATGCTCCTTGGTATTTACCCAAAGGAGTTGAAAACTTAATGTCTACACTGTAACTTGCACATGCATGTTTATAGCAGCTTTATCATAAATTACCGAAAACTTGGAAGCAACCAAGATATCCTTCAGTAGGTGAATGGATAAATAAACTGTGGTCCATCCAGAGAGTGGAATATTATTTAGCAATAAAAAGAAATGAGCTACCAAACCATGAAAAGACAAGGAGGAACCTTCAATGCATATTACTAAGTTAAAGAAGCCAATCTGAAAAGACTACATACTGTACGATTCCAACTATATGACATTCTGGAAAAGGCAGAACTACAGAGACAGTAAGAAGGTCAGTGGTTGCCAGGAGTTGGAAAGGGGGAGGGAGGACCAGGTGGCGCACAGAGGATTTTTCGGGCAGTGAGATGACTCTGCATGGCACTACATTGATGGATACCTGTCATTACACACTCTTCCAAATCCACAGGATGTACAACGCCAAGAGTGCACCCTGCTGTAAACCGTGGATTCCGGGTGGTGATGCTGCATCCGTGTAGGTCCATCAATTGGAACAAATGTCCCATCCAGCCTGGGGGAGGGGCACGTTCATAATGTGGGAGGCTGGGGCAGGGCTTTCTTTACCCTCTTCTCAATGTTGTTATGAACCTAAAACTGCTCTAAAAAATAAGTTCTTTTTTAAACTAAGATCCAGTTGATCTAAGTTTCCGAAAGTAAATGAGCAGAAGAGAATAAGGATGAAGCCTGTGTGTAAATGAAATGTACAGGTCTGACTGACAGATGTACTCGAGCTTAGTAGGAAAAGCTGGGCTATTCAAAAATGGTGCAAACTGGTTACTCATATGGAAAATATATCAAACTGGATTCATCCCATTCTCACACACATACACACACACACACACACACACACACACACACAACTTGAGGTGGATTCAATACTTAAACGTGGGAAAGAATCACCTTTAGAATATCTGTATGATGAAGTTCTTAACTTTAAAGTAAATGAAATAGACAAAGACAAGCCACAAACAGGGAAAGATGTAGCCTACGTTGATTAATCTCCACAATACAGGAACACTCCAAGTTATCATGTAGGCATGTAAACCATCCATAAGGAGAAAAAAAAAAGAAACAGGTGTGTCACTGAGGATTAATTATATTTGATCCATAAACCTGTGAAAAATGCTCAACCTGATAATATTAGAGATATGCAGATTGAAGCCAAAGTGAGATACCATTTCAAACTACAGGCACAACTTTAAAGTTTGGCGAATACCTAACACTGAGGAGGAGGTAGAACAAATACAATTCTTGTTCACTGCTAGGAAGCTGAAATTGGCATGGTCGCTTTGGAAAATGACTTGGTACTTCTTGGTAAATTTGAGCATATGTGTTATCTGCCACATAGCCATTCTACTTCAGAGTATCTTTCCTGCAGAAACTCTCTCAAATCCACGCCAGAAGACACATCTAAGAATGCTTATAGGATCCTCGTTCATAATGTCCCCCCATTGGAAACAACTGTAACTCTTGCAACCAAGAGTCAGCTCTGGTCCAGCCACAGAATGGAAGCCCACAGGGAAAATGGATGTGCTGTGGGTCCAGGTGTCGGCATGGATGTGCCTCCCAGCACTGAGACAAGTGAGCCACAGAAAAACAACAGACAGGTAGAGTCCATTTACATAACATTCAAAAAGAAACAAAACTAAGCAAAATAAATTGTAAGGAGAAATAACTGTAAATGGGTATGGTAGGACAATTAACACAAAATTCACGGTAAGGTGGTCTCTGGGGAAGGCAGAAGGAAAGCAGCTACAGTTGGGAAAGACTCCACCCCCAGTGTGTAATTCGCTAGCTATACTTGTATACCTAAGTGATAGTATAGAGTATTTTGCAGACATTTATTTTTTATCTTTCATGAATATTTAAAGTAAAACATACATTTTATTATTTGGTTCTGCATCGAATTTTCCATTTTGTGAAAGAGATCACATTAAGTATGGACATGCTCTCTGTATGTAATGCTAATTTTTTAGCAATTCCAAGATGTAAGGCAATAAAGAAGCATGATGTCCAAGGCACAGCCCTGAGTGAAGATGGCGTGACTCAGGTGAAGGTCCACCAGTCAGCACTGCCCTCCCTTCCCTGTGCTGTGCTGAATTACTTGTTTATTCTAATTGCCTTCTTCCTGATGATGGCACGTTGAAACATTCTTGGTGGGGTATTAACTTCTCAGATGCCTTGGGATTGTGTAGAGGGAAGACCGCAAATCGAGTGTTTCTTTTGGTGGAAAGACAGTTGGCTGTGAAGTCCTGGGTTAAAATTCTGTCTTTGATTTTGGACAGATCACTTTGCCTTGCTAACTTTAAAATAACTCATAGTTAAAACTGGGATAGTGAGTGATATCTACCCTGAATAGCTGGAGGAAGAAGAGGGATACAATTATCTCTTGTTTATCCCCTCCTCCAAAGGGAGAGAAAAAATGTCCAATCGGTTACTAGATCCATGTCCTTCCCCTTTGTCACTTAGTAGCTGCTCAGTTACCAGATGTACTGTCACCCATGGGACAGTGCTTGTGCTTAAGTGACCCTAATTTTACTGAATAATGGCCCCGGAGCAAAAGAAGAGTGATGGTGGCAATTCTAGTATGCCAAAGAGAAGCCCTGCAGTGCTTCCTTTAAGTGAAAAGGTGAAAGTTCTGGACTTAATAAGGAAAGAAAAAAATGGTATTCTGAAACTGATAAGATCTACAGTGAGAACAAATTGTCTATCTGTGAAATGATGAAGAAGGAAAAAGAAATTCGTGCTCGTTTTGCTATCACACCTCAAACTGCAAAAGTTACAGCCACAGTACGTGATAAGTGCTTAGTTAAGATGGAGAATGCATTAAATTTGTACAATAAGCTATTTTCAGAGAGAGGCAACATTCACGTAACTTTCATTACAATATATTGTTATAATTGTTCTATTTAACTTATTATTAATCTCTTAGTGTGCCTAACTTATACAGTAAGCTTTATCATAGATATGTGTGTGTAGAAAACAGCACGGATATGCTAGAGTTCAGTCTTACCTGTGGTTTCTGGCATCTACTGGGGGTCTTGGAATGTATCGCCCGTGGATAAGGGGAGGTGACTGTAGCACCTTTTTTGCCTGTTGGTTTAGTGCACTTGAGGCAGGTGGTAATCTTAGCATAAAGTGCAATGGAAACCATCATTGTGCCTCCTTGTGCATGTATTTCTCCTTTGAAAACCAAGACTTCCAAATAAACAGAACCGAAAATTGTGGGTATCTGAAAGACAAAATATGAAAATAGATTCTTAGGTTTCATAGTAGGAGAAGCCACTCTCGTTTTTGCTTCCTGATAATGACCTTCATATTTTGGCTGAGGGAGAAAGTGATGGTTTCTGGTTCAGAGTATATGCCAAAGCCCATAGAACTGTATATCAGCTTTCCCATGTGTCATTAGTCAGCTGGTCCCATAACTGAATCTCCACAACCTCGCCCTCTTTCCGTAAAGCCAGCCGCTCCTGGATTATAAACACTGGAAAACAAACAAATTCCATGGGTGTACGATCACTGTCCAATTCCTCTGTCTCCAAGATGAGCTCCAGGGTAGGGAGTATTGTGTGTGTATTACCATGACGTGAAAAGGGCATTCTGTAAGGGAGCAGCATTGCAAACAGAAAACCGTAGCTATATCTAGAAAAGCTGTCTATTCTGGTGATGAAAAAGTGTTATGCCTCCTTCACAAAATACATCCAGTGGGATCAGCCTGCCACCAGGTGGATAGGTGATCTCCCCAAACCATGATGCCATAGCATTGGCCTCTGCTGTTGGCCACGTCTCTATTCCTGTTGACCTGCTCAGTCTTGCTGGGGAGTCTGTGTTGTTGAACCAGTGTAGACTCCACTTCTCCACAGGTACGAGCAGTTTGTACCTGAACACCATGAGCAAACACTGTTATGGCTGGGGAAACAGAGAACTGACCTCAGTGGAATGGGCAGGATGAGCCCCCTGATTACTTAATATCTCATTGAAGTTGGTGTCCTTCTTGAGCATTTAAATGGCATACTACATCCCATATGCCTCTTGGCCATATTTTTTTCCACCAGTTCTCCAATTTTGTCTTCCTAAGTCATTGACTATTTGGCTGAACCATAATTCAAACAAGATTCCTACCTCTGGACATCTCTGTATCTGGAAAAAGGGGGAAACAAGATTGATTGATTGTTTAATGATAAGCATTTATTGCTTATATGTCTTTTATTTATTGGTTTTTTTTTTGGAGTATAGTTGTTGTATTAGTTTCTGCTGTACAGTGAATCAGTTATATGTATGCATATATCCCCTCCCTCTTGGACCTCCCTCCCCCTGCCCATCCCACCCATCTAGGTCATCACAGAGCACCGAGGTGAGCTCCCTGTGCTATACAGCAGGTTCCCACTAGCTATCTGTTTTGCACATGGTAGTGTATATATGACAATCCTAATCTCCCAGTTCGTCCCACCCTCCCTTCCCCCGTGTCCACATATCCGTTCTCTATGTCTGCGTCTCTATTCCTGCCCTGCAAATAGTTTCATCTGTACCATTTTTCTAGATTCAACACATATGCATTAATATATGATATTTATTTTTCTCTTTTTGACTTATTTCACTCTGTATGACAGACTCTAGGTCTGTCCACCTCACTACAAATGACCCAATTTTGTTCCTTTTTATGGCTGCGTAATATTCCATTTTATATATGTACCACATCTTCTTTATCCATTCATCTGTCGATGGGCATTTAGGTTGCTTCCATGACTGGCTATTGTAAATAGTGCTGCAATGAGCATTGGGGTGCATGTGTCTTTTTGAATTATGGTTTTCTCTGGGTATATGCCCAGTAGTGGGATTGCTAGGTCGTATGGTAGTTCTATTTTTAGTTTTTTAAGGAAACTCCATCCTGTTCTCCATAGTGGCTGTATCAATTTACATTCCCACTGACAGTGCAAGAGGGTTCCCTTTTCTCCACACCCTCTCCAGCATTTGTTTGTAGATTTTGTGATGACGGCCACTCTGACTGGTGTGAGGTGATACCTCATTGTAGTTTTTATTTGCATTTCTCTAAGAATTGGTGATGTTGAGCATCTTTTCTTGTGCCTCTTGGCCATGTGTACATCTTCTTTAGAGAAGTGTCTATTTAGGTCTTTGACCCATTTTTTGATTGGGTTTGGTTTTTTGATATTGATTTGCATGAGCTGTTTGTATATTTTGGAGATTAATCCTTTGTCAGTTTCTTCATTTGCAAATATTTGCTCACTTTCTGAGGGCTGTCTTTTCATCTTGTTTATGGTTTCCTTTGCTGTGCAAAAGCTTTTAAGTTTCATTAGGTCCCATTTGTTTATTTTTGTTTTTATTTTCAAAATTTTGTGTAATAGGTACATTTCTACTCACCACACCCCTTCTTCTTGTTAGTGGAATGCTAGTCATTCAGCGTTCCGTTCCTTGCTGGTGGCTGCTACCAGGACAGTGTGAATAATCATCAGTAAAACAAGCCTGAATATTTCCCCCCACACAATCAGCTGCTCACAGCGAAGTACTCATAAATCATTGGTGCCCGTTGAGAAAAAACAGCAATGTAACAGAAATCAACGCCATGAGACTCTGAGCCACCTGTTAATTCAACTTATTTAGGACTTTAAGAACTGCTCAAGCGTAACGTGTGTGTGTGTATATATATATATATATATATATATAATATCTCAGCTATCGGGGAATCTCTCAGCACAGTCAGGTTGACACATACAAGTAACCATCACACACGGAATGGAGAAATGGGCAGTGAACCAGAGCACGGATTGGCAGCTTGCTCCATGATTAATACTACCTGACTAATGATTGTTAGCCTGAGAATTGGGCATTTTACTTTTCGTGTCTTTTTTAAAATTTCGTGTTTATGAGGTTTCTTTAATCTCATCCTTGATAATTTTTTAAGTCCATTTAAAACCTTGAAGGATGGGCCTGTGTTCACCATTGAAATTGCCCATGCTACTTTTTATTTTTAGCATCTGTTTCTCATTCACTTTTTAAAAATGTATTTATTTATTTTTGGCTGTGCTGGGTCCTCGCTTCTGCACGAGGACTTTCTCTAGTTGTGGCAAGAGGGGGCCCCTCTTCATCGCGGTGCGCGGGCCTCTCACTGTCATGGCCTCCCTTGTTGCAGAGCGCAGGCTCCAGACGCGCAGGCTCAGTAGTTGTGGCTCACGGGCCCAGCTGCTCCACGGCATGTGAGATCCTCGAGACCAGGGCTCAAACCCATGTCCCCTGCATTGGCAGGCGGACCCCCAACCACTGCACCATCTGGGAAGCCCTCTCATTCATTTTTGATGTGAGTTTTAGTCACAGCATTTCACAGTTTTTTAATGGCATTATTTTAATAATATGGGACATATTGTCATACATTAGTGTTCCTTTCCTCCGTTTTGAAAATGCAGAGAAATAAACAGAAACTAGGCATTTACAAATTTTTCATTCCATTTATCCAGCCATCCATTCAACAAATAGCTATCATGTCATGCCCTGCAGATACTAAGATAAATAAAACATAATTACTGTACTCAGGCAGCCAGAATATCTACTCCAGAGGGAAAAACAATGCTGACGACATCAGTAATATGAGTTCCTGACCCGTACGTAGAAATACACAGGTGCTTGATTCTGCACAAGTAGCAGCTGATTTTATTCCTTCGTGCCCACGAGTTTTTGTGCTCTGGAGTAAAAACAGATACCGATCTCTAGGGTCACTTCTAAATATTAACCTCCAAATTAACTGTGCCTCTTTGAATCCTGTGCCCCAGCCAAGCCCTTTTAATATCTCATTTACAAGATGTAATACACCCAGATTCATGACAACACTGGGGTGTCTTACACTAGCCATCCTGGTGTTTGGCTGAACCCCTATGTTTTGATGCAATTCAACAACATTCAAAGGAGACTTGTGAGCCCCTATTATATTCAAACCACTGGAAGATTCCAAAGATAGTAAAACGCTATCTATTCCGTACATTTGCATTTGTTTACATGCAGCAGTGATAACACTGCAAGATGGGAACCGTGGAGCAGAAAGAGCAGCTTGAGAGATCCCGGGGTCAGGACACCTGAAACTCAGCCCCAGCTATGCTTTTCAAGTACGTGAAGAAATATGGCAGATGCCTTTTGAGGGGCCTGGCATATAGCAAGAGCTCAATTAATGGTAGCTCACATTATATCATATTATATCGTGACCACAGTTAGAATTCTTATAGCAAATTCATGCATGACACAGAAGCACAGCACAGTGATGTACAGTATATTTGCAGTAAAATATAACCAGATGACATGAGCATTAGGCCTTTTGTTGCAGTCTACAGGTCCTTTGTTCGGTCTCTGGCGCTCAGGCTGGAGACTTCCTGTTGGTCCAGACCCAAGCTCACTGGCCGCCTCCTCTGTCCCTCGCTCCTTCTAAGGAGCCCACCCACTGAACTTTTTTATTTTTTGGTTGTTGATTTTTTTTAGTTCTAAACTTTTCCTTTGGTTCTTTTTTCATATCTGAGATGTTTTATTTTTTCATTTGTTTCCAGTTTGTTTGTGTCACCCACTGAAGCATTTTGAGGGCGGCTGCCTTAAAGTATCATATAATACTAACACTGGTCACCTCACTGTTGACACATCTGACTCTTGATTGATTGTCCCATTCATTCAGTTTGAGACTTTCTCTTTCTTGTATGACATGTGACTTTCACTTGAAATCTGGACGTTTTTGTGTTGTTTTATGCGAGTCTGGATCCTATTGAAACCTGCTTCGGCTGGCTTTCTCCAGCGCCATCTAGCGGGAGACTAGGAAGGCGCCGCCTCATGACTGACCAGTGGGGATAGAAGTCTGGCTTCCCCCCCAGCCTGCCTTTACACCAATGCGTGGGGTCCTCCTTCCTGCAGGTAGCAGGGGCACTCTGGCTGGCCGGTGTGCCTCAGAACTGCACCCGTGTGCCCTACGGGGACCCACAAGGGTTTGGGGTGCCTCAAGAGAGTGGAAATTCAGAGGGTGGCTTGGCTTTTTCTGCTCTGGGTGGTAGCAGGGCACCATTTTTCCTGTGGTGTTTGGCTGGAGTATAGAAGTTACGATCTAAAAGCTTTTTGTCCAGCTGGGCTTTCTCATGTCTGAGGCCAGAGAGAACAGCTTTATGTTGGGGTTTCTTTTCTTCATTCCCATCGGTATTTCTCCAACTCCAACTCAGGATTAAATAAGGCAAAAGAAGGCCCAGGAAACTTACCACCATGTCATTCTTTGGGTCCTAAGGCCCCTGACCAGTGTGACTTTTCTTCTTTATACCCTGCAGAGTCTTCTGATATTTGCTTCTTATTTCAAATCCATGGTTGTGCTTAGAGGGAGAAATAGGAAAAGGTGTTTCTACTAAACGCTCCTCCAAGTAGAGGTCAAGAGAGAGAAATTTAAAGCATGAAAAATTAAAATCAACTTAATGTAGTAGCATTGGTGTTTGCATCGCTATCCGACAGTTTTAAATTGCTAATCAAATTCACATAACTCAACCCAGAATTAATTAGCAAGTGCCTAGGGAATGCAAACTAATGTAAATATTAGCTTTGATAAAAAGTAATTAGTAGGGCAGAGTTAGCAGCACAACAAAATGGATTTATTTCAAATTCAAATAGTGATGCTTTAAGGATTATCAACTCTTTGGGATTAGATGAATAATCAAAAACTGAAAATTTCCTCTAACATTCACAAATGCCGTTATTTTTCAAGACTCACCTTATTAGATATGGTTAAAGGGGAAAATTAAGATAAAGCTAGTGTCCTAAAAAGGTAACAAATTCTAATAAACAAATAAAAATATTTGATCTAGAGAGGGAGCCAAACTCTGAGGCTAGAGTGGGCCTGGGATGGTGGGCTGTGCAGAAAGGACCTGGTGGAGGGAAGTGTTTTCAGGCCAGGGTGGAAACAGCTTCCCTCGCAGTCCTTCGCTGCAAACGAGTGGTGGAGCCTGCATAGCGTATTGTGTTGATATACTATACCAGGAGAATTTCGGGACTCAGTAAGAAATCAAAGTCTCCCCTGTTAGCTGGCCTTCCAAGGAAGTGAGAAGGAAAGGGAGGAAAACACAACCAACCGTTTTCTATTCCAGTAAAAAGAAAGTACAGGAAAGGGAATGAACACAATATTCACTGGAAACGTAAAGAATCTGCCCAAATTATGAGTCATCCATGTTCAAAAACTCCTTTTAGCGTGAGGTAAAGTTTTATTGCCTTTATTTCATTATGATCTGGATTTTTTTGGCAAATTATATAGTTCCAGTGTGGAAGCCATATTTTATAATCTGGGGTTATGTATAAACATTGTAATTGTAGTTTCTTCCCATGCTTTCACAAGACTCTCTTGGATACCAATTCTCACGGTCCTGGATTTGTCTGATGCCCTCTTTTTTTTTTTTTTTTTTTTTTTTTTTGCAGTACGCGGGCCTCTCACTGTTGTGGCCTCTCCCGTTGCGGAGCACGAGCTCCGGACGCGCAGGCTCAGCGGCCATGGCTCACGGGCCCAGCCGGCATGTGGGGTCTTCCCGGACTGGGGCACAAACCTGCATCGGCAGGCGGACCCTCAACCACAGTGCCACCAGGGAAGCCCTGTCCGATGCCCTTTTGACAGTCCAGAGTGCTTAAGCCAGGACTGCACTTGGTTGCCTTTGCTTAACAGTTGTGTTCCAATGAAATAAAACTCGTGACTTGGCCATCCTCAAAACCGCAAATGAAATTAACATTTTTAATAGCTGCAGTTTACCTTTCAAATTCTGCCAAGAAGATGAAAAGGAAAATTAGTGAAATTTTATTTTGATAGATAACATAGAAGGCATTTGGTAAAATCCTGTAACTAATTCATAGATTGCCAATGAAATGTCCCAGACAAACATATTTGTTCTCAAAATATGACAAACATTGCCCACTTCCAGGTGGATATAGGCAGACTACCGGTCTGTACCTAAAGCTTGCCGCTTCTTTCCATTCAAGACCATCAGTCATTCTTGGCCTCTGTGGAGCAGTTTAGAGCGTGTCTTAGAACCATTCAATTTTATAACTAGAAAGGAATTAAATAATTCTGTACAAACCTGTTTTTTAAAGAGGATAAAGTCTGAGGACAGAGCCCAAGAACTTGCCCTTTCTGGGACAGCAGGTGGAAGAACTATAACTGTGACCTGGACTCTCCGAGTCCCAGAAGCTGTGACCTGTAACGAAGATGCAGCCCTGACCTCATCCCCACCTGCCAGGACCACAGCCACTGGGAGGTCCTGCATTTAAACCTGCCTTTTTTACTAGCTGACCGTGGAACCTTGGTCCAGTCATGTAACTTTCCGAGGACTCACATTCTTTCTCTGTTCCGAGAGAGAAATGGATGACATAACTTCTAATGTTCCCTCCAATGTGAAAATTTTATAATTCGATAAGCAATTCTACACTCAAATATTGTACTGTCTAAACTAAATAGCTAAATGCAAATAAATACAATAAATCCTCACATGCGGTGAATACTCAGTCTTGTCTGTTGCATATTTCAGCTTGTGTCCTGCTGAAAGTGTGGGGACCAAGTGTGTCCTGCCTGGTGTTAAAATAAACAGAAGAAGGTAACTTTCCTGGTGTATATATTGTGGTTATTGAAGATTCCCATTTTAGCAAGTTCAGAAGATTTTACCCTTGCTTTTCTACCCATCACTGCAGAGGTAAGACTTTATAAGCCACATTGTAAAAGCGGAAACATCTGCATTACACTCTGGAGAGTGGCCATACAGGAAGCAGCGTTTGCCTACCCGTCCCTGGTCAGGGAACTAAGATCCCACATGCTGCCTGATGCGGCCAAAAATAAAATAAAACACTGCCATTAAAAAAAAAAAAGAACAATCTACCTTGTCTTCTCCATCTTACTGAGCTGTGAGGTTGTACACCTCTGGGCCTTGGAATTTAGGGAATTAAAGCTCTGAATGGCGGGGTATACTATCCCAACAGAGTAGGGGTAGGAGTGGGTGCTGAGGGACGGGTTGCTGTGTCCACCTCCATCGTTTCTCCTCTGGGTACAGAGAGGACGACTCTCCCTGCAGGACCTAGAGTTGGGCGTGACCACGTGGTGAGTCTGGACTGATCGTGTGTGCACAGAAGTCACTACCAAGCTACAATTGCTGCTGTTGGATCCTCTCGCCCTTTTGGGGGAACCCAAATGACAATGTGTGTCTGATGGTGCAGGTAAAAACTGCCGGAGCCCAGATCAGAGGGGCTGCTGGCCACGTCGTGAAAGTCAGGTCTCGGTAGACCACCTGGCACCGCGTTGAGTTCAGACATCTGAGGACTAAACCGTGGGGGTGTGACGTCGGTGAGGTTCGGGGCCCACTTCTTCTCCAAGGTACCCTTGTTGTCCTCACTGGTTCACTTGTCTCCTGTTCCAGTCCTGAGACAGCCACTCAAGAGCCTCATCTCTCTGGATTCTCGAAAACGTGCCCAGAAAGTCCTGAATGTGCCAAGGATCCGAGCTCCATGTACAGCTCCGTGCTCTGCATCACAGAGCAGTTCCCACCAAGCCGCCATCCTGCTCTGGGAGAAGTTACTCTTTCTTTAGTTTTGGGCACTGCTTTCCAAATCTGTGTGAACTCTGTAAAAGACACTTCAGACATTTCCTCCAACTTCAGCTCGATCATCTGATCCTAAAGAGGGAAAATCAACATCAACCAGTTAGAATACAAAATCAAATGAATATGAAGCTAACTGCAGGGTGTTTGAAACTCAGGTGTGCATTTACAGACCCAGACTGTGCAGGACCAATGCCTTCATACCTTTGTCTAAAGGATATGTGACCGTGGAATCAAAGAGGCAAGCAAGACAAGGTTTCATACTTCTGTCTCAAGACACATCAGCAGAATTCCCTGACAGGCAGAAGCTTTCTGAATACCGAGGAGCCTTTTATCATCGTGCCAGACGCTTCTCTGGCTTCCACGTTTCAGGGCTGCTCTGTATAATTTAGAATGCCATTTATAGAATTGCATAGAAGTTTTGCTAGGGGATATCAGCTGAAAATAAACAAAAGAAGAACTTTGCTGATATGTGAAGTGCACTTAAAGTATAAAAATCTCAAATATAAAATACAAAATGGTAATGTTCAAACTGATTTGGAAATGCGCATTTTACTAAAGGATTTCTTCAGGCGTGCTGGGCATAGGCCTGAGATTTTTTTTATTCCAAGTTTGAGAATCTTTGCTTTAAACTTTCCTATACATCAGAATCAACACAAAACTTTCCCTCAAGTTAAGCGTGAATTAGCAAGAAGAGACCTTTTGGGCAACGTGGAAGTTTTTCCAGCTGAGAGAGGCAGATGTGAAAGGCGAAGAAGTTTCCCTTTGATTTCTTTCATGTTTCTTTTGCCTTTCCACCATCATTCGTTCACATTGGGGTTCCTCTTTTACATATGCTATGTAGTGAAAAATTAGGATCGGTAGTAAGAACTCTTTGTTTGAGCTGTAAATGCTGGAATGTTATGGACTGAGGTTTATTTCACAGACTGTATTTTGGAAGTTCTAGGTTGTGCAAATTAAATTAGAATGCATGTCAATGTCTCCCTTATCATAACTGTTGTTCATGATTTATTATCCTGTTCATATTGGTTTGCATCTTTTGTTTCCTGTTTGTATTCCGCTCCATTTATTTCATACTTTCAGTGATCAATTTTACAGAATATACTATTTGACAGCAGATCTTCAAGCTGATCTAAATTGTATTATATAATATGCATGAAATGCTATTTAATTGGGATTGTTTTAAACAGGTGTCTCTACGTCAATATGCACATATTAAAAAGTAAAAAAAGTATGAAAATATAAATGTAGACTATCCTATAAAATGGGGCTGTGAGTGACATAAATGTATCTCTTTATTTTTTATATTACCCAATTTTCCTAAAAAGTTCAATGCAAATAAGAATGTTTATACTCCGAATTATTTTTCCATATGTGTGTAATGTGTATAGACACAGCCTATAATCCTCTGCTCCCAAACAATAATTTCTTGAAGGCTGACCAGTGTTCAGCCCAGGATCCCTCAGTTCTTTGGAATGGACGTGACGGCCCTACAATGGCCAGTAACCCTCGCAGCCACCGGCCTGACAGCCCGTGTAACAGGTGGTCTCCTCCACACGGTGGCCGCACGGCTAGACCCCTCCTCTGTCCTCACCTACATCAGAGCGGATAGGAAACATGCTGCATCTTTATCTCTGCTCCCCTGGTCTTTTTTTCTCACCACAATTAAAATTTTCTCTAAATTACTGGTTTTAACCAGTTAGCTTATGATAGGCCTTAGGTATGTGATTTATTTTATATGCTTGTGCTTGGAGGTTGTTGATCTTCTTGAGTTTGTATATTTTACAGAATTTATCAAATCTGAAAAAAAATGGCCATTATTTCTTCAGATACTTTCCCATTCTTTCCTCTCCTCTCCTCCTTCAGGGACACCAGTAACATCTATTCAGTCATTGGTATTTATTCCACAGCTCTCTGATGAGCTAATTATTTTGTTTTATACTCTTTCTGTATGTTTTTTCAGATAATTTTATTGCTGTGCCTTGAATTTTTCACAGTGCCTAATATGGCAATAATCTCATCCAAAGTTTGTTTTGGTTTGGTTTTTTACAGCCTTATTGAGACAGATTTCATGTACACAAAACATTTGCCCATTAAAAGAGTACAGGTCAGTGGTGCCCTCAAAACAAGCTAATTTTAGAATATTTTCACATCCTCAGGAGCAAACATAATACCCATTAGCGGTAATTCCCATTTCCTTTCCTCTGCCCCCCTTCTCCCAACCCCAGGCAAACACTAAGACACAGGGTGTCCACGTGGATATGTCTATGCTGGCTATTACACATAAGCACGGTAATAGAACACCTGGTATTTGGGGACCGGCTTCTTTCACGTGGCATGCTGTCTGCAGAGTTTATCCATGTTGTAGCATGGAGCCCTGCTTCATTCGTTTTTACTGCTGAGTCATATTTCATTGTATGGATGGGCACATTCTGTTTATTCATCACGTGATGGTGGATGAACATTTACATTGCTTTCGCCTTTTGGCTATTAGGAATAAGGGTGCTGGGAATATCTGTTTCCAAGTTTTGGTGTGGATGCATCTTTTCATTCCCTTGGGGGTGTACCTAGGAGTGGGATTGCTGGGCCCCTATGGCAGCTCTATGTTTATCATTTGGAGAAAATACCGTACTGGTTCCCAATCAGATGCAATATATGTATTTATACATTCTCCACGTTCTCTCCAACATTTATTATTGTCTGTCTTTTTTATTTTAGTCATCCTTGTGCATGTAAAGTGGTCACGAAGATTTACTCCTATGTCTTCATCTATGAATTTTGCAGTTGTAGCTCTTACACTTAGGTCTGTCATCCAACTAACATGTACCATAGTGCATCTAGAAGAAAACATAAGAGAGTATCTGTGGGACCGTGGGGTAGGCAGATCTTGGGGAAATGTAAACTAAAACTGCTGTTCACTCACCAATATAGTAAAACAAAGCAACAACAGACACCACCCACATGGACCCACGTGGCAGCCTCAGCATCGAGTTTGAGAAGCGAAGTGCAGGGCACGTGGTGGTTTCTCATTGACTTAAACACGGCCGTGCCTTTGGGCAGAGCATCATCACTCCCAGGTGTTTAACCAAGAGGAACGGGGCAAAAAACTATGTCCACAAAGTACTTACACAAGAATCTTTGCAGCAGCCTTGTTGATAGAAACCCCAAAGGTGAAACGACCCAAGCTCCATTAACAGCAGATTCATACCAAGCACAGTGTGACACATTCATTTAACAGAATGTTACTTTGTGTAGAAACGAGCAATCTCATGACACACCCATCCACATGAGCCAAAACTAATACTGTGAGTCCCACTGACACGAAGTCCAGCACGGCCGAAGCTTATTTACGGTGAGAGACGTGGAGACTTGGTGGCCCAATGTGAGGAGGGGTTTGATCTTGAAGGGGCACAAGGGGACTTTCCGGAGGGATGCAAATACGCCACAGTCCTGTTTGGCGGGGGGTGGGGAGGCTTTTTCATAG
This sequence comes from Neophocaena asiaeorientalis asiaeorientalis, assembly GCF_003031525.2. Lineage (NCBI taxonomy): Eukaryota > Metazoa > Chordata > Mammalia > Artiodactyla > Phocoenidae > Neophocaena > Neophocaena asiaeorientalis. Next base: position 542,152 of record NW_020175446.1, on the reverse strand, counting down.
GCAATGCCATTGTCAAAAAACATATCAATATGAACACTTAAAATCCTTTTATTGTATTTTAATTATATCTCGACTGAAAAAATATATATAATCCAATGTGGAGCCAGGACATGGGTAGAGATGGAGGGTGTAAAAGAAGCAAGATTGATAATTTTCAAGTTGGGGGATGCTTAGTTGTATATCCATCATATCATCCTCTTTCCTTTTGTTTGGTTTTAGTTAAAATTTATTCTTAAAGTACTAGACACACATTGAAGAAAGGGAAAGTGGTGACACACTGGGACACTATGAGAAAATTGGGGAATGTTTAACGAGTGGAGTCACATTAGAATTGACATAGATATACTGCAAAGTCGACTTTCAGTTTCACTTGTACTCTGGAAAGTTAAGAATGGAGAGGTAAAAAGGTAAAAGCAAAGATCGGTTCTCTTATCTGGTTACAATCAACAAAGTACATCAGATGAACCCTAAATCCAGCCCATGAAGAAACCCATCTGCAGGGGATTTTTACACTAAAAAAGCCAGAAATATTAATATCTACTAATAACATGAAGCATGAGGATAATATGAAATTAAACTTTAATAAATAGGATCCTACTGTATTTGCCAAGTGAGTTATTAATAGAATTTTTGAAATTTGACTTTAACACCATTACAGAAACAGCAGTATTGCTTTTCTCTCTTGCAGACTAAACATAAGGCTTTAACCAAAACTTTATATATTACTGCAAATACTGTGGCCTATCCAGAGTCTGCTATAATTGCAGACTTAGCGTGTGGGTCAGAGAAGTGTTTTAATTTTCTGTTTTGCAAATTCTGTCACCTTTAAGGTTGAATCTGCAAATCAAATCTGTACTTACAGCAGTGAAAGAAAGCAATACTAAAACTAATAAGAATTTGGGGAATATTGTGCCAGAAAATATGTCATGACACGTTCATGAAATCGATCAGAAATATGATATAAAGAGATAATCTGTAAACATCCTCATTATAAATGAACAATGATTGATTTTTGAAGAATGTAAATAATTTGCATTTGCTTAATCCATTGTTTTCTTTACAATCAAGTGTTCTGCCATGAAGAACAGAGACTTTAGAAAATTATATTTACATAAAATAATTAAAATTATTTAATATTTATTTTATAATACATCCTCTGATCACTTCTTTCAAAATTCCCCTCAGAAATTCTGATTTTTGAGTATTTCCTCAGAAATTTCTTAGGAAAATAAAACAATGAATTGAAGAAAAGTGCACATATGTCACGAAATTCACATTTCCTGAAGTTGAAATCAGAGACTATAGATTTCGATGTTTGCCTCATAAATCTGTTTTCTGAGAAATCTAGTGAGACATCCAAGATGAACATGGGGACAGGTTTGGCAGCTGCGGCTGAACGGACATCAGTTGGATAGAAAGGACATTCATCTCTGCTCAGGACGCATTGGCTGGCTGAGCTGGAGCTCTGGGCAGTGACCAAGCACTCCTTTCCTACAATTACTCCCATTCTCTCTCCTGAAGAATATTTATGTCTACTGGTACCTCTGGTGCTTTTATGTAATAGTAAGAGGAGAGAGCACTTGCTGTTGAGGAGGAGAGCCTAACAGAGAAGGGAGTGGGTTAGGGTGTGTGGCTCCGGGAGGGGGATTTCGCCCCTAAGCCAGGAGTGGGGGAGGGGGGCAGAGGACCAGACATCACAGCAAACCTGGGGTCTGCGGCTCTGGGATCTTTGCTGTTGATCCTGGGAGATTTGCTGTGGACCCCAGCAAAAACCGGGGGGCTCCCCTCCCCTCATGCTCCAGCATCCCTAGGGAGGGAAAATCTGGGGTACCAGGAACTGGAGACCCCATTTTATGCCTCCATGGCTCTCTGAGGCCTTGACGTGCTGGTTTGGGGGTTAATGTGAAACAAGCTTTCATAGGAAAACAGAGGGAGTCTATGTGTCGGTCTGATTTCCAGTAATTAGGCTTTGGGAAGATGCTCCTATAATAATTTGGGTAGAAATAATAGAAGTCTTTCCTGAATTTCTAGTAACTGTGAGGAAAGAATTGGACCACATACGTGTGATTCTCAGCATTGCTCTCTTTGCTAATACAACAGAGTCTCTCTGTTAACGCTTCTCTTAACTGACCTTGGCTCACTTGGTCCATGACTCTGCGTAGGAAGCTGTGTCCACTGAAGCGGGAAGGAGGTGGGAGGTGGCGGGAGCCCACCCACCGAGGGCCCAGGTGTCCTTGTAAAAGTCACACGGATGATTCCAAGGCACCTGGAGGAGAGTGCTTCAACTCCATTCAAAATCTCCACTTTACAGGCATCACTTACATACAGAATTTTTTTAAAAATCTGAAACTCATAGAAACAGAGTACAAAAGTGATTGCCTGGGGTTGCAGTGGGGGCGGGGTGGGAGGAAGGCGGGCGTGGTTGGAGACCTTGGTCCAAGGGAATAGACTTTCAGCTGTAAGGTGAATAAGGTCTGAGGATCTAACGTGTACCACGGTGACTAGTTGTTAACACTATACTGTATAATTGAAATTTGCTAAGAGAGTACAGCTTAAATGGTCTCACCAAAAAGAAAAAAAAAGATAAGTATGTGAGGTGATGGATGTGTTAATCAACTAGATGGGGGATTCCGTCCACAATGTATATAGATGTCAGATCACCACGATGCACGCTCTAAGTATCTCACAACTTTATATTATTACACCTCAATAAAGTTGAAATAAAACAAAATCACTGCTTTACAGATTAACTTACAGTTAATATAAATGTCCCCAGGCGTCTGTGTTTTAAGCACTATCTGTACCCGTGGACAATAAACCAATGAATGTGTTTCATACACCTGAGTCCAGTCAGGATCATATAATCAGAAGCACTCTCATTGTCACCTGTACATAAATCCAGCACATCACCCTGGAGCACCTGGTTCTCTGTTGTTGATTTCTCACTAAGTTCTTGGTTTCTATGAATCTCACCTTTGGTAAGAGATACAACCATTCCCTGTGCATGTTATAATTATTACTTAAAGAAAATTCAAATTTCTTTCTTTTACACTAATCATACCTTCTATGAATTCATCTATTTGGTTTACTAGGTGAGTTTAACACTCCCCTGTTCTGAGTTGTGCGCTTTTTTTTTTTTTTTTTTTTTTGGCGGTACACGGGCCTCTCACTGCTGTGGCCTCTCCCGTTGCGGAGCACAGGCTCCGGACGCGCAGGCTCAGCGGCCATGGCTCACGGGCCCAGCCGCTCCGCGGCATGTGGGATCTTCCCGGACCGGGGCACGAACCCGTGTCCCCTGCATCGGCAGGCGGACTCTCAACCACTGCGCCACCAGGGGAGCCCCTGTGCACTATTTTGAAACTCAATTTTAAAACTTATTTTTGCTTACTTAATAAATTGCTCCTATCATTAGTGTGTCCAGCTTTTAAGGATGAAAAGACCATCTGAAGAAATGGAATCACCATCACGCTCTCTTACTGTGTCTTCCTTTGTCTTCTTCAGATGGTGAACTGAGCCCCAGAGGTGGAGCGAACTCCCAAATCCATGCCGGGCATGTAACTGGATGGGAGACTTAAGCCCCAAGCACATCGATTTGTGAATAGAAATGATACTGAGAGAACAGCAGGCACCCGACTGTGACAAGAATTCCCCTGTTTCATTTTGTCAAGCTGGTGAGTGGATTGTGATTTGCACTTAGAACTCAGAATGCTAAGTCTCACTCCAATGCCTGAAATTCAAGGAAAAGTCAGGAAGGTGCTTTGTTGTATCTGAAGTTGTAATCAGTTTCCTCTGCTTTTTGGAGATGCTTTTCTTAGCCTAGTCCTTTAGAGAAAAACATTTTGTGAAATAGTTACTTAACCTTGTCACACATAGCCGGGTATTTATTTCTAGCAAGCTTGAAACACGAACGAGTTTTAAAGTTTTTCAATCAGTGATATTACAGTCAACACTGACAGCAATTATGAAATGATTTACAGTCGCTCTCCTCAGTCTGATAACTTTCTGAGTTGTGGGGGAAATGTGTTTCTATAGTGTTCCAGAACCTAAGAAACACAGAAAAGAGATTTACAAAAACAGGAAACTCTAAAATAGATGAAGAAAGTACCTTTTGTCACAGGATTATACATAGAGAAAATGTATCAAGAATGCATTTTTCCTCAACTGTTTTGCCTTATTAATCATAGAACTCAAGCTTTGCGTTTGAGATCAAATATTCAATCCACTTATCTATTTGTTTTAGAAAAACACTAAATCACTTCATGTATTTATTGCGCACGAGATGAGTGTTCTAAGACAGTCATCTTAAGGTGGCATGGACACAGGCAAAGAAAAATGCTGATGTTGCCTTAATCAGGGAGATGTGACAGTCAAACTAAGACTTCGTAAATGTTGAATTCCGTTAGCTACACAGGGAAAAAAGGTGATTTTCAGGAGAAGGGTGAGCCTACTGTGCCTAATTGTCGATGCGTAAAAAGCGCAGTGTGTTTGAAGTATGACAGTGAATTTGATAAAATGTGACTGTTGCCAGTTGAGTTTGAAGGTGCGAATTTGTAAATGCAAGTCACGGTCCGGCATGTGCCTGAGGGCTCCACGTGTGAGGGAAAGGAGTTTGGTCTTCTTCCTGCAGGCTCTACAGGGCCAGGGGTGGACAAACAGGGCCAAACTGTAGTGAGGGGTTGACTCCATTCCCCCCCGGAATATCTCAACAAGTGATTATTCCCAGCCTATGGCTCAATTATCGTTTTACTTCTCCCTTACAACCATCCTTTTAGAAGTATCTTCAATACCTGTCTGGTACTTGATTTGTACTCATTAGCTGAAAAAAAAATCAATGACAATTGTAAAGCATTAGTGATGATGGTACGAAGTCTCACCGCTGTGCACACTCCCCTCTGAAGATCGGTCCTCGGGTACCATCCCCTTCAGTGAGTGCTTAGAATCCATCCTTTTCAAGCCTTTATTGTTTATCTGTGAATCCCAAATGTGGGGAGAATAAGGGATGCCTTCCTCCAGAAGGTGCTCATACAATCAAATGTACTGGGTGTTTATTAAGAAGTAATTTAATGAGACTTGGATGTCACAGTGCAAATTCCCAAAACCCATTTGCCCCAGCAGAACTCCTCAATCTAAACCTCAACTGTTTTTATTTGCTTTAATGAAAATTCTAAGTGAATAATTTACAAATTAATATCATTTGCCTATGCAGATGTTTCACAGAGTAACAGAATATCAAATTCCATGTCAGTCTATAGATTATAAAAATGAAAAACGCTATTTGCTACAAAATCTTCTGCCTTTATTCGTGAATGGGTTTAAAACATCCTTTGGGAAGCAGAGCACATAAAAACATAGCTTCCATGTAGTGAGTTCTCTCCATGTGCCACATAATAGTAAAAGTTAGCACCTGAAGTTTGCTGAGCTAAGTCCTTTATATTTTGTTATCTGATTCAAAACTAGTACCAAAACCATGAGGAAAGTATTATTTTTATTCCCATTTTACAGAGGAGTAAACTGGTTGTTAGATAAACAAACTTTGCCTGGCACTAGTGCGTGGATACAGACTTTCTGATTCCAAATCTTAACTGCTCTTGACCTCCCCCACTTACTTCCCTTGTATCTTCTAGACTTTATCTTTAATTATGCCAGGTAACCCCAAAGCCCCCTATTTGGACCATGATAGTTGAGTCTCATCTAAAATTAGCTGTGCTTTGACATTTCAAAAATTTAAAGTGATGAGCAGTTAAAAATACCACAATGAGGGACTTCCTTGGTCGTCCAGTGGTTAAGACTTTGCCTTCCAATGCTGGGGTGCAGGTTCGATCCCAGGTCAGGGAGCTAAGATCTCACGGCCAAAAAACCAAAACATAAGCAATATTGTAACAAATTCAATAAATACTTTAAAAACGGTCCACATCAAAAAAAAAAAACTTAAATACAATGGAACATTTTATTGTACCTCATATGGGGGTGTGATTGAGGATAATATAGATATTTTAAAAGCCATTTTTTAAAATGAGATAGCAAAATGGAAATGATTGGTTTGTTGGCTTTTAGTTTCAGTTAAAGAGATAAATTGAATCTTACAGAGTCACAAATGTGATTTGTTGTAAAGACACCGTGAATTACTTAGGTAGGCATGCTTTCTGTCCGCCCCCCCCCCCACCCCGGTAATTAGGAAGCTTAGGAAGTGCTAAGCCAAATCCACAGACCATTATTAGTAAGTGTGAAAGCTGATAGAATGAATTGTAATGCTAACTTGCTTTGGCTTTTCCGATGTTTTCTTCATTTATTTTCTGCTTTGCTCAGATTACCTCTCCTTAGTTTTATTTGTGCTGCACGTTTTTGGAATGAAATTAGATGTAATTAATTTAATAATTGATTCAATAGTTGGGAAATGATATAATTTAGTTAGTACTCAACAAATATATGTTTGTTTATGTATGCACTAATTTAACTCACGTGTATTTTTTACTTACCATATACCAGGTAAAAGCTTATTTTAAAAACTTTTAAAAAAATGAACTCAGGGTTTAAGTTGACATGCAAATGATTTCTGAAGAAATTGAGCTGCCACTCATTAAAATTGTCAGAAATTGGGGAGAATCATTATATATCATTATTTTGCACATCTATGAATATAGTCTACAAAAGAAACAAGTGATATATTCCATTGTCTACGCTCTATCTTGCATGAATTTACTTAAAGCTTAACCACTTAAAGTCACATTTGGAATTTTTGGTTGGTAACCTGGGGAAAAAAGATATAAAATTAGTTCACACAAAACGGCAAAATGACTCTAACGGTAAGTAGAGTTGCATGCTAAATGATTCTCACATTGCTGGCGAAATCAAATAACGGAGCGATCTAGAGTTATGGACAAAGCACCACTGCAGTGCCTTCTTCCTGAGACAAGGTAAGTGGTGAGTCAGCGTGGGTTCTTAGGATGCCATCAGATAAAAACCTCGGCTTCCACCAGGAATGGCGCTTCTGTCCTGATCCTGACCTGGCTCCGTCCGCTTCCTCCACAACACTGGCCTGACCTTGACCCCATAAATCCGTGCTGCCTCTTCTGACACATTAAGTGATTGTAATTACATAATGTGTATGCACCTCACCTCATCTCCCCAGAGCACTGTGTTGGTGAATTGCTTCCATGATTCATATGTGGATTTATACACACATTCCCTTGTTACAGGACACTTGTGTGGCATATATGTGGGGATGTTATAAACAGTGAAGTGCTGGACATCCCAGCACCTGTCATTTGGTAAACACCTCTTAGAATTCTGTTCCAGGAGTGGAACCCCTGTGCCATAGGGTTTTGCCAGACAGTCACCCAAAGCATATACATAGATGTACACTCCACGGGTAGTCTGTGAGACTTCTCTAGTGGCTCAAATCCTTGCTAACTCTTGGAAGTTGGCATCTTTTAAAATTTTAGTTGTTCTATTGGGTGTCTAAAAATTTATGGCTTTAATTTTCATGTTCCTGGTGGTAAATGAATTTCAGTGTATTTTCATCTTTAGTCATTTTAATATCACTTTTCCATTTGTTGTAAGGGGTCTGTTTGAGTGTTCATTTTTCTATTAAGTTAATTTTTATTTTTTGTTAACTTATAAATATATACATTATATATATATACACACATATATAAATATAGAGATTGATTCCAAAGTTCCAAATATAATATACATCTAAAAGTGAAAGGAAAAATAAAATACACCACAAAAAGCATTGAATATTAAGGAAATTACTGATAGATATTTTAAAACACACCATAAAGAGAAACAGCAATGTATATGCATATTATTTGGTGGACTTTGATGGGGATTTCATATATATATGTTAATTTGGGGAATGGAAATCTTTATAATACTGAGCCTACCAGCCACAGTACTGTGTATTACTCCATATACTTACATCATCTTTAATTTTTCTCGGTAGGGTTTTGCTGTTTTCAGTATAGAATATTCTGATTTTATGAAGAGTTGTATAGCCTCCTCTCTCTTTCTGTGTTCTTTGGAAGACTTTGTATAAGATTGCTGTATTCTGTTTCCTAAAAGATGAAAGAATTCACCAGTGAAGAAATCTGTGTCTGGAATTTACTTTGAAAAGGTTTAATTATGGACTCAATTTTTAAAATATATATTGGATTATTTAGATATTTGTTTACTTTTTCTGTCAGATTTGACAGGTCGCATTGTTGAGAATGTATTTATTATACCAAAATGCCAACTCTGTTGGTGTAAAATTGTGCCTCATCTCCTTTCATTACCTTTCTGAGGAGGACATGATCAGTTCTACTGCTTTCCATCACTCCTCATACTTGGAATTTGTCTTCTCTCTCTTCTGCACTTGATCGTTCTTGTTAGTTACTCACAATTCTGTTCTTGTCAGAGTACCAGCTGGTGGCTTTGTAGATGTTATTTAGTATATATTTCCTTCTATTTCTTTGATTTCTGCTTTTATCTTGATAATTTCCATCTTACCAATTTCCTTAGATTTAATTTGCTGGCCGTCTTCTAGCTGCTGGAGACAGCAGTTTAAATTATTGCTATTTCAGCCATTCTTCTTTTCTAAAATTTGCATTTGTGGCTACACATTCTCTCAAACAATAGCCTTCAGCTGCATTGCACGATGTTTATATGCTGTCTTTTTATTATCATTTAGTTCAAGATATTTGAAATTTAAAAAGCACTGTGATACCTTCTTTAACACATTATTTGAGTCTGAATTAATTTACATGTAACTGGAGATTTTCTAGTCATTTCTTTAGTAATTGAATTCTAGCTTAACCCAGTTGTGGAAAGAATACATATTCTGAATGATTTACATTTTTCGAAATATGTTGAGCCTCATTTTATGAACAAGCCTATTGTCAATTTTCGTACATGTTCCATGTGCACATGAAAAAGGAATGTGAGCTTGGTTTTGTTGATTTCCATGTTGCATACATTACAATCATGTTATTCAGATTTGTATTCTCCCAATTTTTGTTTTCCTCTATCAGCAATTGAGAGACCTTTGTTAAAGTGTCCCACCATGATTGCAGATTTATTGTAAATCTTGTTAGTTCTTTCAGTTTTTAGCTCTTCTTAGTTTTAGTTCTTTCGTTTTTTGCTTCAGATATTTAGAAACTGGATTATTGGAAGTATATGGCTTTAGGATTCTATCTTTCTGTTGGACTGACCCCATTTTAATTAGCAAATAGCCTTCTTTATTTCTAGTAAGTCTTAAAGTCTAATTTGCCTGATATTGTCATAGATTCTGTATCATTTCTGTTTAATGTTTGTATGGTATGTATTTTTTCATGCTATTACTTTCAACCTGTGTGATTATACTTCAGATGCCAATTCTGATGAGCATGTAATTGGGATTTGTTTCTTATAAAGTCTGACAACCTTTGCCTTTTATTCAAGCTGTTCAGACAGCTTATATTTAATGTAATTACTGACAAAATTGATTTAAATCTGGTATCTTTGTATCCATTTTCTGTTTTTCCTACCTACTTTATGCTTTATTCATTTCTGTTATTTTTTAGATGTACTATATTTTTCCATTTTTCCTGTATTCATTAATTACACAGTGCTCTAATATTCCTTCGATGATTACAACATTCAAACTTGCATATTACAGTCTGATCCATACTTTATCACTTTGCCAATACCTTAGAGCCTTAAATCAATGTTGTATTTCCTTCTCTGACTTTTACAGTCTTTGTTATGCATACTTGTTTTATACATATGTCAATTTTCACAAGAAATTGGAATTATTATTTTACACAGTCAATAATTCATATTTGTCCCACATATATGACCCTTTTGTGTATTTAAGTTCTCTTGCATTTTGTAAATCTCTCTTTTCTGTAAGAACTTGCTTTAATACTTTTACTAGTGCAGGTCTGTTGGCAAAAAAAAAAATCCTGTTTTTTAAACAAAATCCTCTCTTCCTTTTGGAAGAATATTTTTATTTGGAGAAGAATTCTGAATTGGTAGATATTTACATTCATTCTTCAAATAAACGTATACTTCTAAATTGTCTGGCCTCCATTATGTCTGTTGAGATATTAGCTGATAAAATACCCTTTAATTTCATATGTGTTCCTCTTTTATTTTCTAAAAAAATTAATCACATTAATTTTAGAGTACTGCTATCTGTGGGTTTGTCACTTGCATTTCTTCTTATCATCTGTCATATTGTCCTGACAATTAGCATGTCTATTAATTCTTTGTATATGCTGGACATTGGTTTAAGGGTAACGGAGGTTATAAATGATGTTAGCTTCCACTATAGAGGATTACCCCATTCCTTTGTAAGGATCAAAAATGGGATGGGACTGATCACCACAATGCATTTGGTGATTTGAACTTAGTAGCGTGTTCCCGTTTGGGTAATATCCAGTCTACTTTTGGTGCACCCTTTATACTAGGGCATAGCTCTCCAGAATTTCCAGACGAGAGCTTGGTAACCTCAAAACTGAGGTGGGTGTGATTCCTTCTCTTACCAGTTTTAAGTGTCGCTCTTCAGTTTTTTCACTTCCCATGTTTTCAGAATTTGGTAAATGTCTTGAGAGGGAGAAGAGTCGTGTGCTTGATGCCACTCAAGTCTCCCACCTGTGAGCGGCCCCACGTGAGCATCACATCACTGCTGTTGGGATTTTTTTGTGGTTTGAGGGTTTTGCTTTTGTTTTTCTCAGCCAACAGCTGTTGGTTGGTTGGTTTAGGTGTTTATTTTATTTTGTTTTTCTTGCCTGAGGTCAACTTCTCAGTTACCGGATGTTTGCTGAGTGAAGGGACGTTAAGTCCTCTGTGTCTCGGGCTCGGATCTCTGGCTGGCTGGAGTCCAGGTGCCTCTCACAGCAGGTCTTTACCCTTTGAGCATTTTTGCTACGGCACCGAGCGCAGGTTTTGCCTAGCTCATTAGCCTCCTGCACAATTGTCAGAATTCAAATATCTTGTGGGGAAAGTGAGCCAGTACCTTGGAGACCCTTCACATCTCATACTACATCCTTCCGGCCCCTCAGGACCACAGAGGAGCTTCTCAGCTCTCCACTTTTGCCATGTCAGCCTCACACGACTATAAAATGTGATGCTGGTTTATTCTCCTCCTAGCTGGGGTCCTTGGGAAGGTACTGGCAGCCCACGTGCAGAGCTGAAAAGACTACCAGAAAAAGCTGGCTGCCAACCACACCCTTACCTTCACTGAAGATTTGTCAGAAATATTGCATGAGGATTTAGGTCACTGAGACTACCTAAAAGGTGATACAGCTGAAGGACAATGTATTTTCAGGTCTATAATAAACAAAGTGAAAAATTTAGCTCTTGCATTAATTACAATAATATGTTATTGATTCTTTATGCATTATCTTAGGAATATATATACATATGAACATACACATGCAGATATACATGTGTACTGTATACGTATTTCGATTTTATATAAATACATTCACTTTTTGAGCTCTTGTCTTGATAGTATATATCATTTTAACCAGTGCTACAAATCTGTGATTTATACACTGTTTTCTCAGTTTATATATCAGGCAGCTGTAGCTTGATGAAGCTTAAATATCTTGCCCTAGTCACCTACTAGGAGTGATGTGCTACTTATCCACAATCATCATGGAAATATAGAGAGTGTTCTCTGGTTCTGGGATTATTCGTGTATTTTTTAACAGACAAAGGGAGGGACAGCGTTAAAGGCCCCACTAAATGATGAAACGGTTGGGTGATCACTGCACAACAGTGCATTCTGTCTTCAGTAGTGAAATGATCTCAGACCTTCATTTACCCAAAGATTATATAAATTAATGAAATAAATGACTTTAATTAGGTATTCTGAGGTATTTTATATATTCTACTTCACATATTTCCCATTTCTTTCTCTGACATGAAAATGAGATTGTTTGTAGGAAAATTAATTAATGATGAAAGGTAATCACACACAGCTTTCCAAGAAAAAGAGGATAACGCATACATATTTAAGAAGGTTTAGAAGTGAAAGTTTCCTATTACTGCTCTTCAAGTGATGCCTGAGAGTGTTCACAACCAAGCACCTGACCTGAATTTATTTTCTGGGAAATTTTAAGATATTGGTTATTTTTATATTATAGAAAAATTTGACCTAAACTTGGGGTTATAGCAAAGATGTGGGTCGTATCCTAGTGGTTCCTAAGAATCTATTCCCATCTCCATTCAACAAAGTCACAGGGGCTGTTAAAACACACTTTCTCCTCAATGTGCTACTGCAGTTGAAATTAAGAGGTTAAAGTAAGTGTAATCACATAGTGCCTTCTCACCCTCTGTTCTTCCCACATGAAGGAAGGAGGGAAGGGGAGGGAGACTACATTATATTCCTAAATTCTTTCCCAATTTTGGTATCAGGTGACCTTCACCTTATAAGATCATACAATGAAAGAGTTCTACAGTGCAGTTAAGTATGGGTTTAAAATTGTTTCTTCTAGAAAAACAAAGGACAACAAATTTTCATTACATTTGTATTTTTTGCAGAACAAAGAGGCAGAATTAAGTCTAACTGTGCACGTTGTCTCGACAACCTGGTTTCTTATCCTTCAGTAGAAGCATCCTGATATTCCTCAGGAGAGATAAATCCTTTATGGCAACACCCAAAAGAATTAAAAGAAAGAAACCAAACATGACAGAACCCCAAATAAGAAAATCTATGTGTTTGTAGGGTTTGGGGGCAGAGTCATTTCCAAAGTGGGATCATTTCTGAGAAGTATGTATCCTTTCCTCTCCTCCCTGATACAGGTCAGAACCAGGATGCCAGGTCCCCCTGCAGAGCACCCACTCCCACCAGCACTTGTTCGCGCACCTCCCCGCTCTTGCCATGTTGACTCATGCAGACGTGGACTCTGCTCCGTGATACAAGCAGTCAGTTTTCTCAGAAAAAGAGTCACCCATGCGTGCATTACAAATACACAAAGAAGCATCTGTTGTAACGTGTATATTCATTATAAAATAGGCAATTATGAGGCAGGCATATCAATGTATAAACCAGTTCTCAGGGACTGTGAAAGCATTCATTCCGTCAAAGGTCGGAGTGCACAGCACGCACACACACTCTTAGTTTTATAGCACTATTATTTTATGTATCCCTTAAATTCATACCTTAAGTGGCTACCGCTTCCCAGGAGCGCTGCTGGGTAGTGGAATATAGGGGTGATACAGGAGGCAAAGGCACTGTCTCCCAGATAAAACAGTTTTATGAGGACGGGGACGCCTTCTAAGGTGAAACAGTCTTTCCAAAGTGTGAGATGAAGGCAAAAGTCCTCGGAGCTGAGATGGGGAAGTAAACCATTTTAGGAAACATGGGATCACCCACGGTGGCTCTGGACGCACGCATGTCCACACGTACACTGACCCCTAGGTCTCTTCCCCGGCCTCAGGCTGTCACAGCTGCTCAGGGACAGGAGGGATGGAGCAGGGATAAGCACAGTGGATGCCTAAGGGGAAATACAAAGTAAATGAGCTTAATTCACCCCCTCCCTTTCCGTAGAGCATTTGCTTTAGAAAACTTGTAATTACTTTCTCTGTCTTTTGAAGAGTGTGTAAATCTTTTTAAAGTCTAAATAAGTCTGCCAGCCTCAGACCCAGGAATAGGCTTCTCAAGGACAAGGGAGCCACCAGGTTGAAATGCCACCATCAGGGACATGGTACCCTGTCTCCCAGGCTCTGTGGAAGACGAGAGGCCTCCTTCAGGGGCACCTGCTCCAAGTTGCAAAATGGCCACCTGCAGTAAAGACCTAAGGAAGTTGATTTTTCCTTTGGATGAAGCCCATGAGCTAACGCAGATGGTCACCCAACTACCAGGTGAATTTAGGATGAACCACATGGGACAGACAGTGCTGCCGTGTCCTCTCACCTGAGGACCGGTTAGTGTCAGCTTGAGAACACGCACGTAGTGGGTCCTACCTGCCTGGTTACATAAAAGGGTGAGATTTCCCTCTGTCTCTGCACCTCTTAGTGGATTGTCTGTGATACGCAGTGCAATTCTGGTTTAATGCTTATTTGATAGTAAAACTGTTTTCTTTCTCTTCTTCCTTTGTGGAGTGTCTTTCTGGGTGAGAAGGAGATTTTGTTTTTCATTGTATCTCCCAACAACACCCATGGCTTCAAGTCTGTTCTGACATAATGTGATGAAAAGGAGAATTGGGTTTTATTACACAAACCAGTCATGTAGCCTTGGGGATGCCCTTCAACCTCTGTGTGACGGAAAACCTTAATTTGGAAAGTGAGGTTGATACGATATGCCTCTAAACTTGTTAGAAATGTTCACGTTCAGCCTGGTACAGATTCAAAATAGCATTGAAAACAAAAATACATCTTGCAAGAAACAGTCTTGAAATGTACATACTTTATGAGTAGGTGAAGATACTCATGAATTATAGGGAGATTAGATTATGTTTTCAAAAGCCTATGCAATTAAAATATGAAATATTTTATATAACATGATAAACTTTATTGAGGTATAATAGTTAACATATTGATAAAGTATTTGAAGGTTTTTTTTTTGAACAGGTAACTGTTTACTAGGAAATTAAATGTTCCCCAAGCATTCCTCTTAGTAGTTTCCATATGTAATTCTATGTAGTAAGTAGTTAATCTTTCTTATTACAGTTTTCTCTTTTTTCTTTGAAACTCTTGTCCCTAAAACAATTCCTGACCCTGGGAGAAGACTCAATAAATACTTGTTAAATAATTGAATGGTGACTTTTTTGGTTATTCAAGAGGGTTTTTCTCTCTAATAAAGGATCATTGCATGAATTTTTCCATTTCACTTTTACTATAGCTACCAAAAAAATGTTTTTAAAGTAATTTTAAAATAACTTGGTTTGGCTGTACAGCTTTCAGCTAAAAATATCCATACATAACCCTCCTCCCACTTTGCCGCTAAACATCCCCTCAATACACATTACACATTATGTGTAATTATGTGCCTTATAACAGATTCTATTTTAGTATTATGGTAATATTGTACCTTAATGTTGACCGTGGAGAATCTTGTTAAAAGGGCCACAAGTGAAAAAAGAAAAAACACAGCACCATCACACTATTAAATACAAAATATTTTAACACAAAATAAACCGTATAGCAAAGCTCAGACTGGAAAACACAATGTGAAAAGAAAGCTACTTCCAACCTGCAACACAAAGTATATTAAAGAAAAAAAAGAAGACAAGAAAGAAAACACCAGATTTGCATTTATGTAACCCCAGCTTGCTCAGATTTGGTTAAATCTTTAAAGCCCATACAACTCTGACACATACTGGAGTCCCTAATTCTCTCTTATGACTTACCCACTATTGCTATGTAGGAAAATGAGCCTGAGCTTTGTTTGCAATTAGCATCTCTGGTGCTGGCCCAGGATTGTGAGTTCACTGAGGTGCCACATAAGAAAAACTGTAGTCTGCCAGCCTTGGAAGAGTGGGCCCATATAGACGCCGCAGTGGGAATTGTCTGCATAGCCCAGGCCTGCAGTCTGCTGATCACTAATTGTTTCCAGCAGCTTTTCCTTTTTGAAATTCATAGTTGCGCTAGGCTTTCCGTAGTCTGGCATGGATTTTGCAAACATTTTCACTTAAACTTTTGCAAATGTTAGGAGAATTATATCCTGGAGGTTTTAGAGTAAATGATTGTTTTATGAGTACTCAGGAAATACTATTTTTTAAAAATACCGAATGATGGTGTTTGTTTTGTTTTGTTTTGTTTTTTTGAGCAGCTCAAAGTTCCAAAACCATATTATAGAATTAGAATGAAATTTAACTAGAATTAACAGTTGTGTAATTGTTTGGGCCATTTTCTGTTTATGTTTAGAGTGTGGTTTGGTCTCTGTAGCAAATTAATAATAAGGATTTTACTCCTAGAGTATGTAATTTGACTGGATCAATGCAATTTTTTCACTCCCTTTCTCATTTTAATTCATAACAAAGTAAGTGAATAATAAAAATTGCTCTAGTGAGATGATCACTATTTCATTTTTTATTCATAATCCTTTTAATTCAACAATATATGATTTTTGTCTACTAACATTAAAATTAAATGGAATTTCTGGACATAAAGTGTATATATATTTGCATAGCTAAATTGGTTCTTAGAAAAATATTACCCTGGAAATAAAATAACAGTAGATCTAGTTGATTGATTACATTTTTGATTTTTAAAATTCTTCAAAATAAATAGCAGTTGAATTATTCAAATGTAAGGAGTTGCATGTAAATTAGAGCACTAAAATATTAAACAAAATGTACTTTATTAAATGTATATATGGAATGCATGCTGTTAGAATAAAATTAAAACAAGGATACACAAACATGCACATATGTACACTATCTCTCTTTATATATTCAAGAAATATAAAGTAAAAAGGATTAGCGTAGCAACATATAATTTATGAATTTTTAACTTCCTTTTGATAGGACTGGTAATTATAGAATTTCCCTAGTATTTTTCAAGATGAAATCAATCTGGCAGCCTCAACACCGTGTTCCTATTGGCTGTGAATTCTGTCACGACCAGGACCAGGACAAGCCCCGCCTCTCTGAAAGGACTAGGAACTGAGCCACACTGTACCTGCCCATTCTCCAGCGGCTCTAAGTGAGCTGAATCCCGGACATATTTCTGAGACTCTACATCCTGTGGAAGAAGGACGCTATGGGAAGGGGCAATTGGGTCAATGCTCCTCCAAGACAGCCTGGGTGGCCACCAGGTTCTTAGGGGTTCTCCCAGGTCCTCTCCAAGGATGGTACTGGCTTCCTCAGCGTGGACGGGAGATGTGGCCCTGTCCCCACGTCATGGCCCACGCAGCTGTGCCAGGGCAGGGGCAGAGTCCCTGGTAAAGGGTTCTGAAAATGGAAACGTAAACCCTTATGGCCCTAGGCTGAGCCGTGAGGAAGAAGGAAATCCTGCCACTTGGGACAACATGGATGGACCTTGGCGCATCAGGCCGAGTGAGAGAAGTCAGACAAAGAGGACACGTGCTGCTTGATGTCACTTATCTGTGGAATCTAAAACAGTCAAACCAGTAAAAACAGACAGACAAACAAAGCGGAGAATGAAATGGTGGTCGCCAGGGGATGGCAGTGGGGGGATAGGATTGATGGTGTTTAAGGGTACAAACTTGTAGCAAGGGATTTAATGTTCAGTATACTGAACATGGACAGTAACACTGTCCTATAAGCATGTAATGTGATAAATATCATTACATTGGCTTGTATTCATGTATACGAAGATATCAAAGTAACGTGCTGTACACCTTAAATTTACACAATGTTGCGTGTCAGATTTTTCCAATAAAAATTGGTAATTTTGGGAAGTGATGGAGGAGGTGTTAACTAACTTCGTTATGCTAATCATTTCATAGTATACAAGTGTATCAAAATGTTACTTTGTACACTTTAACAAAACGTTCTATGTCAATTATAGCACAGTAAAGGGGGTGGGGGTGAAGAAACCCCGGGGCCTCCATTTCCTATATGAAATGGGCACACTGAGGTGACACCCTCGTGGGGCTGGTTGAATGACTGAGCCAGTGCAGATAGAAGACCTGGCATGGCGTCAGCCTAACTCACATTCAATGTTATTGCCAAGTGTGAGGTGTAGTTACAGGTGATATGCTCTCAATAACCTACATGAAAACTGTGATGCCGAGCATCAGAGGGGGGTTCCTAGAAGACACAGGGCAGGTCGGGAGCAGAGAGCACCCAGGACCCAGACCACCAACCTCCCTGTCTGCACGCATTCCCTGAACTGCTCCCTCCGCCGGCTCACGTGCCTCAATACCTCCTGAGTAGCAACTATGCATCTGGGGCTGGGAGGGTTTCTGCAGGAAGCTCCTTGGATTTCACAATAAAAAGATGCCCTCAGGTGAACCGATCAATTGCTGGGACTGTGCCTTGTCTGCCCAAGCTCCCTCAGACAGGCGCTACCTGGCTGCAGAAGCTTATTTATAACTTAGCAGGGGTCTCTTCTGCAAACGGCAGGGGGGTTGTTCCTAACATGTTTAAAGATGCTTAAGAAGCGTTCGGAAAGTGCAGGCATGGCCTTAAGAATTTTGTCCCTGACAGAGAACCCCTGATGCCTGGCAGCAGAGACGGAGTTGGCAGGAGAGGGAACAAGAGAAAAAAAGGAAATGTTTGCTTTCCCTGCCCTGGAGTGGGGCTCCCTCTCTCCAGACCCACCCCTTCAAGGAGGACTGTGAGGGCTAGTTTTATGTCAACTGGGCTGTGCTGAGAGATGCCCAGAGAGCTGGTAAAATAATGTTTCTGGACGTATCTGTGAGGGAGTCTTTGGAAGAGATCAGTATTTCAATCTGTAGACCGAGTAAAGCAGATCCTCACCATGAGGGCAGCATCATCCAATCCTGAGGGCTGAAGAGAACAAAAAGACAGAGTGGGGGCAGTTTGCTCTCTTCACCTGAGCTACACAGACCCCAGGACCGGGAAACAGCAATATAAAGTCAAATATGACAGAAAAGGGAGAAATCCCCATTCATTGCACCATATTCAGGGAGAGTATTTTAAACCCATTATCCATATTTTTAAAATTTAATATCTTATTTTTATATTTACCCTGACAGCTACAAAATAGGATGGTTTCGTTACTTTCCATGCTACCCTGAATCTGTGCCAAGGGCACCGTTCAAATACTGTAACGAGGTGAGGAAGGAGGCGGCTTAAACTGACTTCGCAGGAGAACTTGAGAATTAGCGGGAGAATTTTCACATCGAAGTCAGCCTTAGCAATAAGCTCCATCTTTGTTGCGAGGGACCGTGGACGCCATCAGCAGCCAGGGCAAAGGAGGTGCAGTTCTGGGTTCATTTCATGAGGGAAAGGGTGACCGAGTCTTAGAAATCGTCAGTTAGCACTTCCCAGGCCCCCCTCAGCTGACACGCTCCGAAGCTGCATGTCCAGCAGAGGAAACCCTCATTTCCAGAGAGCCAACCCCAGGGACCCAGAGGATGCTATAAAAATGGCCCCTCCTTACAAGGCATTTTTCTGCCAACAACATAAAGTAGCTGCCAGCAGGTGATTCTGTTAAATGACCAGTACATCTCTGTGAAGCCTGTACCAGCAAAGGGACGGCTTGTAAGAGATGCAGCTTATGCTTTGAGCATCCTCGTGCTAAGTGCCTCCCTGGGCAGCAGGAACGCAGCAGCCCTGCCCCTTCACAGCTGCACCTTCTCCTTGCCTCTAGCCACTCCACCCACCCTGACATTGCTGCTTTCTCCCGAGAGCAGGGGCTGATGAATTTAAAATACAAAGAAGGCCTAATCAGAGCTGAAAGACAGTAAGAGCGTGGCAGGTTAGTGCCAGGGCTCCTTAGTCAGCAGGAAATGATGTCCATCTAGGTATTCATTATTTCTCTAAGCAGGTCAGGTAGGTTTGAGCATCTCTTTTGTGCCCAGCATTATGTTAAACACGGAGATACAGAAATGACAAAAATATGAAGATTGTCAACACACTAGAAGGTGGGCAGAAAGAGCAGGGGTGAGGCACACAGAGAACTGATGACACATCATGGAAGTCCTATCACAAAACTCGCCTGCAGAGAGGGCTTCGGGAACGTCAGATGACAAGGAGCCATGGAAGGCATTTCATGCCTGAGTTTCGAGCCTCATTCTGCACGTTCCGTGGGTTGAAAGACACATGAAAGGAATTTAGAGTGAAGTATGAACAAAGAAGTACCTCCATAAATATCTCTAATACGGTAGTAAGGGAAAGGAAAGTATTCACAGGATTTCAAAGACTGACTGTGGGCTGGTGTAAGAGCCCTGAAAGGCGCTTCTGTATAACTATACAGGAACATATTTTATAAGACGTGATGACACATGCTTTTCAGGATCAGTGTTAATGTCTGTGTTAAACAGTGATGTGCCTATAGTTTTTGAGCCAAATGTAGAACTTCGTTAACCCCAGAGATTACTCTTAAATTTTAGTTACAGGTAAATTTAACTTATTTTAATACATCCATTTTTCAGACATTCTTAAAGCAGGCATAGATATTAAATTTGCTGAACTCCATTATCAAATATAAGTGTTGCATGTAGTCACTCGTCAACCATTGGAAGAACTTATCACTGCTTGTATTTATGTACATGAATCTGTGGGAATGAATATATGAGTAGAAACGATAGTTTGGGAATTCGTAAGGAAACAGGATAATTCCACCCAGGGTCTGATATTAAAATGATTGAAATACCTTGCAAATTTTCCTTTCAATTCAAAAGTCCTTCTGAGAGGACTGGTTTAAATAATTAATCTTTCACAGTCTTAACCTCGGCCGTCACCTATTGGACTGTTCCATGATAACCCACTGCCCCATCTCTCTGGGAGCGTCACACCCTGCTCTGCACTGCACCCCTGGAGAAGGTGTGTTGGCATCAAGTGGGAGGGGTTAGGAGTCTGGCCGGAAGCAGTTTGAATACGAGTCCACCTTTGGAGAGCACACAGCGTTGACTGAGCGCGTGAGTGCAGGGCATTGCCTTTCAGAAAGCTGCTCACCAAAGCCATCCTGTTAAACGTGCAAGGCATAAAAAAGAAATCTGAAGAGGATAATTTATCGTTCAAGCTCTCCTGCGTGCAGCCCTCACAGTGCATGACAGTCACGTGGACAGCCTGTTCCTGGGCCTCAACATGCTCATTTAATTGATCTGTCTTGGGCCTCAGGCATCAGTATCTTTCCCAAGCTTTCTCGATTATTCCAGTGAGCATTTGGCGTTGAGAATCACCTCTGCAGAATGAGAGAGGGAACAGCACATGGCCCCATCCTCCCAAGTTTGGAATCGTCACGGAGGGTAGTTCAGTGACAAGTAACTATGGCAAGAGAAGCAGAGGGATTGGATTGGATTGGACAAACTGGAATTAAAGGCCCTGAATCATCTCGTTTTACAGGAAGGACAAAGGTCCTCGTAAGCAGGGTGGATGATTCCTACAAATCCCACTGTGAAGTGCCACGTATTACCCAGCCCCACACTCCTCTGTGGCTGATTCACTTTCCCGTGAGACCTTTAAGCCCCCTCAAACACCCAGCCACGCACTAAACAGTTTATATGTGCTAAATATTCAGTCAGGCACTAGCGATACACAGATGTATTAAAGAATTCAGGAGTGAATGTGCAATTATAATGCAAGGCAGTGAATGTCATGACACCTCCAAGGCGATGGGGATTAAGCATGGAAAATAGGTTCTGACTGTAATGGCATCAATCCATTACAATTTGGTAAGCATCCCCTATGTTTACTTTGGGCAAGTCAGTCTCTAGCAGTTAACAGCCGAGTAAACTTGGACAAGGTCTGCATCTCCTGGAGCATCACTCCCCTCTTTAGTACATCCACACGAGGCTCTTTCGTGCCCTAAGTTTTGCTTGTGTGAGGACCAAGGACGGCTGTGGAGAATGAGAACTTACCATGTGCTCTTAATATTATCACTTTATGAAACAAAGAGAACCGTTAGGTGTTGGCATCATCTTCATGATCTTACTGACTACTAAAGTATGTGTATTTAGACATGAAAGATGTGTATTTTATTCACGACTGCAAAAAAAAAAAAAATGAAGAGTCCTCATGGAGGGAAGCACTCCTGAGGTGCCCATTCCTGGGGCCATTTATTACCCAGCAGCGCTGGTCTGACTTTCCTACATCATCTGCCATTGCCATCAACGTAATGAGTATAATCTCCTAGCGGCACAATTTTTGGTTTAAACTCCAAGTGTCCCTTAGATAGTATTACTTTCTGTGATTGCTTCATAACTTAGGCAATTGAAATTTATGATTGAAATATTAGGTAATTTGCCTGCCAACGTGAAGTAACCCAAGCATCTTTCTGAGGGAATGTTTATAGGAAACCGTGGCTTCAGTTGCTTCTGGCCTGTCTTGGTTTAGGAACTCTCCTAAATGAAAGCAATTTTAACCAGTCAGGAACTTTCAAAGGTCCTCATGACCTAGTGTGAGAAAGTGCCTTTTCCACGAGGCTTCCTGATACCTGAAACACTGGGGTCAGTACTCAAATCAAGGAGATTTAGAGATGGAGGAAGACACCTACGTTGCTTAAACACCTGAAGCATATTACTCTCTGTTCCATTACCCAGCTTCCTTCTTCATAGGACTGCCTGCTTCACTGAGAGCATATTCCATGCTTACTCTGGCCTGGCACTCATCCTGCCCCTCCACGTGGGCTCCACGAGGACAGGGACATCATTCTGATCACATGGCATCCCCCAGTATCTAGGTCAATGCCTGTACCCTGAAAACTCACTAGACATCTATTGACGAAAGGAATAAATGGAACCAACGTTCTAAATGAAAACTTAAGTTTGGATTAAGAGTTCAAGGCTGTGGGCATTATCGTGCCTTTTCTTGGCTCTCCCTAATTGAACGGAAAAGGACTTAGAGCAAACTGCCAAACTTGGGGCAGTCTCACAGATCACGTCAGCCCTTACATTTCTCCTGTAGTGTTTCTGTTCTTCCTTCATCCACAAAGCCCAGGTTTTTCTACATTTTCTGCCATCATTCATAGAATTCTGTCCTTCCTGGCCTTGAGCAAAGAAACTGGTGTGGATTCTTTCACCTTTCTCATAAGTTCTTTGTGTGAGGGGGATAGAAGCAGGACGGGGAAGAAATGGAAATCCTTCCCCTTTGTTCTCTGCTAAGGAATTCAGTTAAGAAATACTGATTCTGCACGCCACTTTTCAGACAGTGTTATAAGTTCTCGGTTGTTAATTCCACCACAGACATTAAGAACAATTTCACTACTAGGGAGAAACATTCAAGAATTTTAGACATTGGATTCAATCTTAGGGCTGTAAAAAAAATAAATGTAATATACCTATGGTTCAATCGAAGATTTCCTTGGATTTTTCTGATGAAACTCCTCTCTTCCCGTCTCCTGTGGTCATGATCTAGACTAACTGACATAGAGATGTGGACATCTATCTGGGAATATGCCCCAGCATAGCGTGATGGGAAAAGAGCAATGAACACTGCGGCAAGATAAACTCTAGTAGATAGAGGATTGTCAATTCTAACTTCAAATTTTTCAGAATTTAGCACGTTTACAGGTGTTGAATAATTTCTGAAAAACTTCAGCAATCCCAAAACACTCATTTGTAAATTCAGTAAATAGTTGCTGTGTTCATATCACATGCTGAGCAAAAAATGAATGAATATTTTGAAGAGCTAAGAGAGGGAAAAAAAGAAAGGAACAAGTAACATCCTTGAAAAAAGAAAGGTAAACAAAACTTCCTGTCAAAATACACCACTGTTTGCAGTCACTAGTCCTCAATGTTAATAGCTCTGTTTCCATTTCCAATTCTGTTCAGTGTTTGTGGGATCAAATGTGTTTCCATTTTTATGCACATATTTTATATTTTATCATAATGACTGAATACTAAATGTTTCACTTACTTTGCAAAAATTATCATACTCTTGAAGAAGTGCATTTAAAGATAACTACCACCCACAGTTATTCTAGGTCTTATTCAGGCCCTGAGAATTTCTCCATAAAAATCTCGTCAAAAACAGTGATTTGCTTTGCATTTGTTGGCATTTTGCTGAAAGCGACTGCAGATGGTGCCACCTTTTGATGGCAGGAGATGAATGTGAGGTTTAGAAAATGAAATGAACATTTTTCATAAGGGACCATTCGGGAACAGATCTATATTTGAATGAGTACTGAACACCTTCACTGTACCTCGTAGCCTGTGATATCTTTACAGCCTTGGGTAGCTTGAGAGAGAGCTTCTGTGGAGCTCATCGATCTCCAAGGAG
This sequence comes from Neophocaena asiaeorientalis asiaeorientalis, assembly GCF_003031525.2. NCBI lineage: Eukaryota > Metazoa > Chordata > Mammalia > Artiodactyla > Phocoenidae > Neophocaena > Neophocaena asiaeorientalis. The sequence continues at coordinate 518,366 of NW_020175446.1, read as the reverse complement.
ACATATTTAAAGTTAGAAAATGCTTTAACTCTTTTCCTGATCCCATTCTTATTTTATAATTTTGTAAGGTATTTAAAAGTTATAAATATTGAAAAGGATCTTGGTGTTGGAATTACAGAAATTTTATTCAGATATTTTTGATGCCTTAGAAGAGATCTAAACATTGGACAATAAGCTTTTTTTTTCAATTTCTAAAGTCACTCTCAAAACCTGAACGCTTCCATCGTAACCTCAGACAACTTCAGAATGGTTCATGTTTAACTGCTTTACTGGCCTGAACAGTTAAACTATTCAGAATTCCTTAATTATTTTGTGCCTTGAAGCTATTGATACTCAGCAGGGTTAAATCACCATAGTTCCTTAAAGTCATTAAGTTGACTGTGAAGAGCCCCCAGGCTGTATATGACAATGAAAGATTCAATAGGGACATTATTTTTTCTTTACCCTCCAGGAGTTTAAAAATTCAGTTTGATGTCAATAGTTAAAGAAGATGGCAAAAGAGCACAAGAGCATACATGTTTTTTCTACAAGGATGAGAGCCAGTCTAAGTTGGAAAATGAGTTCATACGAAATAGGAATAAGTAGGAAATGTAAAATGTAGACGTGTATGTACACAAAGAAAGTCACTTCAGTATTTCAAACATATCTGTCAATATGGAGATTTCTGGTAAGGGAATAGTCACAGTTAACAAAAAGATTTGGAATCTTGGATAATGAGAATCCAGTGCTTTCTTTTCCACTTCACTGTACACTCAAAAATGTCCTGGGACGTTCATGACAATGAGCCTTCTCCTGCTGTCCCTCTATCAGGATACCATCTAAGTGCCTCAGAAAACTGTAGAAATGACACCAAGAGCCCTGGCCAGGGAACATGTGGACAGCTCCTGTAGGACAGGAGGTCTTTAACGGGAAGGTGGCTGTAGTACAACCAGCTCGTGCTGAGCCCCAGAGCAGGCGTTTTCTTCATTGATGGTGAATGTATACCCAGCCCAGCCCACAAGCTGTTTCATAACAGAGAATAATTCCCAGCCACTGTACCCTCCTGATGACAAGGAAAATGAGGGTGTCTTAGTCAGCTCAGGCTGCTGTAACAAACTACCACAGCCCGGGAGGCTTACAAACAACAGAAATGTATTTCTCCCAGTTCTGGAGGCTGGGAATTCAAGGTCAAGATGCTTGCAGATTTGGTGTCTGGTGAGGTCTTTCTTCCTGGTTCGCAGATGACGTCTTCTCTCTGTGTCCTCACGTGGAGGAAGGGGTGAAGGAGCTCTCTGGGGTCTCTGTTATAAGGGCACTGGTCCCATCATGGGAGATCCACCCTCATGTCCTCATCACCTCCCAAAGGCCCCATCTCCACACACCATCACATCAGGGGTTAGGATTCTAATGTATGACTTTGGGGGACACAAACTTTGAGACTACAGCAGGCGAGCTGCAGCTTTTCTTGTGCAAAGGATTCAGATTCTCCCTGATATGATTGTCCAGCTAGTAGATCCACCACTTTCCCCATCACCAAACTCAGAGCCTGTCAGTTCTCAACAGTTGAGAGTGAGGAGAAAGGAAAACAGAGGCCTCTATACATTGATCCTGGTGCCAGGGACCCCAGGAACCCTCAGATGGCACCTCCTCTCCCCAGAAAGACTGGCCCCATGTTCCCTTCGTCCTGTCACCTGGACCCCCCCACCCCATTTCTCCAATGTCTTCACCTAGTTACTCTTAGTCATTATTCTTTCCATCTGAAGCTATGAACGAGGGGGTGGAATTAAAGAGCTTGGTAGTAATAAAATTATCATTTAAGAAGTATTTCACTTAAATTTTAAAGTTTATTTCATTAAAATTGGTAATAAATGCACATACTATAAAATTCAAAAGTAACAGAAGAAGTGCCATTATCTTTCCTTTCATCTGGTCACCCAGCTCACCTCTACAAAGTTAAATATTGTTGCTAATTTCTTATGTATCATCAAAGGATTAATTTTAGAAGTAAATAGTAATTTTGACAGAGGAACTGTAAGTTTATTTTTTCATTTATACATTGAGAAGAAATGACTATAATCTGTTAAAAGGAAGCTCTAAAAACATTGAAAATTAATACATATATATTCTAATATTATATATATTATTCTATAAATATGAATGCATGTATTTTTACATATACATCCTACACTTATCCAAGTAAGTGACATTCAAGGATCTTCAATCAAAATAATTGTAATGATTAAATTTTATTGGAAAGATTAGTTAAAATACATATTATGTCTTAGATATAAAAAATTAAAATGGGGAGTATCAGTTTTTTTTAAAAGGCAACAAAGATTTATTTTTAATTTCTCAAGCAGGATTTCCTCTGTTTCTTGGGGACATTTTGGGTCAACTGTCTTGTTATCTTCTCCCCTACTGTCAGATCCGTGACGGTAATCTTTATTCACATTCTCAGATCATTTTTTATTAAACCCAAAGGCCTTTCCCCTAACAGTGGTAAGAGTCAAGCCCTTCTCTTGTGCCTCCAATACCTAAGCAATGTCCCAGATATACTGCAGGCTGGGGTTTTTCTCCAGAGTCAGCAAGGCTAGTTTAAAAGAAGTCTGCTTGATCTTCCTTTGTGGCGCAGTGGTTAAGAATCCGCCTGCCAATGCAGGGGACATGGGTTCGATCCCTGGTGCGGGAAGATCCCACATGCCGCGGAGCAGCTAAGCCCGTGCGCCACAACTACTGAGCCTGCACTCTAGAGCCCACGAGCCACAACTGCTGAGCCTGTGTGCCGCAACTACTGAAGCCCACGCGCCTAGAGCCTGTGCTCCGCAACAAGAGAAGCCACCGCATTGAGAAGCCCGTGCACCGCAACAAAAAGTAGCCCCCGCTCGCCGCAACTAGAGAAGCCCACGCGCAGCAACGAAGACCCAACGCAGCCAAAAGTTAATTAATTTTTAAAAACATGCTTGTTGCATACAAATACAGTGCAGACAAGTGGCTTCCTCATTCTTATATACGAAATCAAGATGTCGAGGGCTCTCTGAAGCTGTGAGTGGTGCCCTTACTTCCCAGTCTCCCTTAAACAGTTGAGAATCAGCACTGAGGACGGCCGTGGAAATCACTAGCATGGCTAAAGCCCCTCCAAGCCCCCCTTCTCGCCCCTGGATTAAGTGACCGAGCACCTAGTTACCGGCAGAGGGAGACAGTTTGCAGTGCCCCCACCTGAAAGCTGGGAGGGGAGTGCGCTGCCTTTTGAGGGGAGAGAAGGAAGATCCCATGAGGCTGGTAGAGCTCCTTCTCCTCCTGCGGGAACATGGGGGGCGGGGGGGGGAAGGGTGCAGAGTAAACACAGAATAAGGACTCAAACCACAATGCACGCATTCAGGAACACCCTAAAAGGAACTGGCATTTTAGGGATTACTTCCTTTACTTCAAGTAGTACTCGATATACGCACAAGCTATGTATTATCCGTTTTCACCCCAAAATCCTACCCCACCTCCAAGAATGTAAATTCCCAATTTTAGAAAAGACTGGTGAATAAAATAAATTATCTGAAAATATCAAAGAATGATATCCATTTACTCATATTAAGCTTCACGACGTGTTAGGCCATGTACACACATCGCCTTATTCGTGTCTGTGGGAGAGGCAGGTGAAGGGTCAGGGTCGGTTCACAGTTGAGGAAAATACGGCCAGGGCACTGGGAGCCCTGCTGACATTTCACAGCCACTGAGCACCGCGTTGCTAGTGCCCCATCGAGACCTCCCATCTTTGCTTCCCGGCTCTCTTATTGCAGTTTGGCGTGTGGACAATGACCCCATAAACACAAATTTACCCCAAAGCACAATTAAACAACTGAGAAGTACAGAATCTAACCCCAGGGTTATAAACATTTTTTGTACCGTTAATGTGCCTTTCAACTTCGGAATCAAAATTATAACATGATTTTTAGTTAGGACTGATGGTTACCATTCCAGTTGAACCAAAAGGAGACCAACTCAGCTGCTTTTCCGTCACACAATTTCTGCCTGGGTTATATCTCCATTTGATGCAAATATAGCAGAGTACAAATCTATAGGTGAGCGTTAATTAGCACGGACTGTGTACCAGTTACCCGACAATGGGCCACTGCGTGTGCAAATAGCGTGTGTTGACTGACGTAATCTCACAGCAACTCCAGGACGTAAGGACCATCCCTATTCCTATTTTAGATAATTTCTGTTTTCGGCACAGAGCCTTAGACAGGACCTGTTAATTGCCCAAATCATGCAGCTGAAGATACCAAGCCAAGATTTTAGACAGAGCGGCTCCAGACTTTGGACATTTAATGGAGATCTGTCAAGGGGTGATGCCAGCCGTCTACTTCTTGAATTGCCAGATGGACAGACAGCTGAAATAATCCCAAGGTACAGCGTTTCAAAGTGAGTGAAGACAGTAGAAAGATAGGACGGGCTGATTACTTCTCAGGTGTTTTTCATGGTAAACCGCACCCTCCATTAGGCAGAAAATTGCCGTATTCCTCTCTCCCCTTTACCTGGAGACTCAGGCTACCCTTTCCACGTAGCCCACCCGTCTCCCCAGATTGCCACCAACACCTCCCCCTGCACGCCGGGTGGTCAGAAGGGACGTGCTCTTCACAATGTCGTCACCTGGCAGAGAGTGGCGAGCCAGGTGCCCAGAGCCCACGACCTCTCGGGAGAGGAGGTGGCAGTGGGCACCGGGAGCCTCCAGTCCCACACACCCTGTTCATCCACCTTCCTGCACACCCCGTGCACCTCCTCGTGGGCACCACAGTGCACCAGAGTGTAGCATTTAATTTTTTGCAGTCCTTCTCATAACATCTAATGAAAATATAAAGAAAATAACAAACTTCAGGTTTCTTTTTGTTTGGTTTCGTGTGCTCTGTTTGTTGCTAAAGCCATTAACAGAACTCTTGGAGACTGATGGGTACATGCTGTCAGTTTAGAGGGAGTCACGAGACGGAGACGGAAGAGGATGGCCTTGGAGCTCTTGGTGATGGGGAAGCAGCAGTGGGAAAGTTTCCATTATTTCTCCTCTTTTAATTCACTGACTTCATTCAGAGAGGCTGAGGTACACTTTCCCGCCATCCTTCCTGCCTCACAGCAGCCCCACAGGCATCTACAGGCTCTGTGATATCTTCTCTCTGTTCATTTCGCACCAGCAAATCCTACGTAGAAAAGAATCTTACAGTAAAACTCAGTAACTAAAAACTTGCTCATAAATTTCAGCATAGAACTATCTGAGATGTGTTTCCAAAGGACCACAAAAACCTTAAACTGAAATGAACATGTCACTGCAGTCCTGTGTATTAAGCAGCGAAAGGTATAAGGCAAAGTGGTGAACAACAGATAAAGTGATTCATTTGCTACATGTACAGTGATCATCTTCACATTGTCCTTCCCGGTCGAGGCAGAATCAAACCTTAGAAACAGTCCCCTCTTCTTCGTACCACACGGGCTGTTGTACGTGATACGTGCAAACCCATATTAGAGTCTGGAATCAAGGAAGGGACCATGTCACAGGGTTTATGGAATCTTCAGGGGCTTCTTATTTTTGCCTTCATCTCTGTGTCTCCGTTTGAAATATTCAGGCTGTGTATTAATAAGGAGGATGTCTCAAAACTCTCTTGAGCATTCCCTTCCCCCAACAAAGAGTCATCTGCTCACTTTTCTGGCTCTCTCCCCACCCTGTCACTGTGACCTGCTCCTGGACCACCTGCAGGCGTGCGGTGTCTGTGAGGCCCACAGAGCTCTGAGCCCCTCTGGACAGGAAGCTTTTCTTCCTCTGCATCCCACCGCTGGGCACGTTCTAACCATCCAGTAAGCATCCATTGAATTAATGGCTTTCATTGTATGCTCATCAGTTAGTTCTTAAGTGACCACATGGGGGTCAACGTGGGTGTCACAGCGTCTTCTTTCCTTGAATGTCTTTTCTCTCCCAAGATGCCCGTGGCCCGTCCTGACTTATCTTCTCTTTGCTGCTTCCCTGCAAGTCCCTCTGCGGTGTTTTCCTTCCTCTCATCTTAGGACCTCAAGCAAGTGAAAAGCTGCAGAGAACCTGCTTCCAAAAATGCCTGTCCAGAATTCAAGGATGGGTCTCTTGTCAGCATAACTTTCCACATATAATGAAAATTCACCTCCTAGATCATCCCTTCATAATTCCATTCAGAGTAGACTAAATTTGTTAAATATTCTCAATCAATATGACCCAAGTGTATAAGTTCTTCACGGATATTTAGGAGTTTCAAGAGCGCCGTAATTATTGATGGAAAGAGACAACGTGATTAGAGAAAAGTAATTTTGACTTACTTACTAAACCTGAAATTTTCTAGCCATGTGACCCAGGTCTCAATGTCATGCTCTGTACCATGAAAACGTTGGACTACGTGATTTTCTGGGTTCTCCTGGTACTAAAGTCCCACAGTTGATTAGAACATATTTCTAAAAGATAACCAAAGGAATTATTTTTCAAACATATATAAATCATATGTAATATAGCAATTAAATCAGATCGATACACTTAAAATTTTGATCTAAGTGATTTGTCAATGAAGCATTATTTAAATATTTTACAAAAGTATATAATAAGGTATGCTGGTGTTGCTTATTTATATTATTTAAGAAATTACTGTTGTGAATAAACATTGCTATTCTACCACAACTTAAATATCTGTTATAAAAAGACTCAACATTTTTATCCCTTAAGCAGCTAAACACGAGGTTTAGAGGGAGTTTTTCACAAAAAACTTTCACAAGTGACAGCAGATCCTATGTTGCCCCCTCCTCCATGGGGGGCACCTCCCTGTAGCTAGAAATCAGCCCCAAAACTCCTCATGTGTAAATCTTATTTTCCAAGCACAATGTCTGGGGGATTCTTCCGTATTGTCTGTGCTTTCCAGAGAAAATTATTTTCCTCTTGGAAAGCAAAACTTCCCATGAAGAAGAAAATCAATTTTTGAAAATATAATAAGCAATGCACGAATGCTTAGCTCACCCATCAACTCTGAATGTCTGACTGTTAACAAAATTGCAGCGCAGTACCGATTTACAAGGCAAAAAGAGAACTCACTCTCAAAGAGGCAAAACTTGGGAAAAGCTAATAGCCATAGTGTTGTGAGAGGCCTGAGAAAGCTTTTGTGATTTCCAAAGTCCTGCCTACAGCTTAAAAGATCCCCTAAGTGCATGGTAGTGGGTGGGTTCCTCCTTCCAGCCTAGGAGTTTTCTCCAGATGTTGTGTCCTCTGCAGACAAACAGCCTCCCGGGCTAGAGGGCCCTGGTACAGGGAGAAGCCTGAAAGCTTCAGCTCTGTATCTGCCCTTGAATGCCCCTCCCATCAGGATGGGAATACGGAGTGTGTACAACATCCTGGTACCCAACGGGGCATAGCTGAGGCCCACAGAGGGCAGGCCTCCTAGGTCAGGCGGTAAGGACAGGCTTGTGATGGGCAGGTGGGGCCCCGGCTCCCGGGGCAGGTACCATCACACCCCACCACATCGCCCATCGACACACAGCCCACCACCTCAAGATGACAAGCTGACTGGCCTAGGCCAGGTCGACATTTTTTCAAAGCTAGAAGATTTCTTTCAAAAACACATCCATTAATGAGCCCTTCTTCTTTTTTTTGACCCCTATTCATGTGGCTCTACTACCGTCTGCCTTTGTTCTCCTCTTGCAGTTGACTGACTTTCGCTGCCTCTCTGAAGCTTTTGCTAATTGATGGTTTCTGTTTCCTTCTGATTTCAACTTTTATATATTTTATCTTTGCCCCACCTGACCTCACAGCTGCCACTGCATAGCTTCTATCAGCTTTTGGTTTCTGCCTCTTTTTTTTTTTTTAAGATGTTGGGGGTAGGAGTTTATTAATTAATTAATTTATTTTTGCTGTGTTGGGTCTTCGTTTCTGTGCAAGGGCTTTCTCTAGTTGTGGCAAGCGGGGGCCACTCTTCATCGCGGTGCACGGGCCTCTCACTATCGCAGCCTCTCTTGTTGCAGAGCATGGGCTCCAGACGCACAGGCTCAGCAGTTGTGGCTCCCGGGCCTAGTTGCTCCGCAGCATGTGGGATCCTCCCAGACCAGGGCTCGAACCCGTGTCCCCTGCATTAGCAGGCAGATAACGAGCCCTTCTTAAGTAGACCTGATTGATATTTTAAAACCTATAGTAGGACTTAGCAGCCAAAGACAAAGCATTCTTTAGCGATAATTTACATTTTATAACATAATTGCTGCCTCTATTAAACTTGAAATATTGTATGCATACATATTTATTGATATGCCTTTATAGAATTTGTATTTTCATTATACTCTTACAATGGTAGGGTATGTAGAAATGCCAACTTACTTCACATAAATGTGTGGTGAAAATAAAAAAGGGTGAAATCCCAGAAAAGCCAATTTATTCAATTATTTTATCAAAGCTACAGGCATTGTGAGTTCCTCAGTAAGGTTCTAAGAAAATGTGTGCTTTTGAAGTCTTTATTCTTTTGGGAAGTGATTTCTAACTGGGTAGGCCCGTCTTAGGCAGTTCCAAAGAAATTCCAGTTTAAAACGTTGAAAGAAGTCTTTCCAGATCCAACACCTGACCAAAATAAATAATATCAGAGTATAGTGAGCAAAGAGCAAATAAAATGTTAGCAAAGAGCAAATAAAAATGTTAGTTTTAAAACATCGGAAATCTGAGTGTCATTCTGAGGTCACATCTATAAATATGGACCTCATCAGCTAAGTGACATGAGATGAGCTAAAGCTTGAGCAGCGTGGGGGAAAAATCTTGAAACTGGCTAATTTTCTGCTAAAGGATCGATCACCTTGCAAAGTCCAAATATCATCCAATTTGTTCGCTGAATGCAGAGATATACTCAAATATTTTGTATGCAACTAAAAATGTGTTCCAACTATGAGACTGTCATGATTTAAATTTGCAAAAGAAACAAGGTAGATAATTTGATATTTTAGGGACACTTGCCAGGCTCTCGCTATGTGACTAGAGATGTGATTTTTCCCCAGTCCTTTCCCCATGGCTCACTTCGTCTTAGAAAGCTTCCTAATTTCCCGAGCGCTTGTTAAGCTCCAGCCTCTGTGCTCAGCGCTGCCCACCGCTGCCGGGCGGGCTAGGCAAGCATCCCCAGGGCCAGGCCCCCTGTGCTTCCCGACCTCACAGCGTCTGGCCCTTTGCGTCCACGCCTCACCCACGCTAGACGCCTTAACACACTGCCCTGTTCCCCTTGAGGCCCTTGAAGATGCTATTTCCTCTGACGAGAAAGCTGCCCTCCGCCTCTCCACGCCAAATTGATTCCATCTGGTCCCTCAGAGATCACGGGTAAGGTCACGTCATTTCCAGAGGGGATGCTGTGATCGTTCAGACTAGGTCAGCGCCCAACCCCCATCCCCGCAGGACTTGCTTCTATAGCAAAATCTCTCATGTCTGTACTGGAGCAGGAAATAACACGGCAATTCCAGAGTAGACGCCCAGCAACAGTGTGGAAGCTTCACAAAGATTCCAAGAGCAGAATCCTTGTCTCTGCTGTGCAGGTAAGGAAGCCACCACACCGGCGCCAGTGCCACACAGCTGGTAGCTCACCAGGATCTCAGCCCAGGCCCCTCTGCCCCACGCACCTCATGCTCCGTGTGCATTCATGCTTCCTCCACCGAGAACCCAGGGCCCTCACTCTCTCTGGCTACAAATTAATGGCCTAATGCTGTGAATTCCCAGCACTGTGACAAGTTGATTTTGAGATTGTCCCAGAGGGTGGGGTCCTTCACATGCGGGATCAGTCCAGGTGATGAGGTTCTCAGCCTGGAACAGCATGAAACAGTCTGGAACAGCCTTTTGCTTCTCCAGGAGAGCCAAACAGACTTCAGGGCATTGTTACAGTAAAGGCCACATGCCCTTCTTGCATGTTCGTTGGCCTCTCGAGAAGCTGAAGAAAATGATTCAGAGGTTGTTTCCATTCTTCTGAAGCCAGTGTGAGCAGGGAAAGCTAGCTGGATAAAATCTGAAAAGATATGGCTGAAATTATGTGTGTATGGAGAATAGATGTTATAGATAGATACGGATATAAATTAGATATAGAATGAATGTAGACATAGATATGAATGATAGAGATGTTACTGATAGAGACAGAGATGGGAGAGATAGATGTAGATGTAGGTAGTTACAGGTGTAGGTGTAGGTATGGACAAGGATATAGATAAAGATAGAATAGATATAAATGATGTAGGCGATATTGATGAGGACAGAGATGGAGATGGAGATCTGGGTGATCTCATGAGCACCTGACCGGCCGCCAGGCTAGCCCAGCCTCTATGAATCCCTCCATTGAACACTCCCTCGAAGGGAGGTATCTTGTTTGAGTTGTTAAGACCTGTTGGGTCTCATCTTACCTGAGGCAAATTCATGCAGGAATTATGACAGATTATCCTGGAAGGAACTCTCGTTCTTGGGTTTCATAGATTGTGCCATGGGAGAAAGTTCAAATTTCATGAGGTCTCTGTTTTCTCCTTTTCCGATTGTCTTCCTGCTGATATTCTCAGGCGAAGCCTCCATATCACTTAACCCAGTGGCCAGGCATAGCCTGGGTGGTCACTCAAATGCCCACTGATCCACAGACCCAACTAGTACTCAGAGAACTTCTGACATAAACCCAGGTTGCGTTTCATGCACCTCGACCAGCGCAGCTGATCAAGGCCCCATGGCTCAGCTGTCACTGGACATTTATTCCAGGCACGCGGGGCACAGGCCTCCTTGGACTGACTTTGATGAGATGTAAAATCTCGCTCAGTGCGTGGTGATCAGTGTCGCTATTATTTAGGGAACTAATTCCTTTGCATATAGCTATGTGTATATTTTTATAACTTCACTGCAATTCAGTCTGGCTTCCTCTGAAAATCACTACATATTTCTTTTATTTCAATAACTCATTTTTAAATATTTCTTGGTATCCTTTTTTTTTCTCAAATGAACTCCTCAAATTTATAGTCCCACAACAGACTTAACCCATTTTCACTTAAATATGCGTTACAGTCATGTGTCTCAAAAGAGTTTTTGCAATATTCCCATATTAGAACACATATAAGATATTCATTAGATCTAGTCTACATTAACAAGACAAGTTCAGTGATTTGAAATGCACGCTGGTATTTTCCTTTGAATTATGACTGACTTTATCAAAAAAGTATCTTATTATGTGACTTTGAACATAATTTAGGTCAAGAAAGTAAAAAGGGAAGCTAATGTGTTTTGACTGCCTACTAAATCCATGCATGATACAATTTAATCCTCCCCATGGTTCTCTGGGTCCCTTAAGAACCATTAACCTCACTTTACAGTTTTTACAGGTGAAGAAACAGGTTCTGAAATGGGACCCAGCTGGGCTGGGTTTCAGGGGATGTAGGTAAATAGCAGGTGCTGATTACAACCCAGTGGTATTTTTCACTTCACTGTATCCTGCATCCCATCCTATTTATGAAACATAAAAATTCACTCAGGAAAGAAATGGTCGGAAGTTGGGTTTCAGTCCTGTTTCCATTCAGCAGCGTATTAAGGATATTTCATTATATACTTGAATTCAACAGTTTAGTCATAGACACTGATGGGCATTTGTAAGAGAAATTTATAAATATCATAGAAAGTATGAAGCCAGGAGGCAAAGAAATGATCTGATTGACAGACTAGAAATATGGGTTATATATTTGAACTATGATCTATACATATACTTAATACAAATAGCTTATATATGATTTCAAAATACTAATAATAACAGCCCAAGATCAGGGAGAGCAAATTAGATGCAGAATGTAGGCAGAATACTTAATTGACAAATAAGGACTTGCAATGATCAAGAGTGGGTTAATAGTGGCCTAATGTAGCTTACACAGCATTCATAAAAGTAAACAATGTAAATTTTCATCTGAACAAAATGAGATAGGAAGAAACTGTGAACTGTTCAGAGAAAAATAATCGGAAGCAAAGAGTATTTGGCAGAAGGCTGTAGCTACAAGGAATCTACAACTAGGACACGTGTCGATGATCCACCCATAGAAACCAGACATGAAGGAGGAGAAGAAACTAGGGAAAGGTGGGGGAACAAGAGAAATGGAAAAAATCCAGAAGCTTGAAGCCTTTATGAAAGGAAAGAGCAGATTCCACGTGCGTGACGTGAAAGTAGAGCTGGAAATACAGACGCTGTGAACAAGGAATGGGGCTTAGGCTCGGGGTGTTCAGGGGTGGTGTTTCCAGGGAGTGGCTTTGTGGATGAGCCCTCCTAGTTGAATGAAGGTGGACTGGAAATGCAAGAACCTGGAAACTCTTTTACTGTCATGCCCGCTCTTGTGCAGTTGTTCTCGGTTCTCTAGAATTATGGAGAAAGCTGGTGTGGAGAAAGATACCTACGATTATTCATCACTTTCTACTAATTATGTTATAACGACAACCTGCATCCATAACCAATTTGATATTATTAGGGGCTTATATATGCACTTTCCACCGAACATTTCTTCTATGGATTCATTAATTCATTTATTTTCTGACCCTTATTGAGAACCTGCTCTGTGTCACATGCCATTTCATGTGCTGGGGGCACAAGGGAGAAAAGATAGACAAAGCTGGTGCCTCCATGAACCCATATATTCGCCTGTGAAAACACAAACAAGCCATAAATAAATAACTAAATATGTATTTTCATATATTGGAAAACTATCATAAAGCAGTGATAGTGTAGTGTTTTTCAGGCTACTAATAGTGACCTATTTTGTTTCATGAAGTTGACTTATTGGGTTGCAACCAACAGTTTTTTAGATACAATTCTACAATGGATTAGAACGTGATAGGGTAAATACATTGTGTACAGAAATATCATAGTGTACACAAACTCTTCTTTCCCATGTACACACGCATGTACACATTTCATCTGCACCTGCCACTCAGCGGTGGTGTGTGTGTGTGTGTGTGTGTGTGTGTGCGTGCACACGTGCGTGCTGCTCTGCGTTAGACATTTGTTGTCTGACGCTGGAGTGAAGTGACAAGATCGGAGCAGCCGGGCTGGTGAGGGTGCTAAGGAGGCACTTCCCCCAGGTCAGAAATGAGTTCTTAGAGGAGATAATCTTGGAGCAAAGACCTAAATTATGGGAAAGACTTAGATTTGTAGGTATTTGGGGCATGGATTCCAGGAAAAGGGACCAGTGTGTGCAGGGCCTGAAGCGAGCTGGTTGCATATAAGGAAGGAACAACGGCAGGACGCCTGAGGCCATGAAGCGCGGGAAGAAGGAGCAGAGGTGGGACCTCAGCCCTGGCTTCGTCCTCCGTGACGACTCGCGTGGTCTCCTCACCTGCGCCAGCCTCCCTCCTGCTCTGTGGGTGCTCAGGTCTCCAGGGAACGAAGCAGAGCTCCGTGCTGGGAGATGGATTGTGAGGAATCAGCGCACAGGATCCTGGAGGCTGAGAGGCCGCACGACCTGCCAGCTGCCAGCCGCTGGGGTGTACTTCAATCCAAGTCCAAAGGCCTCAGAACCAGGGGGCTGACAGTGTGAACCCCAGTCCAAGGGCAGGAGAAGATGAGGTGTGACGGGCCAGCTCCGCAGTAGACAGGAAGAAGGAACGTTCCTCCTGCCTGCACCTTTTCTCTTATTCAGATCTTCAGTGGCTTGGATGAAGCCTCCACATCGGGGAGGGTGACCTCCTCTACTGGGTCCAGAGTCAGGAGCTGATCTCCAGACACACCCTCAGACACACCCTGACACAACCTTTAAACTGATCAGCTTGACACATAAAATTGCCCGTCACACCCTTCCCTCCACTAAATGGCCGGGCTAGCTCCATGCCCTCCCCTAGAATAAGGGGAGCCTAATCTGTATGTACACACACACAGCTTCTTATTTGGATCAGAAAAAGCAACATTAGTTAGATTCTCTCATTTTAATTACATTTAAATACACATTTACATTCGTTCTAAAGAAAAAAAAGTGGCCATCATGAAATTTTCTACTTTCAACAAAGCACAGGGGAAAAATTAATGCCCATTATACTAAGTTCTAATGATTTCCAAGAAAATCATTACAACAGGAGCCTCGGCAGCCCTCATTCAGCAGAATTTTCCAAGAAGCAGTTGTACACAAATGCACTAAACGTAGAACGCTGGACCCTGTCTCTTCTTATAAAGGGCGACCTGCTAATTCTCAGAGTGGTTTAATCAAAGATTACTGCAAGAGGATTTAGCTAGAACCGATGTAGCCAAATAGGTTTCGCACGGGAGGGACACTGGGTGACCTTCCTGCTCAGGTCCCTGGGATAGTTTTTCCATGGGTGGTGGTGGGGTGGCAGGGGGTGGGGGACAGGGAGGGAGCGCCGTAAGTCAGGGAGCTCCTGGTGCTGTAAATCGCTATTGAAAGACCTGATGGGGACTGTGAGGAGGAGAAACAGACCTTTTGACAGCGCTGACAAATCTTTTAATACCTACGGAATCTTTTCTGAGCTGGGAGGGTGTTGGGCCGCTGCCTGCTGAGCAAGTGGACAGAACACTTGGTTCCAAGTTAAATACCATGCCTCACTGCCTCTTTTTAAGGTAAAGAAGAGTTTATTGATATATATTTTTTTAATTCACTTGCAATCACTTCCAAGCTCTACTAATATAAAACACTAGGGACATTTCAATACGTAACTTGTGCTATGGGCCTGAGCTGGTTACCTTTTATAGAGAGAAGAGTCATATCTATTGACCCACAAGTCTAGTCAGAAAATAAAATGAGATGAGCTTTGTACCATCTGAAAGAAACCTTCAACATGCATCTCAACATGAACAGTTAAGCTCCCGTAACCTGTGAAACGTAACTGGGAATTAACAAGTCACTTTCTGCATTTAAAGAAATCTTAACATTCTTACGACACCAAATCATAGTCATAGGATAGGTTTACTACTTATTGTAGAGTGCAACATTGCTTATATTTTAAGTCTCTACATTTAAGTATGGGTGCCTGATGAGCACACACATGCATATGTATTAAAATATATCATTTAATTTTGCTTTTTAATTTTCTCATTATCATGACACACATCTCTGACATATCAAAAATGATTGTCCTTCTGTAGAATTTTAGTGTAAATAGCCTAGTCACAGTGCCTTTTAGAAACTCTTGAATTCACTTATAAGTAGTTTGTATTTTAACCAGAATGGTATATGAAACTTCAGATCTTGAATAGGCCAAAACGTTCAACTGACTTTTTATCCATCCTCCCTCCCTTCCTTCCTTTCTTTTCCTTTCTCCTTTCTCTGTTCTCCCTTCCCTCCACCCCTCCCTTCCTCTTTCTTTGTTTTATTCTTTCTTGTGTTTTTGTTGCTGTTGTTTAGTTTGCTTTTTTTTTAGCAGAGTAGGTGCTCAATGTTTGTCTGTCTGTGTGTCTCTGTGTTTCTGACTCTCTGATGAAAAAACTATTAAGATCCCCAGGAGCAAATACAGTTGAAACTGAGGGAAAGAATCCGTGTATCAACATCAATTTCTAATTTTTGTAACAATGCAGGTGTGCACATCAGAGTTTCTAAAAAGACACTGCTGTCGCTTGTGTGAACCATGCGGTCCCGTGGCTGTTAGGAAAAACTTCTGCATGCTTATCACGTGTCTTTGCTTAACTTCCCTTGAAAGCAGAGTCTGAGACGAGGTCTGGGTGGTGGGTGATCTCTTGGGGTTGTGAGTCCATTTGGGTTGTGAGTCTATTGGGCTTCTGAGTCTTGGGAGCAAAAGCAAGGGACTGGGGACAGCGGGTAGGCAGGGAGGGACTAAAGCCTCTACCCAACCTCTGAGGGCGCAGAAAGCCCTAGAATTCCCCAGCAGGACCGGAGGCCAGCCTCTCCATCCCCTGCATCCCTGCCCCTTTGCTTGAGGGCTGCCGGCCACACTTAGCCTGAACTTCCAGCAGAGTCTGTGCACGGCTGAGCTGGCCACTGGCTATGGAGGAGGCCCTCGGGGCAAAGGCAAAGGAGCTTGGTGTGCACCTGTGGGGATCTGAAGGGCGGGCTGTGCTTTGCAGAGGCAGTGGGAAAGGCAGAGGGCTGAGGGCTGTGACGGGGCCAGGGGAGTGGGGCTGCGTCCAGGCACCACGCATGCTGACTCCCAGCTTGTCACCGTTCCTCCTAAGGCAGCGGCCCCCAACCTTTATGGCCCAGGGACTGGTTTCGAGGAAGACGATTTTTCCACAGACGGGGCGGGGGTGATGGTTTCGGGATGATTCAAGCACATTACATTTATCGTGCACTTTATTTCTATTATTACATTGTAATATATGATGAAATCATTATACAACACCCCATAATGCAGAATCCGTGGGGGCCCTGAGCTTGTTGTCCTGCAACTAGATGGTCCCATCTGGGGGTGAGGGGAGACAGGGACACCTGAAGTATGTTGCTTATATCCAGTCTATTCCGCAAGATGCAGCTTAATTAATTGTCACTTGCCACTCACTGATAGGGGTTTTTTGTTGGTGGTGTTGTTTTTAATTTTTGAATTTTATTTCATTTATTTTTTTTGTACAGCAGGTCCTTATTAGTCATCAGTTTTATACACATCAGTGTATACATGTCAATCCCAATTGCCCAGTTCATCACACCACCACCACCCCACCCTCATGCCGCTTTCCCCACCTTGGTGTCCATACACCAAGTGTTTGTTCTCTACATCTGTGTCTCAATTTCTGCCCTGCAAACTGGTTCATCTGTACCATTTTCCTACGTTCCACATATATGCGTTAATATACAATATTTGTTTTTCTCTTTCTGACTTACTTCACTCTGTATGACAGTCTCTAGATCCATCCACATCTCAACAAATGACCCAATTTCGTTCCTTTTTATGGCTGAGTAATATTCCATTCTATATATGTACCACATCTTCTTTATCCATTTGTCAGTGGGCATTTAGGTTGCTTCCATGACCTGACTATTGTAAATAGAGCTGCAATGAACATTGGGGTGCATGTGTCTTTTTGAATTATGGTTTTCTCTGGGTATATGCCCAGGAGTGGGATTGCTGGGTCATATGGTAATTCTACTTTTAGTTTGTTAAGGAACCTGCATACTGTTCTCCATAGTGGCTGTACCAACTTACATTCCCACCAACAGTGTAGGAGGGTTCCCTTTTCTCCACACCCTCTCCAGCATTTGTTGTTTGTAGGTTTTCTGATAATGCCCATTCTAACTGGTGTGAGGTGATACCTCATTGTAGTTTTGGTTTGCATTTCTCTAATAATTAGTGATGTTGAGCAGCTTTTCATGTGCTTCTTGGCCATCTGTATGTCTTCTTTGGAGAAATGTCTATTTAGGTCTTTCACCCATTTTTTGATTGAGTTGTTTGATTTTTTGATATTGAGCTGCATGAGCTGTTTGTATATTTTGGAGATTAATCCTTTGTCCGTTGATTCGTTTGCAAATATTTTCTCCCATTCTGAGGGTTGTCTTTTCGTCTTGTTTATGGTTTCCTTTGCTGTGCAAAAGCTTTGAAGTTTCATTAGGTCACTGATGGGGTTTTGATATGAGTCTGCAAGCAATTGATTTATTTTGGTCTCTGTGCAGTCAAACCTCTCTGCTAATGATAATCTGTATTTGCAGCCGCTCCCAAGCACTAGCATCACTGCCTCAGTTCCATCTCAGATCATCAGGCACTAGAGTCTTATAAGGAGCACACAACCTAGGCCCCTCGCATGCGCGGTTCACAGTAGGGTTCACGGTCCTATGAGAATCCAGTGCCGCGGCTGATCTGACAGGAGGAGGAGCTCAGGCGGTAACGTAAGCGATGGGGAGCAGCTGTAAATACAGATGAAGCTTTGCTTGCTCGCCCTCTTCTGGCTCCCCTCCTGCTGTGCAGCCCAGTTCCTAACAGATACCGGTCCGTGGTCCACAGGTTGGGGACCCCTGCCCTAAGGGACAGGCACACGGGTCGACAAACAGCAGGGATGCCCCTCCAGACTCCTGGAGAACAACCTTTTCTCAGAAGACTTCCTGTTATTTGAGGTTTGCTCCCAAATGATTCTTCAGGTTCAGAATGATCAAAGCGGTAGTAACAGGAGGAAGAGGTAAAAATACAGTGAGATGTCGTCATTTCAGCCATCTCCAAATATGAATCACTCTCACCCCCCGACAAATGCAGAGCTCAGATCAGTAACTCCACTGTGATCCCTTAGCTACGTTTCCGTAATAGACTTACGTGATGAAAATAGAAAAGCCAATGAAAGGGAGTCAGAGCCGTTGATTGAAATGCTGACTCTTTCTGGTCAGCACGAAATCTCCTCAAATCCCAGTTTCCCCGTCTGTGAAACAGAGATGGTCATCTCCGTCCTAAATATCCTGAAAGGCTGGTGTGATCATCAGATTAGCTGGTGCGTCTGGTGCCCTAAACTGAGAGGCTGTTCCATCATCCGCTCACGGGGCTGAGGTAGCGCCTCTCCGTGGCTGAACAAGCTTGTTCTTAGCGAGCTGACTCACCAGGAAGCACATCAAGCATATATTTTTAAATGTTTGACTAAATATCAATAAATGTCAATGAGTGAATGAAACCATCAGGATGATCATCGTGGTTTTTCCAGGATTCTGTCACATATACCCAGAGATGCTACTTCCCTTCAGTGGCTGTGGGTTTGTCCAGCCCAGACACCCTTACTTGCACCTCTGCACCCACCCGCAGCCCGGGCACCCTTCTGCAGCCCCCATCGTTCCACTCACCCCACTGCCCTGGGCCTGCCCCACACTCTAGATGACAAGGTAAGGTCAAGAACAACTAATTCATCTTTGAACTTTCCCACCAACACAGGTTGAAAACAGTAGAAACTCCATAAATGTTTATTGAACAGAGGTAAACTAAAAATTTAAGTCACGGGCTCAAAAACAAATTATTTGATGTGTCACATTAAAATCTTTCAAATATCTGATACTTGATTAACATTTTACAGTGAAAATGCTGACAATAAACCTAATTAAACCATTCCTAGGAAACCAGGCTATTAAAAAATTAGCTTTTTTCCCCTGCTTTCCCAATTTTATGTGCCCATAATCTAATTGTCCATGCCTATTTCTTAACCATCGTAATTTCAATATTGGCCTACCCATAACAATTTTCAAATTACCCTGTCCTTCTTATTAGGCACAAACTCTATTTCAAAATCTGTTTCAAGAAAATAATAACCTCTTAATAAATTACAATTGAGTCTAAGTTGTCATGTTCAAATATTAGAGACAGTCCTTTACTATTTGGTCAAGTTTTGACAATTGCACATCTTGCAACCCGATCATAAAACTTGGTCATAGATGATAACCACCTGTCAAATATATCACCATTCTCTGGTTTCACTAAAATATTAATCTGCTTTTCCATTGTGAATATTTTCAGTGTTCTGGTTAGAAGGCTTTTCCTTATTAACAGTGACATTGGCCATGAATTCTGCATTTCTGCGATGTTGCGATTTCCGTGCAGGTGCTGACATGCATGTAAATATACTTAAGGGCACGTCCGCATAAGGCAGCGCAGTTTCAAGTGCAAAGTCATAAAACACAAGTCTTCTGTGTTTTGGGATGAAAGCTTGCCCTAAAGTATGTGTGCATCAGGAATGATATCACTTGTATTTTACCTTAACTGGGCTCGTTTTAGCGTTCCCAGGTACGCAGCGATGGTTTCTCTCCTGATTTACTGGTGCCTTGGTATGAAAATCACCTCCTAGTGGCACCAACATGGTAAATAGAAAATGTCATCCACTATGAATGCAAACACAATTTCAGAAGCCCTGAGGTCAGTGGCATTCTGGGGGAGAGGACTCCCATCAAGGCTGGTCCCGCACAACAAGCCTCACCCTAAGCCAGGGCGAGAGCTGGTAACCATGACCAGGACACACATAGTGGTTACATCCCTTACGATGTGGAACCTGCTGCATTGTCTGGACCGTTTAAGGCTCCTTTTCCTGACATTGTCGTAGTAATTACAGCCTATTTTCAAACTCTCACCAAGTGACATTTTAAAAAATTACTTCAGATGGCACCGTGAAACTCCTTTGCTGTTTATTACCCGACGACTGGAATCAATTTATTTGTCTCCCATCTCACAGGGCAGAGCTATTTCTGGGATTGCTGCAATTATCAGGTGGATATGTAGAAAACGGAAATTCTGTTGCAGCTGGATTGCTTTTCTCTTTTAAAATTAAGTCTGATAGTTTGATCTTGAGTGAGAAAATCAAGACCCTTTTTTTTTTTTTTTTTTTGCGGTACGCGGGCCTCTCACTGTTGCGGCCTCTCCCGCTGAGCACAGGCTCCGGACGCGCAGGCTCAATGGCCATGACTCACGGGCTCAGCCGCTCCCGCGGCATGTGGGATCTTCCCGGACCGGGGCACGAACCCACGTGCCCTGAATTAGCAGGCGGACTCTCAACCACTGCGCCACCAGGGAAGCCCAAGACCCATTTTTAAATAATGAAGATTATGTAAATGGTAACTGAAATGGTTGCTTCTCATTTGATAAAAAATGAATAACGGAAAATTAGCAGACCTGTATCTTTTATCATATTACTTTAAATATGAATTTACTATGAACTGGTGTTGTGTTTATTTAATTAAATGGGATACTATAAAGAAAACGTTGAGAAGAGAACATTGAGATGCTGGCACATAGTGAGAGCTCAAGAGATTGTATGTAGTGTACATACAATTACCTGTGTAACAGTACGTGAACTTTATATTTACCTGGACTTTATGGGAAACTTGAGCAGCACTTCTTTTTTTTTTAATAGTTGATTTATAATATCGTGTTAGTTTCAGGTGTACAGCAAAGTGATTTGGTTATACATATATATGTATATATCTATTTTTTATTATTTTCCATTATAGTTTATTAACAGATATGGAATATAGTTCTCTGTGCTATACAGTAAATTCTTTTTGTTTATTATATATGTTGTAGTGTGCATCTTCTCATCCCATAGTCCCAATTTATGCCTTCCCCCTTCGCCTTTGGTAACCATAAGTCTGTTTCTATGTGAGCAGCACGTTTATGCAGCATAACAATAAACTTGTTTCTGAAACATAATGAAATAGTATTATTTGAAATGAAAAGTTATAAATTTGAAGTCTTTTTTTTTTTAACATCTCTATTGGGGTATAATTGCTTTACAATGGTGTGTTAGTTTCTGCTTTATAACAAAGTGAATCAGTTATACATATACATATGTTCCCATATGTCTTCCCTCTTGCGTCTCCCTCCCTCCCACTCTCCCTATCCCACCCCTCCAGGCTGTCACAAAGCACCGAGCTAATATCCCTGTGCCATGCGGCTGCTTCCCACTAGCTATCTACCTTACTACGTTTGTTAGTGTGTATATGTCCATGACTCTCTCTCGCCCTGTCACAGCTCACCCTTCCCCCTCCCCATATCCTCAAGTCCGTTCTCCAGTAGGTCTGTGTCTTTATTCCTGTCTTACCCCTAGGTTCTTCATGACATTTTTTTTTCTTCTTAAATTCCATGTATATGTGTTAGCATACGGTATTTGTCTTTTTCTTTCTGACTTACTTCACTCTGTATGACAGACTCTAGGTCTATCCACCTCATTACAAATAGCTCAATTTCGTTTCTTTTTATGTCTGAGTAATATTCCATTGTATATATGTGCCACATCTTCTTTATCCATTCATCCGATGATGGGCACTTAGGTTGTTTCCATCTCCGGGCTATTGTAAATAGAGCTGCAATGAACATTTTGGTACATGACTCTTTTTGGATTTGGATTTTCTCAGGGTGTATGCCCAGGAGTGGGACTGCTGGGTCATATGGTAGTTCTATTTGTAGTTTTTTAAGGAACCTCCATACTGTTCTCCATAGTGGCTGAACCAATTCACATTCCCACCAGCAGTGCAAGAGGGCTCCCTTTTCTCCACACCCTCTCCAGCATTTATTGTTTCTAGATTTTTTGATGGTGGCCATTCTGACTGGTGTGAGATGATATCTCGTTGTAGTTTTGACTTGCATTTCTCTAATGATTAATGATGTTGAGCATTCTTTCATGTGTTTGTTGGCAGTCTGTGTATCTTCTTTGGAGAAATGTCTATTTAGGTCTTCTGCCCATTTCTGGATTTCTGGACCGAAAGTGTTTTCCTTGATTGCAGTGATATCATAAAAATGCCGTAAGGAAAATAAGGTGCTCTTTGGTCAGCTTCCTTCAGATTGGTCTTACAAGAATGTGTGTGTGCAGCAACACCACTGAGCATTTAATCTGGAAATCTCTATATTCAGGTGGGGTAGGGGGCTTTTACAGGGTCACAGGGACCTTCACTATCCCTCACATTTTATCACCTCTTCCTCCATCCCAGACACACTTGTGGCATCTGTTCATTTAGATGGTTTTAAAACTCCTGTTTAAACACGCCGTCCCAAGACTGTGCAGCGACATGACATGCTTACGATAGAAGCATGAACTTAAAAAAGCAGGAAGCTAAGTGGTGTATGAACTGTAATTGCAGTGATCACAAAGTGTCTAAAGAGAAATAGGCAGAAACGTTCGGTATTTACGAAATTCCTATAAGGTTGTGTTCATCTCGAAAGTTAACCAGTTGGCTGAGAAGCTCACCAAAGAGCCCGAGGTCCCGGCCACAGGCACTCTCAGACCTGACCTTGAGGATGAGCAACACCCCTGCAACGCTGAATCCCACACTCAAGGTGCAGCCCAAGCTTTGCTAGAAAGAGCCTCTGCCCATAAAGTTCACTCACCTGGCACCAGGGATCCTTAAAATGTGAAAAGGTGTCGGGCTTCCTGGAGCTCAGAGTCCTTAGAACAGCCAGTCTTTGGAAGAAAATTTGCAGTATATTCCCAGGAGGAGCCTGTGACGTGTGGCACTGGATTAAAGTGTTCCATTAACAACAACAAAAACATGCCCTTCTATCTAGGAATGCACGTTTTTAAAATTGGCTAATTGCTTTCACTAGATCATTTGAAAATATAATTACAGAGATAAGGCGGCTGGCCGGTGAGCATACTAGACAGAATGGAAGCAGAGGGGATACGGATGGACTGCTGATGCCCAAGGTCACATCTGAAACAGACTTAAGGATAATACAGTCCATCCTCTGAGTTTACAAGTGAGGATATTGAGACCATATGTTTGAACTAATTTGCCGAAATCGCCTGGCTTATTAAGAGCAGTGCGGGAGCTGGAACCGAGATCTTGTGATTTAGAAGCCATGAATCTTTCCTTTAAACCACCCATCAAAACTAGTTAAATAAACAAAGGAATGAATTCATTCAGGCTAGGAATGCAAATTATGTTCTATGCAGGTAATTTCTTTTTGGTATTCTTCAAGTGTTTTCTTATTGTTAAACCACTTGCAAAAGCAGCTCACAGACACAATTACTTTTTTTGTTTGTTTGCATTGCCCTGACCTGGATCCAGTGGATCCTAGAGTAGAATTCTAACAAGGCTCCACAGACAGGCATTTCCATCTCCTGTCAGGCTGCATTTTACAAGAAATTCACTTCCTCTTTGCCTTTAAATGCCAGCCTGGGGCTGCAGGCAGGGACGCCTCTTTCCTCTCTGCCCCACGGAATCCAGCGCAGACACTCCTAGCTGGGCTTGAAGTTGGGTCATCCCCTCCCCTTGAAACGGAGCAGGACCCTATGGGCCCTCCCCCATGTCCTCAGCCTGCCTTTTGTCTGTAGAAAAACTTTAGCCAAAGAATAAGTTTAGTCAGAGAAGTGAGAAAATGCAGAAACAAAGGAAAACAGTCGAAGGAGACCAAATAATAATAGTTTAGTCATTAAGCAAAGGCAAGCACCTTTAAGTTCCTCCTCAAGGGCTATAGATAATATTCTGAGCCATATCCCGTGAGCTGTCTTGTAGCTACAGAAACCCACACCAGGTGGAAGAAGTTAACTACATGATGACCAGGCTGTAGCCATGACCTAAGCTGCCACAATTCCGAGAACTGGCCTCAGAGAAATGGGAACAAACCGATCCTGGAACTGAAGACTAACTGTACCTAAAACAGTCAAGATGACGCTGTTCATGACCAATTTCAAGACGGCCGTCGGAGCTGACTGTGCTGTTTCTGCACATAGCTCCCTCCCTCCGCCTAGAAAAGCTCTTGCCCACTGATTGCCAGTGGGGGGCACTCAGCCTTTGGACAGGAGCCCGCCCTCCTCCCCCGTTGGTTGCTGGCCTCTAAAATAAAGCCAACTTTCCTTTCCACCAACCTGGCCTCTTTATTGGCTTTTGAGCAGCGAGCAGCCAGACCCCACTTCTGTTTACACCCTGAGGGACTTGGTATAAAGATTGGACTTGACCCGCCGGCAAATCTACAAAAACACCTTCCTGCAAGCAACAATTAGGTTAAAAAGATAAGCCCAGGAAAGAATAAAATAGAACAATGAGGCAGTAATAACCTCTTTTTAAATTAATGTAAGGGGCTTAAAAATGTGTTAGATATTTTGATGGATCTATGACAAGGAAATTTCACCATCAAAAATCTTTTTTTTTTAATTTCTCCCTCTTTACTTTTAATTGTAAAAGAAATCTAAGATAAAACTTGTGCTGTGAGATTTTTTTTAATTATGGTGATCATTCTGTTTGTATCATAGGATCCTCATTATTAATCTCTGCCACTAATAGCTCCTTAGAAGACTTTGCCCACAGAGAGTTGTGAGCTTAGTCAAAATGCTATAAAGATTAGGTCAGGTATTTGCAATAAGTATGTCATTCACTGTGTTTGAAATTACCTAAGGGCTCCATGCTGAGTTAATATACAATTTAATGTGTTTCTATCATCATGTTTGAAGATGTGATCAAGAGAATTCATTCTAGTACACAAAACTTGGAAATACTGGATTTAAAACAAAAGAAAAAAAAAAAACATCCAGTCTTTCAAAAGCATGTCGGAGGTGGCAGTAAAAGGATCAGAAACAACTGGAGGCCAAGAACAAAGAGAAAACTTGAATTCTGGGCCTAAGCAACCCTGGAGGCCATGTTTACCTGGAGGGCATCACCCTGAGCAGCTGAGGGTTAGGACTTGTGTTCTGATGAAGTTATCCTGCACTGGAGACAGGAGACTCAGCTCACTCAGAACTCTGGGGAAGGTTGGTAGATTAGATTAGAGCCCCCCACGTAAAGCCAGCTTTCCAGAACAGAGACAACATAGGTGGATAAACTAAAAGAATTAAATAAACTCTGCTACAGGTGGAGGCAAGGAATGCTTTACAAGGAAGGCTTGCCTCGGGTGGAAGCAGCAGAATCAAAGAAGACCCTGCTGTATATTATCCTGATCATAATCCTGTACTCTTAGGAGTTCAGTAATAAATCGACAGTACCAAAATTATAGCCCCAAGGCTACCCACTATTTTTTAATTTTAGACTTTACTATTTTTTTAGTGCAGTTTTAAGTTCACAGCAATTTTGAGTGGGATTTGCATTTCCCTGGTGACATATGATGTGGAACGTCTCCTCTATGCTTATTTGCCATCTGTATAACTCTTTGATGAGTTGTCTGCGAAGGTCTTTGTCCCATTTTTTAATCAGGTTATTCATTTTCTTATTGTTGAGTTTTAAGAGTTCTTAGACTGGTGGTGGCCGTTGACACCTAACAGAATTAAATGTAAATTATCTCCAGAGGAACTGTCACGTAGACTTTTCAAGAAATCCAAGCATGCACGTGTACACGCATGCATAAATTCACAAAGACAGGCACAACTATACAAACGCACAGCATTACTAAAACGAGGAGAAAAGCCATCCTGTACCAAAGTCAGCGCAGCAATGAACTGTAGAATCTGCCTGCTGGAATTGATAGATTCCTGAGTTGTCAGCCATAGAATATCAAAAGAGCATGTGTATGGTACTTACATAATTGGAAGAGGGAATTTAAAGGATGATGAAGGAAAGTATCAAAATTGACCCAGCAGTTTTGAGAAAAAATAAAATAGAGCTTCTAGAAATGAAAAGCTTGCTCACTAAAAGAAGTTCAAGACACAGGATCAACCACAGTTTAGACGCAGCTGAAGAGAACATTAGTAAGCTGTAGTCTAACCGCAGCTTGACCTGAAAACACCAGTCTTGATTTACTTAGGCTCCGTGAAACGATGATGCCAGATGCTGTGTGGTTCTGAGATTGCATCTGCAGGGCTCCCTCCCGTTTTCTTTCAACCATCTGTCTTTTCAGAGTTGAATGAATAATGACCCGTGAATTAAAGCTTGTCAAAGATGACCAGTGACATAAGAACTAAACTTCATTTGGATTCAAAACTCCAAAAGTCCTCAAGGAACTCAATCTAAAAAATACTAAGAGTTTAAACAGAAATTTAAGATTGTTTCTCACAGGTCAGTCATTAGGCAAAAAAAAATTACAAAACAATGATAATATGATTACTTTCTCACATGGATACTTCTGGAAAGATATTTTGCTCGTCTAATGATGCATCACAGTAAACAATGATGAGATTTATTTTAACAGGTCTTAACCATGATACCTTACTTATAGACACCTTTTTTTCTTTTTTTTTTATTGAGATATAGTTGATTTAAAGTGTTACATTAGTTTTAGGTGTACAACAGAGGGATTCACATTTTTAAAGGTTATACTCCATTTATAGTTATTATAAAATCAGCTATATTCCCTGTGCTGTACAATATATCCTTGTAGCTTATTTTATACATAATAGTACCTCTTAATCCCCTACACCTGTCTTGCCTCTTCCCCCTTCCCTCTCCCACTGGTAGCCACTAGTTTGTTTTCTATATATGTGAGTCTGTTTCTTTTTTGTTACAGTCCCTAGTTTGTTTTATTTTTTAGATTCCACATATAAGTGTTATCGTACAGTATTTGTCTTTCTCTGTCTGACTTATTTAACTAAGCATAATACCCCCCAGGTCTCCCATGTTGTTGCAGATAGCAAAATTTTATTCTTTTTAATGGCTGAGTAATATTTCATTGTGTGTGTGTGTGTGTGTGTGTGTGTGTGTGTGTGTGTTTACATATATACCACATCTTCTTTATCCATTCATCTATTGATGGACATTTAGGTTGCTTTCATACTTTGGCTATTGTAAATAATGCTGCTGTGAATATATGAACATTGGGGTGCTTGTATCTTTTTGAATTAGTATTTTAATTTTCTTCAGATGTATACCCAGGAGTGGAATTACTGGATGGTGTGCTAGTTCTAATTTTAGATTTCTGAGAGACCTCTGTACTGTTCTTTATAGTGGCTGTACCAATTTACATTCCCACCAACAGTGTAGGAGAATTCCCTTTTCTCCACATGCTCTGCAGCATTTGTTCTTTGTAGACTTTTTGATGATGGCCATCCTGACCGGTGTGAGGTGACACCTCGTTGTGGTTTTTTGATTTGCGTGTCTCTGATAATTAGCGATGTTGAGCATCCTTTCATGTGGAATGGCTGTCTTCATTTGTCCTGAGGCCCCAGCTCTACTTGGCATCACTGGAACAGCTGCCAGCACAGTGAAAAATACAAATGATACACTGATACAGCTTTTAAAATAATTTTCACCATGTAAGCATCTCGGATACAAACAGGGATCTATGGGCCATTCTTTAGAACCTCTAAAATATGCTGTTGTCTAAATATCACCACCAAAATTTATTATAAAGGTAATGGGATTATGAAAACGCTCCCATAAGGAGTGCAAGCATATCTGTTGAATCATTACTGTAATTTACTGCAAAATACTCAAATCTTTGGAAAAGTCTTTTGCAATCTGATTCTATCTTCTATGTTTATTCTATGTTGTTTTATATTCTTGTTGAGAGAGCTGGCATGTACCAAGTGATGGCCAATTACACATCCACATCAAGTGAACTAATACTCATTTAATTCCTGGACCAAAATGGGCCCATCATAAAACACTGCCATTTATTCTGAATTTCAAAACCAAACATTGGTATTTTGGTAATGTGTTTAATTTTCTTGTTGGACTCTGACTGCATTTGATTAGCCACACATTCATCGTTAAGAGAAACCTTGAGGTCTGGCTCACTGTCAACACCTCGTGAACCCCAACCCAACAGAAACAAAACGTCACTTCCATTCAAGGTGTGCATGTAATTATTTGCCACTGAATTTGTTGATTATCTCCGTCATTACATAATAGGGAGGAGAAGAGATCTCTGTTAGGGGCTTCCCTGGTGGCGCAGTGGTTGAGAGTCCGCCTGCCGATGCAGGGGACGCGGGTTCGTGCCCCGGTCCGGGAAGATCCCACATGCCGCGGAGCAGCTGGGCCCGTGAGCCGTGGCCGCTGAGCCTGCGTGTCCGGAGCCTGTGCTCCGCAAGGAGAGAGGCCATGGCAGTGAGAGGCCCGCGTACCGCAAAAAAAAAAAAAGAGATCTCTGTTTGAATAGTTATTAACCAGATCCCCAAGGTAGTGTGTACCATGATTTTGCTAAATAGGAGCTGTAAGGTAAATTTTGTATCTTTACTTTTTAACTCCATGATGGTTGTGCTTTTTCTGTTACTGAATTCAGTTAAGGAAGGTTATTACTGCAACAGCACAGATAATGAGTTAGGCAAAATTTCAATAATCCTTAGGCAGCATTTCAATAATAATAAAATCTGCCATCAGGTGAATGATAATGTAAGCATCATCCATCAGCTTACTTGGAAATAAAAAACAAAAGAGATAAATCTAAGGGTGAGATACGATATATTCCACATATATATCATATTTATGACCATATTTAAAATCAACAGATAATTTTAAATATGGTCTTCACCCCCTGATCTGAATAATTCATGCATTTAAAGGTTTATGTTAGCTTCCCTGGATCTTAGAATTCATATTTCAAACTCTTTTAGTTCTCCCTTAGAGAAAACAAAACGGAACATGCAGAAAAGTCAGTTTTATGTTAATCCTGCCCAAATAGATCACATTAACCCCTCACTTCCATTACCAGAAATTCTCCATTTGTCTGCAGTTGTGCCCACTTTTGGCCTTTTCCCCTTAGAATTTCTGGGCTGCCTTGTCCAGCCCAGCCTCCTCCTGCCCCACAAGCTCTGAAGTAAGATTTCTAAACTCATCCCAGACCCACTGCTGCCACAATTCTCCATAAATTCAGTAGGTAACCACTTTTTTACCTACAAAATGATGACTCTCTAATCCAAACCCAAAATGACCTTGTGAAATTTTTAAAGGAGCCCTTTTCACCAGCACCATTAGTCACTATTCAAAGATTTGTCTTCCTGAAATCAATCAGTAGTTTGCAGAGGGCATAGCTGCTTATATTGCATAACTGGGCCATCTGTCCAAAAACAGTGATGTGAGAAATTTCTTAAACGCCATGTTTCAGGACTGCTTTGCACGCAGAGTTTACAACAAAGTCCTTCAAAGTGGCTAACCCAAATCTCACAGTGATTAAATAAACTCGTAAAAACCTATTGACCATTAAGAACGCATCCCTCTATGTCACACACCAAAATCGCCCTATAACACATACATTCTGGTGCGAGGTACATCTTGTGAATGGTAGGTCTCTCTGACAATTAATTTGGGTTCATTTCAGTGTTTTCTGGAGCCAGGTCACAAATATGGCTCCTTTTGATCTTGGGGTGGCACAAAACCCCTGTGTGATTTTTCCCTTTGCCTTCCTTCCTTTCACTGATAAACATATTTTATTTTGTTTTTGTAGAAGTAAAAAGTTCATGCATATCCCTATGTAATAACATCACTGCATTCTGAGTCACTTATTCTGAGACTCTGGAATGTAAATTACAGCCCTGTCTTGGAACATATTCCCTCGTATCATCATGTAATTCATTGCCCATGAATTATTTGAAACTACAAAAATGAGAGAACATTACTTACATTTTGTCCGCTGGGAGGTGATTGAAAACCTTCACCTTCACATAGTTTTATACGTGCTCCCCTACTGATGCGAACCATTAGCACACACTGTTCCATGCATAAATTTGACAGGAGTGTCTGCCAGACTCCTGTCAACTTTGTGATGTGAAGAACATGAGTGTTAGGGGAAACGGACACGAAAATCAGTGCACATTTTCTAATTTCCTTTCCCTTCAGCTGATAGTCCTTTGAGAGTTACCTGCTGCCAATCACGCTTGGATCATCTTTGAGCATCTTTCTGTGCAATGGCCAATTCACAAAGTACCATCGGAGGCTAATTCCAGGGTCACGACATGGCTTCTAGGTCCGATGATGCAGAGATGCCCTTGAGTCCCCAAAATGAAGGTGGCTGCTGTGAGCCCCGAGGACCCTGGTCATCGCTTGTCAACTGAAGCCAACACCTGGGAAATCTGGCCATGAGCTCATTGCAGACAACAAATGTCCTCTCAGAAATGCTTCGTTGCTACTTGATGCCAGAGTTACATGAATACTAATACTCACATCTGCAGTTTGAATTTGGCTTTCCAAATGTTCATTCTGTTAGATTGTGCTTGTCATGCCCCAGTATCTCCTGTCACCCTCACTGAGGTTATGCGGAAACTCACTCCGGGTGGTCATAAATAGACATTCATTTTGTCTGACTGTGGTGGACCCAGTTCCCAACCCCCAAAGATATAGCCCATGAAACCATTAAACAAGGCACTTCTGCTGAATAACAAAATGTTCTGTTTGCTTCTAGTTTTTTTTTTTAATTTCACCACATTAAAATTTTATCTTCTCCTTTATGATTGGACATTAAGCACTTCCCAAAGCCTAATAAATGGTTTTACCTTGTTATTGATGCACGATTTACTACAGAATATTTTATGAGAATTTTTCGAAAATCAATTCTTGTCTTTTGTCTGCTTTATAACTATCTGAATTTAATGTGAGATAATTTAAAAACCATGAAGTGAAAGAAACTAAGGTGAACGCTGTAACTCCTCGAATTACACGTTTCTCTTGGATTCTTTTAAATGGTGCAAGGTTTTGTTCGGTTCAATAAATACGTAATGAAGTTCTCTTTTGTAAAGTCCTACTCTGGGCTGTGGATGCAAAGATGGATACGATGGATTCTCGCCTCCAGAGGAAAAGTCAGTATGACTCAGGACTCCCAGTTCTCATAATTGGAAGCCAGTTAATTCAAGCTCATCTCCCTGCTGAGGTGCTGAGTGAGCAGAAAAAACTTTTTTTAGACTCCGCTTGAAGGCCTCAGAGCTAACAGCACAGGGAGAAATCACAACTCCAGAGCCCAGTGGAGGGCCTCAGAGCTAACAGCGCAGGGAGGAATCACAACTCCAGAGCCCAGTGGAAGGCCTCAGAGCTAACAGCGCAGGGGGGAATCACAACTCCAGAGCCCAGTGGAGGGCCTCAGAGCTAACAGCGCAGGGAGGAATCACAACTCCAGAGCCCAGTGGAAGGCCTCAGAGCTAACAGCGCAGGGGGGAATCACAACTCCAGAGCCCAGTGGAGGGCCTCAGAGCTAACAGCGCAGGGAGGAAACACAACTCCAGAGCCCAGTGGAGGGCCTCAGAGCTGACAGCGCAGGGAGGAATCACAACTCCAGAGCCCAGTGGAGGCTGCGGCCCAGCGTTTAGGGCCGCTTCACACTGAGCCCACATGCCAGTTCCGGACAGGAAAACACAAAGGCTGAGCTCCACTTCTGAAGGTCAGGGACAGGGGGATACAGGCCTCCAGGACTGGGGCCAGAGGTGAATTCCACCCTACTCAGATTGGGCGCCAGTAGTGTTGCACTCTGTAAACAAAAATGAACTGAAAAAGACATGTACTTGCAGGGCTTAAAGCTCAGAATTATAATATCTCAGATTTTGAAATGAGATTGGTTAGATCCCAGGTAACTAGTGCCGCTAGGCCTGGCAGGATCAATCGTAAAGACCCTTTGATGGGAAAAAGCAGCGTAGTCTTTCATTTGTTTATTCAAACAATTCTGTCTGTAAAATGTGAATAGTGTTGCAATGAACATAGGGGCTAATATCACCTCAAGATCCTGATTTCAGTTCTTTTGCATAAGTACCCAGAAATGGAATTGCTGGACCATCTGGTAGTTCCACTGTTAATATTTTGAAAAATCTCCATACTGTTTCCCACAGCGGCTGTACCAATTTATATTCCTACCAGTAACGTTCAAGGGTCCCAGTTTCTCCACGTCCTCCCCACCACTTGCTGTCTTTTATTTTTTCCTGATAATAGTCATTCTCACAGGTGTGTGTGTGTGTGTGTGTGTGTGTTTAATTTGAATTTCTTTCTTTTTAAATTTATTTATATTTTATTTTTGGCTGCATTGGGTCTCCGTTGCTGCGTGCGAGCTATCTCTAGTTGTGGCGAGCAGGGGCTACTCTTCCTTGCGGTGCGCGGGCTTCTCATTGTGGTGGCTTCTCTTGTTGTGGAGCACAGGCTCTAGGCACAAGGGCTACAGTAGTTGTGGCACGGGGGCTCAGTAGTTGTGGCTTGCGGGCTCTAGAATGCAGGCTCAGTAGTGGTGGCGCATGGGCTTAGTTGCTCCGTGGCATGTGGGATCTTCCCGGACCAGGGCTCAAACCTGTGTCCCCTGCATTGGCAGGCGGATTCTTAACCACTGAGCCACCAGGGAAGTCCCAAAGGTGTGGTTTTGATTTACATTTCCCTTATGATTAGTGATGGTAAGCATTTTTTTTTTAATCTATCTGTTGGCCATTTGTATGTCTTCTTTGGAGAAACATCTACTCACGTTTAAAGGAGGATTTTCAATAAAATATTTGAGAGCCAAAATCATTGGCAGGCAGATTCTCAACCACTGCACCACCAGGGAAGCCCTACACTGCCTTTCTTTTTCTTTTCTTTTAGTAAATGTATGGCAGCACCATCTGCTATATCTTGTATGTTGAGCTTTTAAACCCCATGGCATCCCCTTGCGAGAAGATCAAGGTTTCTGTCAGCTGGTCTTGTGTTACTTTCATGGAGTTGGTGCTGTCGCAGTTGGTAGTCACAAAAAGGGTGTTCTGTACCCTGAACACTGACATCCATCCAGGATGCTTACCCAAGCATCAAAATGAAGGAAAAAGAAAATAATCTGTTTCTAAAATCAGAGGCTGCATCATAACTTAAACATAAAATTTGCTATAACAACGTGTATAAACGTACATCAGAGTTCTTAAACCCACGCACATATGGTCACCTTATTTTTGATAAAGGAGGCAAGAATATACAATGGAGAGAAGACAGCCTCTTCAATAAGTGGTGCTGGGAAAACTGGACAGCTACATGTAAAAGAATGAAATTAGAACACTGTCTAACACCATACACAAAAATAAACTCAAAATGGATTAAAGACCTAAATGTAAGGCCAGACACTATAAAACTCTTAGAGGAAAACATAGGCAGAACACTTTCTAAGATAAATCACAGCAAGATCCTTTTTGACCCACCTCCTAGAGAAATGGAAATAAAAACAAAAATAAACAAATGGGAGCTAATGAAACTTAAAAGCTTTTGCACAGCAAGGGAAACCATAAACAAGACAAAAAGACAACCCTCAGAATGGGAGAAAATATTTGCAAATGAAGCAACTGACAAAGGATTCATCTCCAAAATTTACAAGCAACTCATGCAGCTCAATATCAAAAAAATAAACAACCCAATCCAAAAATGGGCAGAAAACCTAAATAGACATTTCTCCAAAGAAGATATACAGATGGCCAACAAACACATGAAAGAATGCTCAACATCACTAACCATTAGAGAAATGCAAATCAAAACTACAATGAGGTATCATCTCACACCAGTCAGAATGGCCATCATCAAAAAATCTACAAACAGTAAATGCTGGAGAGAGTGTGGAGAAAAGGGAACCCTCTTGCACTGTTGATGGGAATGTAAATTGATAACAGCCACGATGGAGAACAGTATGCAAGTTCCTTAAAAAACTAAAAATAGAACTACCATACGACCCAGCAATCCCACTCCTGGGCATATACCTGAGAAAACCATAATTCAAAAAGAGTCATGTACCGCAGTGTTCATTGCAGCTCTATTTACAATAGCCAGGACATGGAAGCAACCTAAATGCCCATCGACAGATGAATGGATAAAGAAGATGTGGCCCATATATACAATGGAATATTACTCAGCCATAAAAAGAAATGAAATTGAGTTATTTATAGTGAGGTGGATGGACCTAGAGTCTGTCATACAGAGTGAAGTAAGTTAGAAAGAGAAAAACAAATACCATATGCCAACACATATGTATGGAATCTAAAAAATAAAAGAATGGTCATAAAGAACCTAGGGGCAGGACAGGAATAAAGACTCGGACATAGAGAAAGGACTTGAGGATATGGGGAGGGGGTAGGGTAAGCTGGGATGAAGTGAGAGAGTGGCATGGACATATATACACTACCAAATGTAAAATGGATAGCTAGCGGGAAGCAGCCACATAGCACAGGGAGATCAGCTCGGTGCTTTGTGACCACCTAGATGGGTGGGATAGAGAGGGTGGGAGGGAGATGCAAGAGGGAGGGGATATGGGGATATATGTATACGTATAGCTGATTCACTTTGTTATACAGCAGAAGCTAACACACCATTGTAAAGCAATGATACTCCAGTAAAGATGTTAAAAAAAAAAAAGTACATCAGAGTTCTTGGAAAGAAGCTCAGAAGTGAAGGAATTAATTAATAATCTCCTATATTAAGGCAGGTGTGTAAAAGGAATATTAAATTAGAAACATCAAACACATATGATCTGAAGACATTTAAAAAACATAAAATAAAGCAAAACAAAAAGAGAACAATGCCTGGAACCATCTCAGATAAGAGGCTGCATCCTGAGATGGTCTGAATCTGAGCCTCTGTCCCCCAGATTCTACCCTCTAATCCGTTTCTCTACTGAGAGAGACCAATGAGCGCCTGCTTCTGTGTTTTCAGGTGGAAAATAAGGATGGTCAGGAATCTTCCGTTGCTGTTAGGAAGAAATGAAGACAATGCTAATGATACCTAGGCTCATGCTAAACATGGGCAGAGCCCAGTCTGAAGGACAGACTGCCAGGCAGCACACAGACCACTGAAGCAACGGAGTGCTGGAATGCAGCATATGGCCGTCGGGCGGGGCCTCAAGGGGCTGCAGTGGGTGGTGGGTGGCTGAAGACAGCAGAGGCAGCAGGGGTCTGCAAACGTGGTTCCGCAAAAATTCCCTTGCCTGGTGACACCAAGGACACCTGGGTCCCCCTCTTGGTTTAAAGCCAAGGAGTCTACAGTTGCACCTGCCGGCCTGCAGACCCCTGATCCACCCACTGGAGAACTGGGGAGGGGACAGGGTGTCACACCTACTCACTACGCCCTTTATCTCAGGCATAAGTTCTGTCCTTGTGGTCCATCCATGTGGCCTTGGTCCCCAGAGGCCATTCTGACAGCCATTGGTCCTGACCTCTGCTCTGCGATCCTGTCTACCTCAGAAAAAATGAAGTCTGGTGGGAGAATCACGAGCTCTTGAAGATGTTGGTGTGGGTAAAGTAAAACGGTGTGGCCACAAGTAGGTACAATTCACACATGAATTTCCAGTAGTATCCACCAAAATGACACATGCTGGCCAGCTGACGTTATGGAAGCTCTGTATTGAAGTTTTGTGCAACCACTGAGTTTTCACTCATAAATTGTCTACAACACTAGAAAGCACATGCTTAGAGTGAATTGTATGCTGTAGCTTTTTAGTTTTAATCGAGGAAATCAGGAAGAAGTCAGCGTGAGAAAATGCAGAGGCGTCCTTTCTAGAGGGAGACACTTATTTTAGAAAAACATATGTAGAAGATCAGGGGAGAAGCTCTCTCACTGCGGAACAGGAGGTAACAGGTGTATTTATACAGGAAATGATCACGTTAATGAACCTCTAAGGCAACGTACAGGGCGGCAGGACCTCGCAGACGTGCCGACGGAGTACGAAGGCAGCAGCCACCTGTTGCAGATCATGTGCATCTTGTGTCCGTGGCATGGGGTCAGCTGGGAGGCACTGGAGCTCTGCTGCAGAGCTGGGCTCTTGGTGATGCTGAGGTCTGCATCTTTGGTAACGGACGTCTGTTGTGTCAATTACGCCATAACGAGGAAATTACATGCAGATGAAGGCGATGATCAATGGAGGCAGAAAAACTCACCTTGGGGAAATTTCACACTGAGTTTGAGGGCCAACTAAGCCTGACTACGTGAGTGGGAGAACATGGAAAGGGCACAGAGCTTGTCAAGATGCTCTTGGGCACCGCGGAGCTGTGTGAGCCTGCTGACTGCGGCCCTAACCACCAAAAATAAAATGAATCCACAACCTCTCACTCACCAGCTTCACGACTGGAAGGCACTTGGGCTGGAAGAAAGGCTGCATTTCCCCAGCAGCCAGTGCGCGCTGATCTGGGGTTGGAGGAAGTGCAGTTTCCTGAGCGGACTGCTCTGCAGCCCTTGAGGTGGTCCAGGCAGACCGACAACACGGTACGTGTCTGTGATGCACCACACTGCACGACAAGCTCTTCTCAGCCATCAGCCCCTTTGTCACAGGGCCGTAAAGAGGGGGCCCAGTTGGAGAGATGGAAACTGGGGACCAGAGAGGCTGAGTTTAAGTTCCCAGGTTCACACAGCTATTAAGCCATGGAAATTACAGTCAAGTCCAGGTGGTCTGATCTCAGAACCCGTGTTCTTGGGCACTGCAAGAGTCTGCCCCTGAAAGCGAGGGGAAAAGGATGTACCAGAGGAATTAATAGGATCGGCAAGACAGAGACAGAGACAGGGAGAGGGTGCTCCAGCCGAGAGAAACAAGGAAGGGGCTCCCAGCACAGGAGAGGATGGGCCAGGCTGGACAGAGACTTTGCTTTCTGACTAGTGGAGGTGAGCTTACAGGGAGAGGGCGGGGTCAGATGAGCGAGGGAGTGGAAAGTCATTCTCAGGTATTCAGACTTTATCCTGAGAGAAATGTCATGCAAATGCTGTCTGGGTCAGGCTGACTTTGCGGAAGGGGATTTGGCTTTGGGAAGCCAGTTGGAAGAATTCTGAGATAAATAAGGTGCAGGACTGTGAAGGTTTGGACTAAGTGGATCCTAAGCAATTATCTGACATCCCCTGGCGCTGTTGACAGCACCATCAAATAATCCAGGGCACAAGGTGGGTTTGAGGTTTTCAACTGTGTAGTCATTGATGGTGAAACAGAGAAACGTAGGTTTCAGAAAGAAGGGGGAGATCAACAGGCTGAGAATTAATTCTGTCTCCTGGACTCACCTTCAGAGATGAGACCTCACTTCATGTGAGCACATTGTTCCCAGGGGAGGGGTTGCACAGGAGGGACCCTTGACTATGGCGACTGGAGGCGTGGGCTATGGTATACCCTTGTAATTCTCTTCCTGGTGCAGAGTAGTTCCTGTTGAGCTGGGCTAACACATAGTTATGGATGGAAGCAGAAGAAGGGGTGGGAAAACATAAAAATGAGGTAGAAAAGTGAGAGATTCCTAAGAGCCTATTTCCTGAGCCCTCGGCCCTATAACCAGGCAGAGGCCACCAGCTCATGGGATGATGCTTGCTAAGGGCTGGACCAAGGACCAGGAATGCAATAATCATGTGGATTTCCATGGCCCCTGTATTGCTGCTACTGCAACGTTTCAGAGGAGCCAGGATTCACTCAGAGCAGCCTGTCTGTGGAGCCGGACGCTGTCCCGAGCACCCCGCCAGGCGTGTGCCCCCAGATTCACTCAGAGCAGCCTGTCTGTGGAGCCGGACGCTGTCCCGAGCACCCCGCCAGGCGTGTGCCCCCAGATTGACTCAGAGCAGCCTGTCTGTGGAGCCGGATGCTGTCCCAAGCACCCCGCCGGGCGTGTGCCCCCAGATTTACTCAGAGCAGCCTGTCTGTGGAGCCGGATGCTGTCCCGAGCACCCCGCCAGGCGTGTGTCCCCAGATTTACTCAGAGCAGCCTGTCAGATGCGGAGGATGGGGCCAGTGGCCAATGAAAAGGAGTCATCTGGGGTCGAGGAAGGGAACAAGCATCTCTAACCACCTTGCAGAGTCATGCTCTTGGTCTGTGGCCACTGATTTTCCCCCCACTGAGGGTCCTGCGTGTTTGCTCAGTGCTACAGTGATCTCATTCTTTAGCAATCACTAGCCTGGAGTAGAGGTAAGACCACATCTCTCCCTAAGCTGATGGCCGCAGTCTTGCCTCACCATGAGACTAACTCCATTCCTCCCACAAAGTGTTTCCTACTCGGGATAAACCAGAGAACCTCTGGGGTTTGTTCAATTCACAGCCTCTGAGCTGCCGCGAATCACTTCATGGAGACGAAAACTCGAGCTCCGTCCCCCATCCACTGGTGATCCTGTCTTCACTGCCGAGGTCACCGCCATGAGGTGGCCTCGTGGAAACGCAGACCTTGGTCCCTTTGGTGCACACCTCGTTTCTGGAGAGTGTCCCCATCTCTCCTCGTCAGCGATGGTGGAGACGGGGCGGTTTCACTGTGACACAGTGGCTGCCCCCTCCGAGGGGAAGGGGAGGCCGGAGGCTCAGGGAGCAGCTGGCCCACCTGCATCCGAAGGGCAGGGGCGTTTTCACCCGTCATCTTACCTCGTCCCTCAGCTCTTCATCTCTGCCTTTTCTGAGGCAGCAGGTTTCCCTCTTCCCCAGTGAAATCCTGCTGGTACGCCGTCTGCATCACAGCCGGCTGCAGTCACCATCACACCTGCCCCCAACTCCCTGAGTGCACGCAGTCCACAGCCCCTGCCTGGTGCTGAGCCCCACCCACTGCCGGTGATGAACAACAGGTGAGGCTTGGACTGACGATTCAACAAGTGCACGTAAGATGCTCCTCCCAAGCCATGCTCCTGGCACCGATGCCGAGTCCACTAATCATCCAGCCTCAGCCACGCATACTCTTGGAAACATCCCTCCTCTCCACCATTTATTTTCGACCCCAAATCCTCTGTACGACCATCACTGCCTTGTCATGAACTTGATCGCATTTGTCTAATGCAGAGTACGTGGTATTTCATTCAGTGAAATGATGTCATCTGGTTGCTGTTTCATCTAGAAGTAAGTTGGCTTCTTGGGTCCATCTTCTTCCTCTTTAGAAACAGGCAGGGCTTTGTTTTAATAGGGTAGCTGCATAAGATATGAACCCAGTAACGGAGCCATTGAGAGAGCAGGGAGGGGTACTAACATCTGAGCCTGTACCTCTTCCCAGAATATCTGGTTGCCAACTTGAGTGGAAACTTCTGAGGTGGCTTTGGTTCTGTCTGAATATTGTATGAGGTAGAGCGAGCCCTGCATTAATTATTTCTGTCATCAGTTATCCCCGGAGATTTTATGTAACCTAGACTCAATCTCCTGCCACGTGTAATGATTTATGAAGTGTCTCAACTCTAAAATTCTGTGCTTCATTTCTACTGTTAAAGATGTAAGAAAATCTGACGTTGGCTTAGATGAACATCTGATATTCTGGGGTCTCAGATCCTGCACAGAAATGGTTCTGTTATTGTTACTATCCTGCAAAACTCACTTAAGTTTCAAAACTTCCGTCTTCTAACTTATAAAGGTTGAGCTACCAATATTTACTTCCTTAGGTTGTTTAGAGGATTTTAAAAATCTAATGTATTTTGAGGCTGGCACATCTCTGGAAATCAGTCCTTTTTTTTCCACAAAAATTTAAAGTCAATCAGTGCTTATAATGATTCATGTTATGTCACATTTCTGGGTTTAAATCTTGACTCTTAGTCCCCAGTGACCTGGATAGTAGTCATCAAAATAATCCTTGTAAGGCCTCCACTGAGGAGCCATGCAAAGTATGAGACGCCTACGTGCCTTCCTGACCACCTGCCAGAAGGATGAAGCATAAAATGTCATAAACACAGGAATAGAAATGATGAACATGAAAGTAAAAATAGATAATTTAGGGTAAAGAAATGAAGTTTTCCATCATTGGATGAGTAAGAAATGTTACCTTTAGTTTTTGTAAATCATCTCAAATAGCTTCAAGGCCAGCACACCAAGGGCAGCAATGAATCATTATCAGTCAAACTTCATTATTCTCTACTTTTATCCATTAATTCCTCTGGTCCTGCCACTTTGCCATCCAGCAGAAATGGAGATGGGGCGATAGGCCCCGCATCCCAGATCTTCCCTCTGCTGCCCTGTGCTGCTGGGGCGTGTCCCTGGGAAGTATCTGTAGGATGCGTGCTCCAGGCAGGAGTGGCCGTGCCTCCACGGGTCCTAACGAGGCCTTAACCCCAGGTCATGTGCTAAGTGCTCTACCCACCCCCCCGTTCCATTCTCACAAAAGTAATCCCATGATACAAGAAGACAGAAGTACAGGGAGGTCAAGCCAATTGACCAGCTGATCCTAGTAAGTTACAAGGCTGGGCTTCCGGCCCAGGTTTCCAGCTCCTCAACCCTGTGTGTTAAGTGGGGCGCACCTCTAACCATCTTGGAATTCCCATGGACCCCTCACCACATCTGGGGATGCAGTGATGCCCAGACCCAGCCCCTGCTCACTTCACTGGTCACCTGCTGTTTAGAGCATCTCCTAGAATACGAAACACCCCTTCCTGATGCGCCTACACTCTCCAAAGAAAGGCCTGAGGAGAATCAGCCCTAGGACTGCCCTGACTTGAAAAGGGCAATTATACCAACTTGTCCATTGGGGATGTTATAACAAACTACCATTGATTGGGGAGCTTATAAACAGCAGCCATTTATTTCTCACAGTTCTGAAGGCTGGAAGTCCAAGGTCAAGGCACCAGCAGATGTGGCGTTTGGTGAGGCCCCCCTTCCTGGTTCATAGATGGTGTCTTCTCTCTGTGTCCTCACTTGGAAGAAGGGCTGGCGGCCCTGTGGAGTCTCTGCTATAAGGACACTAATCCCATCACGGGGGCTCCACCCTCATGACATCATCAGCTCCCAAACTTCCCACCTCCTGACACCATCACCTTGGGGGTTAGGAATACAACATATGGATTTTTGGGGGTGGGTGGGAGGTGTGGAAACAACCTTTCAGACCATAGCACCAACCCAGTGGTCTTAGCAAGGAAAACCCAGCCTAAGTCTTTTTTTTTTTTTGAATTTTATTTTATTTACTTTTTATACAGCAGGTTCTTATTAGTCAACCCAGCCTAAGTCTTTTGTCCTTCCAGTAATGGAGAAGGCAAAGGATTCCTTTCATGCCATCTCTCCCTCAGAATCCATTCTGGCACAAATAGACTATACCAATGTCATGGGTAATTTCAATATTAAATTGATAATCACTGTTCTGCCTTAGAGCTACTCACTGGTTCTGAATGCCAGCTTCTCTCCAGAACTCCCCTGTTGGCAGCTGTGTTGGCCTCTTGGTATGCTTTTCTATTTCTTCGGAAACACTAGAAAAACAATGGCTCGCATTTATTACTTTGAATAAATTAAATAGATGTAAACTAGGAAGGAATCAGGTATAGCAGGTGAAACTGTACAACAGAATCCCTACGTCCCAAGACAGATGTGGTTTCCCTGTGCCCTTAGGTTTGGTCCCCAGTCGAAGTTTCTTGCTGGAATATCAGAGTCAAGGCTATCTTGTGTATTCAGTCTCCCCTCCAAGCAGGATGAAGGGGCAGGGAGGTGGAAACACACACAGCAACTTGCTTCATAGATTAACTATGTGACATAAAAGAAACGCGTTCCAGGCTTTTTGGAAATTCTTTGATGACTATCTATCAGAAGGGTTGATTATCTTTTAAAAAATCCTTGTCGAGTTATCTCAAGAATTCATCAACATTTTGATTTAATTAGCATATCAGGGGAGGAAAGCAATTTGAGCACATTTATGGGTGAATACCTCTTTTGAAAAGGAATTGTGAAGAAATGCAGGAAAAAATGCAATTTTAAGACTTTAGCGTCTTGACATAATTGTATTAAATAAATGACTGATAAAATTCAGGATTTCCAAATATAAGCATTTATGTCCTTATGAATATGGCAATGGCGGGGGGGTGAGAATCAGAGTCATATCTGGAATCAGTAATTGATAGTAACCTGGCACCTGCTTCTGCCACTTGTAAAGATGTTGCAGATAAATGGAGGGTTGGGGTACGGGGATGAAAAGCAGAGCATTTGCTCCAAAGCTCTCGCACCCCATTGTCAGGGATGATCCAGAAGCACAGCTCTCCCCACCTGCAGTGGCACAGAGGCGGCTGGTGTTTCCAGGTGCCTGAGCAGAATGGTGCTCACAAGACAAGGCTCTTGAGTTGCTTCCAGAAGCGCTGTGGTCCCACAGGTTGCACGCCTGCCCCACCAATCACTCACTTCCCGAGACCCTGCTTTGGGCTCTGGGATCAGCTGCGCCCAGCCCTGCGTTTGATGCTCTGCGTGCAGACCTCCTCACACGGTGGTCCTTTCTGTCTCCTTATGTCTTCCCTTTGTTCCCTTGTGCTCAACGCTAGCATCTCTCTTATTATTTTTGTGATTAAAATGTATCTTTTCATGTCTTTTATTCACTGTGCCCATTATCTTTACTGTGAGGTTTTTGTGTTACTAGTTTTTATCCCCCTCTTTCTCACTGGTTTGCATTTCTCAAGGTGTCATTTCTGTCCCCAAATCTCTTCCCTGTTTGTCCTTTGTTTGTAACTGCTGAGCAAGCCAAATCTTTATGGAAATCAACCAGGAGAGAATGAATGACGTGATGCATGCAGGGAGCTCTGAGTGCCAAATCAGAGTCGGGCTCAGGAAGTCTGGCAGCAGGGAACCTTATTCCAGCAAACAGAGTGTGTCAGGTGATGGATTATGACATGAAATGATTCCAGACACAACTGGGGGTACCACGTAACCGCAGAAAGGCTTTTATTTTATTTATATAAATTCATACTTTACACTCTGAACATGATACTTAAAGCCTTCTGATATTCCCCAAAGTGGTCCATCATTTTATTTTATTTTATTATTGAAGTATAGTTGATTTATAATATCGTTAGTTTCAGGTACACAACATAATGATTCAGTGTTTCTGCAGATTATACTCCATTATAGGTTATTACAAGATGTTGGTTATAATTCCCTGTGCTATACAGTATTCCCTTGTTGCTTGTCTATTTTATACATAGTAGTTTGTATCTTTTAATCCCATACCCCTAATTTGTCCCTCCTTCTTTCCTTCTCCCTTTTGGTAACCACAAGTGTGTTTTCTGTATCCGTGAGTCTGTTTCTGTTTTGTATATACAGTTGTCAGTCATTTTAGAATAGGTTTTCTCCCATGAAACGTACTCAGAAGAAAGCAGATATTATAATACACTCTTCAGGTGTTGTCCTTTCAATCCTTGTGTTTGAAAGAATAATTGAGATACTTTTAGCATTTTAAAGATTCAAATGCAGTAGTTGCTCTGATCTAGGGATTCTTATTTGTTTGTTTTACTTAAACGTTTTACAGAGAAATGGCTTTCTTCATCTCATTTTAATTTGTTCATTACTATTTGGTTTCTTTCTTATTGTTACAGTCATTATAAGACATTTACATGAGACTTGTCTTCAAAGTAACTCAACCATATTACGAGTTTAAATCATCAGATAGACATTGGTCTTCACGACACCCATGCGACGCGGTTGGCACCTCAGTAATTAAAATTCTGACTGGGTGCAGTGCAGTGTCTCACGTGGAAGGCACGGCACAGGGAAAGCAGGGGACACGAATCAGGAGTTCACTATTTTGACTGCAAAGAGAAACCGTGAGATGTTACAACCAATTCTCTGAGATAGTTGTCTCAAAACGCATGAACTAAATCCCGTCTCTTACCAAATCTACAGCTCTGGATGGAAACTATTTCCAGAGAAAGGAACTATGTCATGATTCTCAAAAGGAATTACGGTGAATCCAGCCTATATGTGTGGAGGACTTAGTACTTTTATCTCTGCATTTACAGTCCCATTGGATCTTTATGCGGTGTTTGGGGACTGGTAGGCAGGAATTATTGTCCTAGTTTGACAGATAAAGAAATCAAGGATGGAGAGGTGAACGCTACACAGTGGGCATCACGGCTGGAAGCACGTGTTTTCTTTCTTAAATCCAGCGCTCTTCTCACCACAAGAGATTATACCAGTCCCATGGGCACCAGTAACTCCCAAAGCCTCTTGCTCTAGCTGCCTCCCGTGTACTTTTTGAGTTTTTTAAATACTGTGGTTAAAAAAAAAAACCCATAAAATTTACCATCCTAAGTGTACAGTCCAGTCGTGTTAAGTATATTCACGTTGCTGTGAAGCAGATCTCCAGAGCTTTGTCATCTTGCAAAACGGAAGCACTGTCCGCATTAAATACTAACTCCCCCTCCGTCCCTCCCTCGGCCCTGCGCACCCACCATCTACTCTTTGTCTCTGTGAACTTGACTGCCGTAGGGGCCTCAGTTACGTGGAATCACACGCCTGTGCCTTGGTGCCTGACTTGTTTCACTGAGCACGTTCACTGCCCTCAGCACCCAGCCGTGTTATGGCACGTGGCAGGAGTTCCGTCCTCGCTAAGGCTGAATATCATTCCACTGTGTGGCTGCATCGCATCCTCATTATCCATTCATCTGCCAGTGGACTCTTGGATTGCTTCTGCCCCTTGGCTGTTCTGAGGAATGCTGCAGTGAACACAGGGGTGCAGATGTCTCTTAGAGACGTTGATTTAAATTCTCTTGGAGGTATGCTTGTAAGTGGGATTGCTGGACCCTATGCAAATTCCATTTTTAATTTTTGGAGGAGCCGTCACACTGTTCCCAGAGAGGTGCACACTTTGACCGCCCACCCGCAGTGCGCAAGGGCTCCACGCCTGACCTCTCTTGTGAGGGCTGTGAAGGAAAGCATTTCAGAAAAGAATAATAGTGAGAAGAACGACATTCAATAAGAATAGTCATACAAATCGAATAACATTGACGAGGGGAAGTAATATAAGGAAAGGG
This sequence comes from Neophocaena asiaeorientalis asiaeorientalis, assembly GCF_003031525.2. Taxonomy (NCBI): domain Eukaryota; kingdom Metazoa; phylum Chordata; class Mammalia; order Artiodactyla; family Phocoenidae; genus Neophocaena; species Neophocaena asiaeorientalis. The sequence continues at coordinate 473,578 of NW_020175446.1, read as the reverse complement.
GAATCTAATTTACAAAGACACTGAAAAGATAAAGAGAATGAGAGGGTAAAGCGTCCTTCAGATTTGCTTTAGTATCAGGAACGATGTGAGGCCTGCTTTGATCCTCCCTTTACTTCAGTCTCACCACTGGATCCCACCCCCTTCTCTAGGCCAGGGATTCTTGACACAGGACATGCGTCTTTCACGTCTCTTTCTCTGTGTCCCGCTCAGTGTTGCTGCGGAGCATTAGGGCAGTTGGTTAATAAGTGGCTCAGATACAGTCATTGAGCCGCATGGACTGAACTTCCCGTCCCAGGGCGGTTTCTGTTTGGGAACCGTCTGCCCACCGTCCTGACCGCATCCCAGGCTGACTGCAGTCCCTGCCGGAATCCCTCTCCCCCTGTCCTGTTACCCCCAACCCAACACGGCTTGGTTCTTTACTTTTGGAAACTGTTTACAAACTTTCCAATTGCAATTTCTTTTTTAAATAAATAAAACAAAAATAAACAGAACATCACACTTCATCAGGCATTTGGCCTCCTGTCTCCTCACCACCAAGTCCAGCCAGAGCCTCACCTCCTGGTGGACCCGTGGCCCCAGCTCAGGCATTAAACAGGATCCCCGGTTCAGCCACTGCTGACAGTTTCCTAAACGCACTGGACCGAGTCGCTCACAGCAGACACCCAGTTAAAGGATAGGGGCCTCCAGGCCTGAGTCTGTTCTAGAGCCATCAGAAGAATGCGATATTGTTCAGGAAACGAGAGGGCGACAAACGCAGCTGAAAGAACCCTGCAGAGGCACACTCCTGAGGACCCTCGGTGGACTGAGGAGCGGGCCGGGCGTCGGTAGGAGCCGTGTGGTAGAGCGGACACCCGGGGGAGCCGCCCACCCAGGAGGACTTGGGCTGAACAGGGACAGACTGGCTCCACTGAACTTCATGGACTGGTAGGATGTTGCCCATTCAGATTGATTTCTGCTGATCTCCTGCAGCTGAAAGTCAGGGCACCAAGCGTAACTCTTTGATGGAGAGATCCTTTGTCCTCTGCCCTGTCCCACCCAGAATGACCAAACACAAGGAGGGGAGAAAACCTCAGGGGAGGAAGACTTTGTGATGTGGTAAAAATCAGCGATATCCCGAATCAGGGGGAAGAACACAGTTATCACAGCCTATGAAACCCCTGATTCACAACCCCGCCCCCCATGGAGACCAGTTCTCTCAAGTTACAAACACAGTGTTAGAAGCACTAAGTAAAAATCTGAACAGGTCCACCCTTCATCTGAGAATACAGTTGACCTCCTCAACAAAGAACAGGAAAGCAAGTCCCCAGGCTGTTGTCTCTAGGAGCGATGATGGCTCACCTTTGAAGGATGGACTCGGCCACTCAAAGATGCAGCAATACCCCTCCAGTCCCAAGTGACTAACACTGAAAATGTATCGAAAGCAGCTCAGAAGAATGCACAACCTCAGAGGGAAATAGCAGGTAGTTTTCATGAAAGCATTTATCCTCCGGAAAGCCTAAAACTCCTCCTCAAGAGATTGTGGAATAGAAAGAAAGATGAAGGAACTAATGGAAGAGAAAAAAGTCTTGGGAGACTGAACTCACAAATGAAACTTCTGAATGACACCATGTTGAAGATGCGAAGTCTGTCAGCTCTCCTTTAGGGATAACACGGACGATGACAGCTTGAAATTAGACAAAATGAGTGAATCAGAAAATGGAGACTACCTAGACTGGTAGTAGTCCATCCAAGTCAGTAATTAGAGAAACTCATTGATGCTCTGGTACAGACAAAAGAATAGTCACACAGATCAAGGGAACAGAATCGAGCCCAGAAGAGGACACACACAAACGTAGTAACTGATATCTGACAAAGGAACAGAGGCAATACAGTGGAGAAAAGATGATGTTTTCAATAAATGATGCTGGAATGGCTGAATATCCACATGCAAAAAGAACAAGTGAACCTACATGCAGGTCCTACACCTTTCACAAGAAAAATGGCACAAAATGGATTATAGACCTAAAATGCAAAATAATAAGAAGATAACATAAGAGAAAATCTAGGTGACCTTGGGTTTGGCAGTGAGTTTTTAACTACAACACCAAAAAAGCACAATCCATCAAAAAACATGTGATGTCAGACTTCATTAAAATTAAAAACTTCTGCTCTGTGAAAGACACTGCAAAGGGAATGTAAAGATGCGAGCAGATTGGGAGAAAAGATTTGCAAAACGTATCTGATAAAGGACGGTTATCCAAAATGTACAAAGAACGCTTAAAACTGACCACTAAGAAGACAAACCACTCAATGAGAATGTAAACAAAAGACCTGAACAAGCACCTCCCCAAAGAAGGTATGCAGACGACAAATAAGCACATGAAAACACGTTCCACAGGACGCGTTATCAGGGGACTGCAAATTTAAAGGATGAGACGCCACTACACACCTACTAGATTTGGCTAAAATCCAAAATACTAACAAAGATGTGGACTTCCCATTCATTGGAAATTCAAAATGGTACGGCCACAATGGAAGACATTTTGCACTTCCTTACATAGCTGAGCACAGACTTACCATACCAGCCAGCAACTGTGCTCTTTGGTATTTACCCAAATGAGTTGAAAACTCACGTCCACACCAAAACCTGCGCAAGGATGTTTATAGCAGTTTTATTCTTGATTGCCAAGACTTAGCAACAGCCAAGATGCCCTTCAGTAGGTGAAAGGGTAAGCCAACTGTGGAATATTAGTCACATTCCAGTGAAAGGAAATGAGCTCTCAAGACACAGAAGAATCCCGGATGCATATTACAAAGTGAAAGAAGCCAATGTGAAAAGGCTACACACTGTACAATTCCAAGTGCATGACATTCTGGAAAAGGCAGAACTGTAGAGACAGTAAAAAGATCAGCAGGGGCCCAGAGTTTGGACAAAGGGAGGAGGGGTGAGTAAGTGGTGCACCGAGGAGATGTAGGGCAGTGCATCTGTGCTGCCATGGTGGACACGTGACATTGTGCATTTGACAAAACCCACAGAACATACAACATAGATGTAAACGTAAGTGGTGTGAACTATGCACTTTAGTTAACGATAATGCGTGTGATAGCGATGTATCAGTATTGGTTCATCAGTCCTAACAAATGCACCTCATCAATGCGAGATGCTGATAAGAGGGGTAACGGGTTGGGGTGGGATGAGGGGTTAGTATATGGGAACTTGCTATGCTTTCAGCTCAGTTTTTCTGTAAACCTAAAACTGCTCTAAGAAGTAAAGTTTATTAATTAAAAATAAAAAGGCTTTAAGGAGAAAAACAAGGCATATTTTTTAAAATATTCTACACGTGTAAAGAAAACCAAATGAACAAAGAGCTCGCAGGTCAAATGAAACATCTCCAAACTGAGCAGGCATCTCTGCAGTCTGCAGATTCACAGCTTGAAAGTCAGGTTCAAAAGCTTCAGCCGAAACTTCAGATGCGGCCTGAACTACGTGAGGAATGCATATTGCAACACTGCAGAACATCCACCGGGAAGGGAATTTTCCACTTGGGAATAGAGGAGAAACTTCCCGAAGTGTGTGGGAACGTCAGCCACGCGCGTCCTCGGGAAGATGCTCGAGACCTGGGGAACAAGCAGGGGGACCGCTGCCTTCCATCAGAGCTGTTGTCTTCCAGGAGAAAAAGGCTCCAGCAGGTTGCTTGGCAGCCGTGGGAACTGAGAGGAGCCCTAGCAAGCTGAGAAAACAGTCACGACGCGGGGAACTCGGGCTCTAGCTGCAGCGACACTTCAGCCTTCCCAAGGCCCCCTCTGGTCTGGCTACTGAAGGAGCAGAGCCCTGAGGATGTGGGTCAGCCGGAGCCTCAGGTCCCGGCCAGGAGGCTCACCCACCACTACCCAGGGTGGGACAGGGTGCCTGCCTGGGCTTTCTCTCCCTCAAAGTCATCTTGATTGAGCTCTTTTTAGTTTAACTGCTGCTATTTCGTGGATGCTGCATTGGCTCTTAGGAAGTTAACACATCATAATTCCTAAGAGTGATTTTTGAATACAGATGATATTTATAAAATTCTCACAAATACATCTTTTCCACTTTCTTGGACTCTCTGGAATTAGACCACTGTAAGTAGCAGATAACAGGTCCACTCTTAGTGAACCATGACTGAGGTTGAACCTGGCCAGGTGGACACATTTGAAACAACGAAGCACATTTCTATGTGCTACAGGCCATTTTAGAAATCTGTAACTTGATATTTACCTCACTAAATGTTGATGGATTAAAAACACATCTGAGCAATGGCATTCGCAGCTAAGCTTAGTGGTATTTTATTAGGTCTCATACTGAATTCAGAGATTAATTAGGTGGCATTACAGTTTGCAAACGTTTGTTTCCTGTTTGGTAATTTTGTTTTAATCTTTGTTATTTCGTTTTGGATAGACTTTGCTGCTTGAAAGTTTCAAAATTTTATGTAGTCAAAACAAGAGTGGTCTCTTTATGGGGAAAATGGAAGAAAAGAAGGAAGGGGAAGAGGAGGAGGAATTCATGGCTTGTCTGTAACTTTCCAGAAGTCCTGTTTGTGGGCATGAGTTGAGGATCTGGAAGGATTTATAACCAAAGGTGATCTGTGCTCAGCTCTGAATCAGTATTCAATGGAAAATGATTATTTTTATTCTTATTGCTTATCTCTATCTCCTCACCCTTTTACAGTTAAACAATGAAAAAATAAACATATGAATATATGTAGCCATTTTATTCAAACTTCTCCTTGTCTATTTTCCTTATTCCTATATTTTCTATACTGTTAATTGAGTTTTCAAATCAGAAATGTAACATGTGAAAAAAGAATAAGAAAGTGTACAAACAAGTTTGAGTATTTTGGAGCGTGTGAGAGGCAAAGCAAAGCTGTTTTCAAGCTTATCTCTCAGGGGGTCTAAATCCATCTCAGCTACATCAGCGTAAGGCTATGGACACTGGGGACCACCAGCTGAGCCATGCCCCCAGAAATGTGCCTTTTTTGTACTTGTTCATTGTTTTTAGAAGAATCAAGAGGAAGAAAACAATTTTTTGTGTTGAATCTATATTTATAAAACAAAAAAAAGCTTCAGTAATTATCTCTGAGAAGTGTGTTAGTCAAATTGAATACCAGGCTCATAGGATAATCAACAAGGACTTAAATTAGTCACATTACTTATTTATTTATTTATTTATTTTTAGATTTTTTTTTTTTGATGTGGACCATTTCTTTTAAGTCTTGATTGAATTTGTTGCAATATTGCTTCTGTTTTGTTTTCGTTTTTTGGTCACGAGGCACGTGGGATCTTAGCTCCCCGACCAGGGATCAAATCAGCACCCCCTGCCTTGGAAGGTGAAGTCTTAACCACTGGACTGCCAGGGAAGTCCCAGTCACATAATTTAGATCATTGTTGTTTTTTTTTTAATGAAAATAATGTAATTCCCACACATAACAATACTTCATTTAACTGATTTTGGTAACAGAGAGTTCCACAAAAGTGAAATCTCTAGACAACTGAAATGTATACTTTTTAACAGCAAAATCCTTATTACTTTAACCATTTTGAAACTGCTTCCTGATATGTTACAAGCTTCCCTGCTGTATCGTTCAAATCAATAAGTGTAAAGGTAATTTCAATGTTTCAGGATGACCAAGAACCATCAATATCTGTATAAAAATGTATAATGTACATTAAACAACTCTGACATCCGTAGTTAGAATGTAGAGGACCCTACTCAAAACGGCTGTGCTGCTTTATAAGTTCTTACGACCCTGTTTTGATGGTTTTTCTCTTTACCCTTCTCCTCCCCAGGGTTCTGTCCCTAGCAGCCATATCTTAATTTGCTACTTCTGCTTTACTACGTTAGACTGTTTAACATCTAAAAATTGTAACTCCCTGGAAAGCACATTTGCTTACATGAGGTGGACCGTACGCCTGTCCCCGATGAAGGACAAGGGGTCTTCTGTCCTAACAGCCTGATCCCAGGCTCCTTATTCCTGAGCCGCACTTAGTGTGGGCATCACCGTTTCTGAGTTACAACCAGTTCTAAAGTTACAAGAAGGTATGTTACTAAAACTTGAGGACATGGCTCCTGAGTGCAGGCAGCCCCTCGTCAGCGGCTTAGCCCCGTCAAAAGCACTGAGAGGGGGCCCGTCATGGGCTTGTCCAAAGGAGCATTTGCTTTGTGTCACGTAGGGGTCAGCTGATCTCAGCAGGGCTCAGACGGGGGCCTAAGTGACAGGCTACCTGTGACCAGGTCCACATGTCATTCATCCTCCCAGGCCAGCAGAAAGTGACAAGGGGGCATGTCAGCAAGCAGACACAGGTGACCCCTTTAAAACCCAAGGTCTGGCCTGCACACTGTCACCTGAGTCCACCATGTATTGACTGAATCAAGTCGGATGGCCAAGGCTCAAGCGAAGGAGTGCAGGAGGAACCTGCCTCCCGTGATGGGACCTGCACACTCGCAGGCAATGGACACGGGCACAGCACAGGAGCCCTGCAGAACTGGGGTCACTAATTCCATCGGCCACAGACCATTATAGCAGCTCATACAGACAGTGCCTCATATGGACGGGGGCCCACAAGAGGCAACTGGATGCCTGCAGTGGGGTCCTCAGCCCTCAGAGCTCACACTGCCCCACAGAGCTCAGCAACCTCACTTCCTCTTCCCACCTGGAGCAGCAGGTGTGGTTTGGACTAGTCAGCTGGCCCCGATCCTGCTGAGCAAGTTACACAAAGTCACTAAGTTCTTCCAGCGTCCACCGCTTTTCGCTATATCCACATATCCGATCTTGGCATTTAGCTGGGAGAATTAGAATGATTTTAACAAGTGTCATAGCACTTTTTCGTCCTGGCCCTACCCTAAATATGCTACTTTACTCAATCGTCACCTCCCCTGTGAGGGGGCTGTGCCATTATCTCCCTTTTGCTGATCAGGACTTCGGGGCACAGGAGACCTACCTGTCCCATTACAGAGATGTGCGTAATCCTGAGCTACGGTAACGTGAATTGTCACGCACGTACATCACGCCTGGGTTGAGTTTACCTTGTGTGTAATCGTGCACGTGTGCAAATGAGCTAAATCACGTCCGCCCGCGCTTCTCGCCGGGCAGCCCGACGCTGCTTCTCATCCGCAGAGGCGTGGTCATGCTACCTTCAGCACCACCTCCTGCCCCGTCAGTCTCTTCTTGGTGTATTTCAGGGACACACAGATCCTTGGTTGACCAGTTGACTGGCCTGGCTGCAAGCACTAGAAGATACGTTTTGTCTTTCTCGGGATTGTGTTAATCTTTGTATAACTGTTCACCACATACTGCATATCCGTCCTGTGCTACCTTCCTGGGCCGCTCATCCTGGGAGGGTCCCTTCGATCTTTCCATGGGTGATTCTCTTCCCTGAGTAAAAATCTCCTTGATTATTCATCAGCATTTCAAAGTCGCAGCTCACTTGCCTTCCCAGCCAGTGTTGATCTCTTTGGATTTTAAAGCACAAACTCCGAGACTGACATTTGTAGATCCCAAAACCACACTGGAATCACTGTTTCCAGGAATTGCCCCTCAGCTCTTTGACCTTGAAAATAAGCAAGAAAAGTCACCCCAGCCTAGAAGGCCAGGCCATGCGGACCCCACTGGCTGGGCCCAAAGTATCCCTCCCTCCCTCCCTTTTTTTTTTGGCTGCATTGGATCTTCGTTGCTGCGCGCAGGCTTTCTCTAGTTGAGGTGAGCAGGGGCTACTCTTCGTTGCGGTGCGCAGGCTTCTCATTGCAGTGGCTTCTCGTTGCGGAGCACGGGCTCTAGGCACACTGGCTTCAGCAGTTGTGGCGAGTGGGCTCAGTAGTTGTGGCTCGCGGGCTCTGGAGCGCAGGCTCAGTAGTTGTGGCACACGGGCTTAGCTGCTCCACAGCATGTGGGATCTTCCCAGACCACGGATGGAGCCTGTGTCCCCTGCATTGGCAGCCAGATTCTTTATCACTGCGCCACCAGGGAAGTACCCCTCCCTTCCCTCCTTCCTTTTTTCCTTCCTTGTTTCCTTTCTTCCTTCCTTCCTTCCTCTCACTACCACGGGGGGAGCACAGGACAACTGCACATATTATTTTGTGGTCCCCTGTTCTCTTTCTTCCATCCATCAAATGGATGGGTGTCATTGTTTGCTAGTCCCTCAGCTCCCGAAGACTTGGCCCACTTATGCTGCAGCAACACTGCTGCCTTGTTTAGGGGACAGAAAGGGATGAGAATCAACTCATCTAAACTACGTTAAACCCGAAGCCTAGAGCCCTGAGGGGTGTGCCGACTGCTGGGCGTGGGACGTAGGGTTGGGGCTTAGGGACGCCATACAAATTAGATTCATGGTGACCAACTGTGACGTTCTGGAACTCATGACTATTTACTATATTAGCAGCTAACAGTCCCCTTGCTACACCACAGAAAAGTATTTCCCCAAGAGGACTAATTACGAGAAGTTGTAACCATAACTCTACAAGCACAACAAAATTAGAATATGGATTTAAAAATTCAGCACAGGTCACCTTCACATTGTGTCATCATTAAAATTGAAACAGCCAGGTACATTTGTTCAAGCACAATGAGCCATTCAATTATGCAAGATAAGTAATTCTGAAAATCTGCTATAGAATAGAGCACCTATAGTTAACAGTACTGTACTGTACATTTACACCTTTGTTAAAAGGCAGATCTCATGTTAAATGTTCTTACTACAAAAAACAAAGCAAAACCAAAAGCACAAAAACCCACTAACTCAGCTGGTTTCACTGTTGCTCGTGGAAGTTCCTTCATTCAGTCAACCAACAAGTATTTGTTGAGAACCTCTGTTTAACATAATTCCCTAGGCTTTCGTGCTTTTACTTGCTTTTCATTCTTATTTCAAACTGTCAGAAAATACTTATTTATTCAGCCAGCAAATATTTATGAAAATATTTACTTGTTGCAGGCAGCTAAACAAGTTGGTCATACATCCTTGTATTTCCTCATTTCCAGTGTATTCACTCAGCAAATGTTTTTTGAGTGCATACTCCGTGATATATTGTGTTATGGGATACAAAAGCAAAGTTAAATCAAACACTTTCTCTGTTCTAAAGGCATTCACTGTCTAGCGTAGAAAGAAGACGTTTAGGTAAAGACCTATAAACTGTTTGGCTATGCACGGTTCTGCAGAAGCACAGAAGCTAGGAAGAGCCCGTTCCTAGCATGACTGTGGGGATTTGGTCTGCTTGCATACAAAGCTGGAGGCCGGTCGGAGGCTGTTGGTGCTGCCCTGGTGAGAGGGGATCAAGCCTAACTGGGGAGGAGAAGGTGTGTGCCGGGGTGTGGGTGGTGCCTACCTGCAGGTGGGAAAGCAGGTGACCTTACCGCGCTCGCTCATATACCTGGGGGGTGCTGATACACAGATTGGGTAGAAAATCTGGGCGAGTAATCTGGGAACAAGGAAGATGAACCTAGTTTTGAACATACTAAGACTGCAGCTGATTAACATAGAGACACTACTATGCATAAAACAGGTAACCAACAAGGACCTACTGCATAGCACAGGGAACTACACTCAGTATTTTGTAATAACCTGTAACGAAAGAATCTGAAAAAGTATGTGTGTGTGTGTGTGTGTGTGTGTGTGTGTGTGTGTGTGTGTGTGTGTGTGTTTATATGTACAACTGAATCACTTTGCTGTACACCTGAAACTAACACATTTTAAATCAAGTGTACTTCTATATATACGTATATAAAAAATATATATGTATGTAAAGACTGCGGCAGTTGTGAGTCAGCTAGGCAGATACATCTCATCATTTCTTGCTGTGTGCAGAAAATAGATGTCTATCTGATGCAACGGAAAGGATGGAAAGTAACATAGTTGGGGTGCACTGAAAATCAGAATTCTTAACAGAAGTTTTAAAAGGTAACTTTATTGTAGCTCACAGCACAACACACACGATTAAATGGTGCCTTTTTGAAGCTAAAGATTACAGTAAATGTCAGTTCTATCCATTCCTATTAAGTGTCTATAAACAGTTAATTAGGAGAATCCGTTCATTCTTAGTCTCCAATATCTTTTCTACTTTTTGGTTCCAAAGCAAACCATTTCCGTTTATTCCTATTAGAATACAATCTGAAAGAGGTGAATTAGCATCCAGGATTGGAAATCATACATTTTAATGGGAATGATGCAAAGAATTTATGTCCTAGTTAATCACTGCAGGAAAACGGCTTTATTGTTCGGCTAACCCTCGGCACCTTGTCAGTTACCCTGGCTGAGATTTGATTCCTTGATAAAAATTTTCAGATGGTACTAATGGTTCCTCTTTCTCTGCTAAAATAACAACTTGTACTGGATCCATGTTCAGAGTTAAAAAAAAATAAATAGAGGCTCAAGTGATAAAGAATTGCAAATATTTCAATATACTTGCAGTATGAAGGAAAGGGCAGGAGTTGGGGAAGAGCAGAGTTGGAGGGAGAAAATGGAAGACGAACGTCTGGCGGGGCAGCTGTCTCCAACGCCGGCGGCCCAGACACAGTTGTCAGGTGCAAACAGTCATCGTGTCCTGGGACTGAAGGAACCCCACCAAGGAAGGTGTAAACAGTGACCCAAACACCAGGAACCTCCTTTTCTGATAGACCTCTGGACCCTCAACCGGAACGGGGCTGCTTTTGGATGGCTGATATTTCATCCCCCACCATTTTGTCTACCTGGAGCCAGAGTCATAAAAGAACAAAAATTCTTGAGGAACACAAGTAACGTAACGTTTGTTATATGGGGTAAAACTCTGGGGTAAAATGCACACCTCCATCTGTTTCCATCCCTTCCAGCGCCCTGATTCTCCATTCCCTGTTGTCCTTTTGAATCAAACAAGGATGTGAACGGCCCACGCTTTGAAGACAGACCCAGGCACCCATCACCGACCGCACGTTTCTGGAGGATGTCCACGTAGAGGTGGCTCTGCGAGAGCGTGACCCTAATGTGTATTTTCTCTAAGGTCTTGGGACATAGCTTCTCAAATATGAAGAGTCCAATAGGCATCAAATAGTTGATACAAACCTAAATATGAGAAAAATGTTTTTAAGATAAAGTAAGAATCCAGATAAGACCAAAAATCACTGTCACAAATAAATGTCCTTTTATTAAGAAACAGTGGACAAAAGCTGTTAGAAAATACCAGGTCTCTGCAGACACAGAGCTGGGTCACCTCTCAAGACAGAATTCCCAGAGGTTACCACGTATGATGCCTCAGGAAGAGAAGGGCAGCAAGTATCAGGCAGGACCAGTTGTCTCCCTGCAAACCTGGAAGGGACACCAAACTAACCACGGTCCTGCTTTGGACAAGTTGAAGAGTAAAGACCCTGGAACCGCAGACTGTGGACCATTTGCAAGGACAATTAATTGTGATAACAAGGCAAAATGTATCATTAGAGGAACAAGTGTAATTCTTTGACATAATTGAAAACTAGATTGAGTTCAAGTCAATTTATGTAAAAACAAAATGCTATAAAAGGAGACCAAACTAGAGAGTTAGACTACAAGTAACAAAAGATGTTTTTTCCTACCTAAAAGCCTTATTTACAAAGCCTTCCTTTAGCCTTTTTTAATCAAAGCCACTCTGAGAATACAAAAGGCTTTAACCTAACAATGATCCAAATGATACTATCAGTGAGTTCATGGCCATCACCTTGATTGTCTTACATTTGGCCGGTCACCTGAGACTCAGAAAGAACATACGTTTCTTTTTCATTTTTAGCATTTCTTTAAGTACTGGCTTCAGAAAATGCTTATTTTATAGTATATTATAATAATAACCAATAATAATGATATTGGAGGGGGCATATGTTGCTAAGAACATGAGATTGAAACCACAGGGAGGTGAACTCAGATCTCAGCTTTGTGGGATAACGGTTACAAAGGGTTGGATAGTTTATCTAACGTAAATTTCAGCATCACATTTTTTTGCACGTCATCTTTCCCCAGCGCTCCCAGCTCACCACTATTCCTACAGGTAGAATCCTCCTTGTTTCTCCTCCCATATCAGGGTTTTATCTCACTTCACTCTTCTCTGGACCCTCATTTGGCCTCTGTCTCAATTTTCCCTTCATCTCAACCTGCTCAGAATGTCCCTACAAAATTAACCGTTTTTCCTGCCCCTCCGACCTTTTAATCCCTTTGTTAGTGCCCACAGAGCCCCCTAACATTCACAGCCTCTCATCTTCCCCCTCGAGCTCCGAGCTACCCCGCAATTTCCCCCTCCTTCCTGCAGCACCCAGGGCCATGTGCACAACTCAGATATCTCTCTTTAAATACGACCTTTGTTTCCCTAATACTTACCTCTTTGCTCTGCAGAATGGCTCAGCACAGCCAATTTTTGGTCATGTGTGAACTTCCTCCCTGCCTTTTTAAAGTTATGTCCTCTGGCTTAAACAGAGAGAGAGAGATAATATAGAGGTACTAGAGAGAAAGGAGTGATAAAGGAAAGAAAAAGCAACTCTAAATGACAATAACTCATTAAACTCTTAAAATGATAAACAATGATCTTTCCTTGGGATTTAACTACATCTCTATATCCTTTCCATTATTAAATAAACGACTGATTTGCTGCTCCTTAATTTGCCATTATGGTTTGATTTAGGGGCCTGCTTTTGAATAAAAGCAGTCTTCTTTCTAAGTCCTAGTTTTTCTGAAGGATGTTGACATACAGCCTGTACCTTAGAATATTTCACATTTCCCATTGTCCTGATTCTTGTTATGAATAGTTTTGAGGTATTGAATTTAATTTTTTTTTTTTTTTTTCGCGGTACGCGGGCCTCTCACTGCTGTGGCACAGACTCAGGATGTGCAGGCTCAGTGGCCATGGCTCACGGGCCCAGCCGCTCCGCGGCATGCGGGATCTTCCCGGACCAGGGCACGAACCCGCGTCCCCTGCATCGGCAGGCGGGCTCTCAACCACTGTGCCACCAGGGAAGCCCGAATTTAATTTTTAAAGAAGTAATTAGATGAATCAGGCATGTATTAGCCAGATCAGATCCTATGTTGGTCTGAAAGCAGATAAGCATCTCCATCTCAGTTTTAGAGTTCTCAGGACCAGTACACAGGTATCATTACAGATTTATTCTTCATCCCAGATTTTCCACTTTATGTTGGATCAGTTTTTAAGTATGTCCTTCACATGGACCATAGCTAATGGACTCCTGTATGCTTTAGTGATATGGAAGGCATATTTTGACTTTTAAATACGATATGAAAAATGTTCACCCTCATGGCTTTTTTGTACTCACATATAAGTAGTACAAAATATAAGTAGATTTCATGCCTTGTGAATTTAATATATTATCTTGGGCTTCCCTGGAGATCCCGCACACAGCAACAAAGACCCAACACAGCCAAAATAAATTAATTAAAAAAAATATATATATATATATATAATCTCTTAAAGTGGACCAATCTAGAGATCTTTTGGTTTCCTTCATTCAAGAAAAATAAAGACAGAAAGGGTAATTCTGTGCAGAAATATATTGAAAACTGAGTTGAAAATTCAGATGAAAAGATATACCTATGGGGGATGCAGCAGGAATGGACCCCCCTCTCTGTCCAGTGGCTGAAGGTGGAGATGAACCCATCACCCTGGTGTTCCCTTACCTGGACACCAAGCTGATGGCCAAATTCACTCACCATTGCACTTGGCATGCATCTCTTCACTGCACGTGTTTCCTGTTTGCCTTCTCTGTTAGAAGACCACCCCGTGGACATGAGACAGTACAGGCTTTGCAGACACAGTGGGTCTAACAGGTGCCTCAAAATCAATGTGTCTGGATTCCCTGCCCCTGCTTGAAAGAAAAGAAAGAAGGAGGCAAAGAAGGAAAAAAAAAAGAAAGGAAGAAAGGTTAAGAAGGAAGGAAGGGAGGGAGGGAGGAAGGAAAGGAAAAGACCCTATTCTTACGTCTTTCTTCTTCATCTAAGTCAATGGCACATTGTACCAATCTGCTGGAACCAATACTCTAAGGAACCTTGATTTCTCTCCTTCCCATAGATTCCGTACCCAGCCCCCCAAAATAAGCCTTGGAGGCACAGCCCAACGGTGTATCCCCAGCCCAGCAATCATCAGCACCTGCACCCTTCCAATCCTAGTCCAGTCCCGCAGGAACCCGCCTGACCTGCACCCCCTTCCTGACCGAGGGCACCCGTCTTCTTTCCCCCGCGGCTGCCGGGCCTTTTCCATAAAGCTGCTCAACTATTTTTAGAAAGTCTGCGGCGTTATTATATCATGCTGGACTGAAGCCATACTAAAGGTGTACGGTTTTTGTTAAGATACAGTATTTTATTTGTGTCCCTCTCCTGTGTGCCCTCCTGGAGCATAATTCCACGAGGAGAGAGCGCCCGGGCTCTGCGGGCTCAGAGGCAGCGCCCGAGAAGGGCCGTCTATGTCCGCGGCGGGCTGGATGCACGAGGAGCTGCCCCTCACCGGCGCCGCCCAAACAGCCCCTCTCTGGCCCTGCGGCGCTGTCGTCAGTTGCGCTCACACCGTCTGAGCTGTCACTGTACCGCCTGCCATTTTGCTAAGTAGGCCCCGTGTCTTCCGTCCGTCCGTCCCTCCCACCCACAGGAAAACGCGAAGCCGAGTGTCTAGGCTCTCCCCAGAGAACAGCGGCGCCCTGGCTCGTGGCCACAGTCGATGTGCCGGCTCCGGGGGCCCCTTCCGTCCGGTCCCTCTGTCCGCTCCCTCCGCCCGCGGGAGCGCACGGGCGGCACGTCCCCGAAAGGCCACCTCTGCGCGGGCACCAGGGTGCGCTCGAGTCCAGCGAGGGAGAGAGGAGCGTCTGCCTGGGGCGCCACGAGGCAGCCCCGGCCGCAGGACAACACTGCCCCTCCAGCCTTAGAGTCTGTCCTAAGACCCCCGTCTCCGTCTGGCTGTCAGCGGAGCCCAGAGACCCCTGGAGCGAAGTCGTAGCCCCGCCGGCAGCTCGAGCCGTCAAGGAGGCCAGAGGCACCGCTGAAACTTTGCCTTTTGAGCACACAGCGCCCTCTCCTCCCCCGTGTTCCTGACCGAGCTCAGACTCTGCACCCCTAGAAAAAATAGATTAGCTCTAGCTTTCGAGTGAGTCTTTTCCTGTATACGTGTATTCACTGGGGATACTCCCCTGAAGAAAGAGAAGTATATTTCATACTATATTATGTATTATACTTTCACTAGAAATCAATCTAACAAGCAAATAAAACAACAGAAACAGATAAACTGACAGTTGAATGTGAGTATTGAACGTTAAATAGTATTAAATATTAAGTAGTGGATACATAAAAGTATATGAATATATATACACAAATGATCAATTTTTTTTCTTTTTTTTTTTTTTGCGGTACGCGGGCCTCTCACCGTTGTGGCCTCTCCCACTGCGGCGCACAGGCCCCGGACACGCAGGCCCAGCAGCCATGGCTCACGGGCGCAGCCGCTCCGCGTCACGTGGGACCTTCCCAGACCGGGGCACGAACCCGCGTCCCCTGCATCGGCAGGCGGACTCTCAACCACTGCGCCACCAGGGAAGCCCCAAATGATCAATTTTAAATATACAAATACTAAACAAAAATTCTAACATCAGAGCTAGCTTGTACTCAGGAAAGCAGACTGTCACCTCTGGGTCTGTACAGCGTCAGGCTGGCATCTGGGCAGATAATGGATAGAGGTGGTGTTTTGGAGCCGGATTTCCGCCTGACGTGGAATTCTGGGCACAGTGAGAGTTGCTCTGGGGTCACGTTCAGCACAGTTGGCCTGATACCAGGAGGACCTCATTAGAGCGCTCTCCTAGCGTGGGCCCCGAGCACAGGGCTCAGTCAGAGCTCTAGTCCGTCTTGATCCCTTAGCCACTGTTGTCCTTTCTCCAGATAATTTAATAAGACTCTCCTACCAATTTTAGACTGAAATATTTAAAACATTATGGTAGAAAAAGCACAAGTAAAGAAAGGTATAACATAGGAATTGAATTTTTGTTCTTCCTTACAGTCGGAGAAGAAACCACTCTTCATCTGGCGTGTTAGAGCTTTACTTCTAAACTTTACCCTGTGATTGTTTATTTTTTTGCTTCATCATTATATTTACTTCTAGCACAAAACAAATTTTGTAATTTCAGTCTGTCGTGTCCCTAAACGCACAAGCTTAGTGGCTCATTAAGCATCTGTGTCAATATATCCCTTTGCAAAAGGAAAAGTATTTTAAAAACAAAATCTACCATTGTATATGATTATGCGTAATTTAGAGCTCCTGGTACTAAGAGCCGGAGGACACTTCCTCAGTCACTGACCTTCGCTTAACTTACCCTCTTTACAAGTCAGGAACCTGAGACCCAGAAGGATTACATCGAAGGCCTGTGTTTCACTGGTCGCTGTAGGGTAACACAGGTGTCCGGAGCTGAAGTTTTTACTCACAGCATTTATGACACCACATACGTGGGGGGCAGGGGGGGTTATCCCACGCCAACCAGTTCTCCAGTTCCGGACACCAACTGGGTGTCCTGCAGTTCAGTTCAGTTCTGACGGTAACTCCCAGAGTTAGCGCAGACCCCCAGGTGAAGGCTCAGTCCCACAAGACTGCCCACTGCACACGCCAACCACAGGTCCAGGCCCCGCCCTGCTGACCAACTGGCTGGAAGTCAGGGGCTCCCAGGAGCCTCCTCAGGTTCAGTAGTCTGTGCTCGGTGTCAGATGGAAGGGACAGTTCTTCTCCTCCAGATGACTTGAAAACCCTGATCATACAGTCAGACTGAAACTTCTCACTTGCTATTTAGAATAACTCAAACTGTTAGTCAAGCACGGAGTTCATCTTTATCATTAAGAAGCTGACCCTGAGAGGTCTGTGACCCACAGCAAGTCCCGCAGCAGGAAACACAGCTCGAGTCTCGCCTGAGTACTTCTCATCTGGTGACCGTGCGTCTGCGTCATTGGGGTTCTCCAGAGGAACAGACCCGATAGGATATATATGCACACGCACACAGAGGTGTATGTAGGGGGAGATTTATCCTAAGAAATCATGATAAATCATCATAGATTTACCATGGTGTGGAGGCCAAGAAGTCCCAGGACCTGCCGTCTACAAGCTGGAGACCAAGAAGAGCCAGGGGTGCCATTCAGTCCAAGTCCAAGGGCCTAAGAATCAAGGGCCAATGATGTCGGTCATGGTACAAGTCCAAAACCCAAGAACCAGGAGCTCAGGTGTCTGAGGCCAGGAGATGGATGGCCCAGCGCAAGCAGAGGAAGCAAATTCACTCTTCCGCCACCTTCTGGTTCTGTGCGGGCCCTCAGTGGACTGGATGACACCCACCCACATCCAGAAGGGTGACCTTCACTCAGTCTGCAGATTTAAATGCGAATCTAGTCTGGAAACATCCTCACAGACACACCCCCAAAATAATATTTTCCCAACTATCTGGGCATCCCAGTCTGACGCATAAAATTAACCATCACGCCATCAAAACACATAAACTTGATGATTCAGGAAGCTCCTGCCAGGAGCGTCACAGCACAAAGGGAACGTGAGATTAAGAGGGGGCCAGTCCTGCCTCGGGTGAGTCCCCACAATTAAGTACAGCCCTGGGGGCCTCTGGTGGGGAGAAGTACGGAGTTAGTAGAACTTAAACCGCCTTAACCGTATCGACCTTATAACACAGGTGAAAGGCATGGAGAGACTATCAGGGCCATCAGAGACATACTGTTTCAGTTTTCCTTGCATATGATCTGTTTTCTAGTTGAGAAGCATCTGTTAGTAGCCAAGAATTTTAGACATGGGTTGAAACTCTAAAACTGTCTACCCCTCTTCCTAGTTCAGAGGAGGAAGCTGCAGCTCCCAGGCCTCACAGGCACCTGGGAGGTTGAGGCCGACTTGAACTTACCCTGGGCTCCAGGGTCCTAGATGCAACATTGCAAAGCTGCTCCATCTCATGGGGGAGGGGCCTTACTGCCTGTTGCCTCCAATATTCGTTTATATTTAATTTCAAGGCAAGAATCCACGCCGGTCTCGTGCAAAGATTGGTTTCTAGAAGAGCCAGTGGGCAAAAGTTCCATTTAACAAAGTATAGGGGCTTCCCTGGTGGCGCAGTGGTTACGGATCTGCCTGCCAATGCAGAGGACACGGTTTCGAGCCCTGGTTCGGGAAGATCCCACATGCCACGGAGCAACTAAGCCACAATTACTGAGCCTGCGCTCTAGAACCCGTGAGCCACAACTACCGAACCCGTGCTCTAGAGCCCGTGAGCCACAACTACTGAACCCACACACCACAACTACTGAAGCCCACTCGCCTAGAGCCCATGCTCTGCAACAAGAGAAGCTACCGCAGTGAGAGGCCCATGCACCTCAATGAAGCCCCAACACAGCCAAAAATAAAAATAAATAAACAAACCAAGTATAGGATGTGAAGACTTGGTCTGGGTGTGTTGATCCCGTGAACGGTCCTCCAGCCTCCAGCTCTGCTCGTGGACCAGGTGTGGGAGCCCCTGTTAAACTCCAGGAAACAGCAACTCTAATGGCCCTTGTGGTAGCTCTCAGGACAAGGCCAGACCTCAGAGGAGTGCACAAAACTCGGAACATGTATGTAAAAGTGAATGAACTGGAGGAGAAACGGGACAAGTGTTCTAAGGGTTAAAGACTTCTCTCTGCTCCTGGAGCTCCAAGCCCTCGGGTTCAGAGCAAGGAAGATGCACGTGTGTGTCAGAAAGATGTGGAGTAATCCAAGCACGTAGCAAAGACTTTCTACCAGCTGGCTGTCCTTTAAGTTTGTATCAGGTGTCTCAGCACACAGAAAGTCTCTGTTGTCGGTCATACTCTCATCTCTTTTGAGTTTTTCAATTTCTGCCATGGAACATTAAAATTATTTTCAATATTTTTCTGTAGAAATTCTTTATTCGATTCCAATACCTATGTCTATGGATTTATTTGAAGAAGTCAGAGTACTCTTAGGTTCTGGCCTTTTGCATAAGATATACAAAATATACATTATAATATATAATTTGTACCTTGAGGAGGGTAGATCTGCTGATCTCTTAGATCCTCTCACCTCTAAAATTCTGATTCTAATATTGAAATTATGGGGTGAAAGAATAGAATAAAAAGGAACTGGACATAGCAAACAGAGACATTCATAATGTTTTCCGTTGTTTTCCATACCATATAGAAATTTATATGCTGTCAGAGTAGCTTTATTGGAAGAATTGTCTGAGTCTGTGCCATAAATCACCTTTTGGAGATATTTATACCCCCATCATAAATCTCTAAAAACTACCTTAATTGACAGCTATTAAAGATACATTATTCATGGAAGTTGTCAGACCACAAAGAAATGTTTTCTTTCACTAAATTATCATTAAATTGACTTGACCAATTTGATTTAGAGCTACTAAAAGCCAGGAAAATTACCACTCCATCAAGTTTTAAGATGCAAAATAAAATTGCTTGATTTTAACAAATAAAATGTATCACAACCATTAAATTTTGATATTCGAAAAACAAAGATATAAAGGTTAACACATTGTGTTTTGCAATAGTGATTTTGTAGGAACAGAAGAAGTTCTTTTCCAGGTGATACCAGCACAACCTGTTTTGGCCCCCACCCTCGCCTGTTGGCTGAGGCTCTGGTCTCCCACGTGGGGTAAAAGGGAGAGAGAACATCACTTCAATTTTTTTCATTTACGCAGCGTCTTCATTAGTTCTGAGTGTGGCCTGGAACCAGAAAGCAAATCACATAGGAATGTTCTGGAGAGATTGCTCTGTTTTTTACATTTTTCCTGCAGTTCAGAAGAAACTTATGTACCTTCCACTGCCCACTCAGTTTGACCCCTCAGTGAAGTTAAGCCCTCATAAATCCTATTGCAATTGCAGTGTTCAAATGTTTCTCAATCTTGAGTAAAGTACAATCCCTACTGAAGGAAAAAATCCAAACCACTGAGAATCTTTCTGGAAGCCCTGGCTAGAGAAATATTGACTTCAGAAACTAAGATTTTGTTCTCCAAATTGGAGTTGTTGCCACAGAAGAATATTGTATTATTTTTGGTTAATCGTGAGAATAAACATCACATCATTGCTGATGAAAGCTAGGAAACCAAGGGTGAAAGAGTAGTTCACAGATTATTTCTCAAGTAACTAAAAACAAAATTTATCTTTCGTGGGTGCTAAGCTGCTTTTATCATGATTTCGTGACGCCTACACTAGGTGCTCAAATACTGTCTGAGGATGCAAGAGACGAGAAAGGTGTCCTTTGTCCCCTTCTGCATCCTGCACAGTCTTCAGTCCATGCTCGTCAGTACGGCTGGGCTGGCCATTTCTTTTATCTGTGATGATACGTGAGCCTGAACTTCTCATGCACTATTATTTGTGCATTTTAGGTCCAGTCTTTAAGATATTGTTCAACTAAAAATTCTACTTGTGGTGGTTTCTCAAAGCTCCACTCCAAGTCGATTACAATTACCTGAGGACATTTGGAAAAGTAGAAATTCTCGGACCCACTATCAAAACTCTGACTCATGGTCTGGGGTGGAGCCATCTCCATAACCAGCTTAAGTCTCTAAGCAATAGTCACATATTTGTTAATATTTGTCACTTCACATGCTCTTGAAAATACTAAAATTAATAGAGGTTTGAATCAGTTGATACTGCATGTGGCTACTTATGAGGGAAAACCTGAATAGCAGTGGCTTAAATGTGCACAGAACGGTTTATTTTTCTCACAGATGATGAAGTCGAATGGGAGGGTGGTTAGGGCTGCAGCGGCTGTTGTGTAAAGTCATCTGTTTCTCAGACTTCCCTCTGTCCTGTCTGCAGTGCCTTCTTTAACGTAAAGATTTCATTCTCACGATCCCAAGATGGCTGCTGCACTTCCCGGCATCAAGCCTGTGTTCCAGGCAGAAGAAAGAGTTGGGACTAAGGGCAAGGATAAGCAGGTCATCTACATTTGATAGTTTTAAGTTTTTTCCCAGAAAACTCACACAGTTGTTTATACTCACATCTTATTGGTCAGGAATTTGTCAAATGTTTACCTCTTAATGAGAAAGAAGCTAGGAAATACGATGTTTTAAACTGGGAACATTGTAAACTTCAACAAAAATTGAGTTTCTGTAGTTAAGATATAAAGGAAGAATGATTGTCACGTGGACAAATTTCTTCCCAAAAGGATACAAGTTCTGAAAATGCCCAGGGCTAAATCCACATGGGACCAAAAAGTATTGCCTGCCCTGCAATGGGAGGACTCAAGCCATGAGTTCTGTGGAGCAAACAATATGTCTTCTGGTCTGGACATTGCTGCCAGTTCTTTCCAAAATAAATAGAAGGGTTTTTCTTTGTAGCTGTTACCTGTCTCCCACTATCAAATACTCCCTAAGGGAGGCATCTGGAGTTGTCTCATCCTAAGAGCCACACAGGGAGGGACCCGGCTAGGGATACTGACTTGCTCGGAGGGTGGAGGTTTATCGGTGAAAAAGCAGCTGTTAATGAGCATTCCTCTGCTCATCTGATATAAAATCGTAAGAGAAGCTTGTGAAAAGTGAGCAGAACCCATGGTGCACAGCAATAAATAGACTTGATTATACAAACTGTTACAAAAATGTTCCCATTCACCCTTCGTCATATTAATAGTAACCAAATTCCCATTGGGGTTAATAGGAATAGGAAATGTTGTTATAAAACTATATCGACAACTTGCCTCATTTTGACTGGTGGTTATTCTAAATAATAGGGTGACCCGTTCTTGTAACTTTAACATCATAGCACCTTTAAATTGCTCCATAATTTGTGTTGGCGCACCTTTTCTTTTCTAGGACTCTTTGAAATTGTAGGTGTGAAAATGTGACTTACAATCGTAGTCACATTATCAGGGGCTCGGCTACTTCTATAAGCAGGTTGTACGGTAGAGAAAACTTCTTTTTCCTGCTTGTGGACATCTCAGGTAATCCTTTAACACATAAGGGAAGACAAGGGGTTTGAAAAGTTAGTTTGAAAATCTTTCTTTACTCAAAAAAAAAAACAAAACAAAAAACATGTTAAACAATAAAAAAGACTTCTCACCCTACTTCTCATGTAAAGTTTCTCGGAGGAACAAAGCTCACGCAGACAGAGCAGTTGTAATGATCAAAAGGCAGCACAACAAATCTGAAAAATAAATTCAAACAGGGAAATAGATAAGACCACTTATTTACCAATTTTCCTTCCTTTTGGCAAAAGTAAATCAAATACGAAAGCTTATCGTTTGTCATTGTTTGCATTCCTCAGAAAACTCTTGCCAAACGAAGCTAGGTGATTAGCCGAGTAATAGATTCTGTTTTGATTCTAAACAACCCACCTGAACCTACAAGTACGATCCCGTGGGAACCAGAATATAACTCAATGCTGGACAGTGCTCTTCCGGAGCTGCTGACGATTTAGGGCCCCTTCATTCTTGCGGCTGATTATTCTGCAGTGGTTTGTGTCTGAGGATGCGGAACCTTGCAGGTTTCTGCCTCAAAAAGAGTTAGCGGCCACACTGCCTGGCGTGGCCTGAGGACACGGACGCCTGGAATTGCAGGCAGTGGATTTTAACACCTGGGTGGAGGGGTGGTGTTCATTTAAGAGACTAAGGAGCTGCTGTAGATCTCCCTGAGAAACCCAAAGCATGAAATACGAACTCTGTTATCATTATAAATGGAATGCTCTGCCATTTACAAGGGGAAATCTACATACATAGCTACAAACTTTGCACATATTTTATCCAGTCTGGGGCTTTTATTTGCATTCTGATTTTCTTTTGTCACAAAAAGCAATAAGTTTGAATATAGAAGATGCATCACTTTATCTTTCATCGTTCTTCTCTTTTGCATGGGCACTGTGTTTTGATGCTCTCACCTGGGACTGTGGTGTTTTTTTTTTTTTTTTTTTTTTTTTTGGGGGGTGGCGGGCCCCCCCCCTTTTTGGCCTCCCCC
>NW_020175446.1:391937-450491 GCF_003031525.2 Neophocaena asiaeorientalis asiaeorientalis | reverse complement strand
TTGTTTTTTTTTTTTTTTTTTTTTTGTGCGGTACGCGGGCCTCTCACTGCTGTGGCCTCTCCCTTGCGGAGCACAGGCTCCGGACGCGCAGGCTCAGCGGCCATGCCGCGGCATGTGGGATCTTCCCGGACCGGGGCACGAACCAGCGTCCCCTGCATCGGCAGGCGACTCTCAACCACTGCGCCACCAGGGAAGCCCCTGGCACTGTGGTTTTAATACAACCTGGAAACCAGTGATCCCCCTTGAGGTTACGTCTCTAAGCCCCAACTGCCTATAACTTTCCTAGGCTTTCAAACTCACGTTCAACTTCTTGTCCCTCATATTTTTACTCCACAATCCTATGTCCAACTGCTTCCTTGATACTTTGTTTGGATATCTGATAAGGACCCAAACTTAATACCTGGCAAGCTGATCATTTCCTCCCAATCCTGTTCTCCTACAGTTCATTCCCAGTACAGGGTTCAACAGGAATCTTTCTGCCCTGCAAAAGTGACATTTTTGTTCATTTTAAAGGATCTATAGATATTTCTAACAAAGTTGCTTTGAAAAGTTAGAAATCTCACTTAAGATTAAAGATTATTGGAATCTCATGGCTATTGCTCCATTTATTTTGTAAATAATGCCGACTTAAAATTCAAATGCTGGGCTTCCTCTTTTAAAAAGAATCTTGAGATGGAAGAAATGTTAAAGTTCTCCATTATTCAATATTAGAAAATTTTCAATGGGTAAGATACGTTTCCAAATTGCATTCAAAGTAGGAGTGTAATAATTTATTCATACGTTAAGGGAATGGTGTTGTGATGGTATTTGATAAAGCTAAGCTAATTAGCTTCCTCAGAGAGGTCAGAATACAAGTACCTTTATCACGTTTCTCTGACCTTCCTGAGATCCTGGCCTTTTTCAACCATCAAATGATAACCATAGCAATTAAAACTTGTAATTAAGTCATAATTCCTTTTTAGTGGACAGATCTCATGTTTACTCATTTTATCTACGTGGTTTCCTTTAAAGCCATCATTTTAAGCCAAAGCCAGTGCAGATAAAGAATCACTTTGGGGAATTTATTTTCTCACAGTAAGGGGTATTATAAAAATCATGAGAGCGACATTACTGTTGATTTAATGTCTGAGCAGCAACCTGTCCATTTACTTGTACGGAATTAAGATATTCGAGAATAAACCAATGTGACCAAAACGTACTTGACAACTTTGGTGTATGTTTTAAGCATTTGATCAACCTCCTTGGAATGAACTCTGGTGTCAACTTGTGCATTTCTTGAGGCTGTTATTGGGTTTTTTTTGGGGGGGACGGAGGGTTGTTTGTTTTTTTGTTTTATTTTAATTTTTAGTTGATTTACAGTGTTGTGTTAGTTTCAGCTGTACAACAAAGTGAATCAGTTATACATATACATAAATCCACACTCTTTTTTTTTTTAGGTTCTTTTCCCATATAGGCCATTACAGAGTATTGGTCCCTGTGAGTAGAGGTCCCTGTGCTCTACAGTAGGTCCTTATTAGTTATCTCTTTTATATATAGTAGTGTGCCTATGTCAATCCCAATCTCCCAATTTATCCCTCCCCTCCCCCCGCCTCCCTAGAAAGAGAGTGTGCATGTCAAGACTTTTTTCCTTGGTTCTAATTTCAGTATGACTGACATTGTTCAAGTTCACAAATCTTGAGTGATAAATCTTGAGCTTGATAAATTTTTACATTTATTTATGCCTACGGAACCACCACCAAGATCAAGATCAAGAATGTTTGCCCTGCCCCCACCCCCAGAAGACTCCCTTTGTGCCACACCAATAACACCTTCTGTCGGCATCAAAGGTACTGCCATTCTCACCTCTGTCTCCGTACATTAGTTTTGCCAGTTGTTGAACTCTAAGAAACGGAATCAAACAGCACCTACACCTTTGTGCTTGGCATCTGTCTGTCTCCATAACGCTTTTGCGATCCATCCATCCTGTTGTATGTGCAGTGAAGTATTTCATTATAAAAACACACCAAAATGCATTTATCCATTCTTCAGTTGATGGCCGTTTGGGTTTCCTCTAGTGTTGGGTTAATACGAATGAAGCTGCTATGGTCTTTAACTTGTAGAGTCTCTTGGTGACTATAAACATCCATTTCTGTTGGGTATCGGTCTGCAGTAGGGAATGCTGTGTGTTAGGACATCATCGACAAGTTTAGTTTAGTAAATACGACTGACTACCAGCTTTTCAAAGGTATGAATTAAATCACACGCCTTCAGTGATACAGGAGTGTTCCCCCCAAGATGGTTCCTGGGGCTAAACATGGAAAGCAGAGCAATATTAGAAAATATTGGAACAACCAGAATTTTAAAATGATGCAAACTATTAATCACAAAGGAAAAAAATGATATTATATATGGAATCTAAAAAAAAAAAATGGTTCTGAAGAACCTAGGGGCAGGACAGGAATAAAGACACAGACGTAGAGAATGGACTTGAGGACACGGGGAGGGGGAAGGGTAAGCTGGGATGAAGTGAGAGAGTGGCATGGACATATATACACTACCAAATGTAAAATAGATAGCTAGTGAGAAGCAGCCGCATAGCACAGGGAGATCAGCTTGGTGCTTTGTGTCCACCTAAAGGGGTGGGATAGGGAGGGTGGGAGGGAGGCTGAAGAGGGAGGGGATATGGAGATATATGTATACGTATAGCTGATTCACTTTGTTATACAGCAAAAACTAACACAACATTGTAAAGTAATTATACTCCAATAAAGATGTTAGAAAAAAAAGGAAAAAATAGATAATTGGGCTACACTGACATTAAGAACTTCTGCTTATCAAAAAATACCATGAAGAATGAAAAAAAGCCAGAATGGGAGAAGAGTCTTGTAATCTATGCAACAAATGACGTGTACCCTGAATATAGGACCCACCCTGCAGATGGATGAGAGAAAGGGTAGGAGGCCCAATGGGAAAAGGGCACACAACTCGGGACTTGGACAAGCATGTCCCAGGGGACGTTCGTTACCCAGATGGCTCAGATGCAGCCGAGCTTCTCAGAGCTCTTAGGAGATAAACATCCCCACTCCCCAGAATGACAGAGCTTATGCGGCAGACATTTTCCTGCAATACCTAGATAAGGAGGTTCACTTTTTACTGTTTTCCCTTCCATTAGGGTGGATTTCAGTTCATCAGCCACACTTTTACTTCATCCCTTCTGACCCATAACACTCTCTAGCTGGAAAGCCAAGCATGGAAATACTAAATGTACACTCCCTGGAATAACCAGCCCACATGAGAACTGACCCTATGCTATAAGCACAATTAAAGGATTCGTCAAGACTGAGTACATCAATAACTGTATGACAAAAACAACAAACACCAAAAAACTCTGCTGAGTGATGAACAGCCGAAGGATAGAGAGGGTAACAAGTTCTAATTGGATGCAATTGACTTAAATATGATTGTTTAAGAGAAAAATGATCTGTATAAAGGGCAAACACTATAAACATCATGTCATCAAAATGTCTGTCTGATACTTTAATCCATTTTACAGCAATCCAACCAGGTGTTAATCCAGCCTGTGCTGGAACATTCCTGGGTAGGAGACGCATCACTTCTTGGGGTAGTTCAGACTCTTTCAAGGTTTTCTCAGAAAAACATATGCCTACAAGTTGGTCTAGATTTCGCCTACCAGGACATCCAAGACAATCATGTGTGTCTTTGTAACAATATTTATTATCTTTGGGAAAACAGCTATCAAATGCAAATTGGTATATCTGTATTTTAAAACTTAATAGTCATTTACTGTCCCAAAGGAAGTCGAATCACCTGAAAGAATGTTAATATTTTGAACAAAACATATAAGACATGAGGTCCAATTCTCCCTACAAATCTAGGAAGGTGCTAGAATTTTTTCTCCCAGATGTGTGATCTTTCTTTACACCCAGGTCTTCCTCTGTTGAAAGGTTAGGCCCGGAGTCATCATTCTGAATAGCAGAAGAGGCCACAGGGCAGTGGTAGGTCAGTGGCAGTATAATTCCTGGGTGTCTAAATTCTCTAAGTGTCTCCATATGGTGCCGGCCCTTCCTACCAAGGAGCTATTTCATAGCAGAAAGGTCTCCTGTAAGCTTGGGGAGGGGTCCTCTTGAGCTGGTTACAAACACCCAGCAGAACTTACCTGGGGATGTTGGCTGCACTGACACCCGCATGAATGTATAAGAAGTACAGGATAGTGGGAATGGGCCACAGAGGCCTGCAAGCCCAGGTGAGCATTGTCTGGAACGAAGACGCCAGGAATGACACACTGTGGCTGCACGACTTTCCAGTATGTGACCCCAGTGATGACCACACACTGGTCATTTTGGGGAGAAGCAGACAGTGCATTGCATTCTCAACCCAACCACAGTTCTGTGGCTGTAGAGGCATTTGTGGATAATGACTCCCCTCTTCCCTGGCCACCTGTGCTTGTTGCCACACAGGGTGACTGTCACCTGGCTCTGCCTTTGAAGATGACCCTGCTCAAGGTGCTGGCCTCACCAGGTGTCTGGCAGCAAGGACCAGTGAGTGTCCAGCGTCTCCATTCAGGACTGGATGTTCTGACAGGGGGAAAAAATATTGGACAAATTCCAACACTATTGACGATCAAAAACTCTCAGCAAGTTAAGAAAAGAGGGAAAATACTTCAACTTGATAAAGCGCATCTATGAAAAAAAGAAACAAAAGAACCCAACTACGGTTAACATCATACATCATGATGAAAGACTGAATCTTTTCTCCCTTATATTGGGAAAAAGGCAAGGATGTCTGCTCTTACTATTCATATTCAACATAATACTAGAAGACCTAGTCATTGCAATAAGGCAAGAAAAGAAAATGAAAGTCCTTAGATTAAAAAGAAATAAATGAAGCTATCTCTGTTTGTAGATGCCATGATTATCTACATAGAAAATTCCATGGAATCTAAAAAAAAAAAGAAAAAAAATCATAGAACTAATAAGTGAAGTCAGTAAGGTTGCAGGATATAAGATCAACGCTCAAAAGTAAATTGCATTTTTACATACTAACAAGAAATATGTAGAAGCCAAAATTCTTTTTAAATACAATTTATAATTACTCCAAAGTAAATAAATTATTAGGTAAAAAACTTAGAGCATCTTACACTTGAAACCAAAAGCAAAATCCATACTGGAAAAATTAATAAATTGGACCCCATCAAAATTAAAAGCTTTTGCTCACAAAAGACCATAGGAAAGGAACGAAATGACAAACTACAGAAAATATTCGCAAACCACATCTCCAACAAAGAGCTTGACTACACATGGCAAACAAGCACATGAAAAGATGTTCAGCATCAGCTCACATGGATTTAATTCTCTTTATTCATAGGCAGATCTCATCAGTGTATTTCTCGTAAATGCATTTTCAATATGTGTCTTTGTGTAGTAAAATATCTGAGACTGTCAGTGCAAAAATATTTATTGCATTCCCGCACTTTTGTAACCATCTGTTGGATGAAATTTAAACTCCAAGGAGTTCTTCTTAATAGTTAGAAATATTCTCTAATGACATCTTCCACCCAGTGTTTCTGTCAAGAACGCTGTTGTCAGTCTGTTTACTGTTCCTTTATGTCTTCCCACACCTGTTTTCACAAAGCCTCCACCTGAAGAAGGCTTTGGGGCTGCCCTGGCATCAAGCCCGGCTCCACAGACTCTCTGACCAGCTCTGGGGCTGCTCTTTCCTTCCACAAAGGAGCAGACAGTAGCTTGTCTCAGAGCAGCTCAGAAGAGGGGAAAAAGCAGAGCATAAACAAAAATTCCTCCTCCATACTCTCCCACAGTTCAACGAGAGCTAAACAGGCTCCAGTATATCCAGAGGCTTCTCACTTTAATTTTTTGGTAATTTCCCGGTATCCCCAAGCTTTCCTTTCTCATCTGTTACTGCTTTTAACTTGATTTTGAGGGGGAAAGGAGCCAGCACCTTGAGCTACTTTGCCATTTTTACAGGATCCGGCAGCTCCTGACTTTCTTTATTTTGTGTTAAAATATTACAAATGGACAGAGTTTGTTTCAATTCTGACTAGCTGAGAGCAATCTTTGCATTTCACAGATGTAGTCTGGTAGGAGACTTACTTGTTTTGTTTTATTTTGTTTTCAGTTATTACCAATCTAGGCAGCTCTTTTGATTAAAAAGTGGTCAGTAACTCCTTATAAGCATTGTACTTCTTTGTGTGGGGAGTACATTGACTAGAATGTAGAAGGCCCAGAATTAACACCTCTGGGTTTTTTGTTTCCCACATCTTTGGGATATGGTAGCTTTAACACTTAAATTAATAAATTTTATTTATAATAATGAAATATAATCTCTCTGAAAATGAAGACGTTTGTGTATAATACACTCCACCTTTACTCTGAAATCCCCACCAATGTTATTGGCAAAGGGAAATATATTTTTCCTGGTTAATATTTGCATTTACAAAAAATGAATTTGATAGAAAATTAAGCAAATTACTTTTTATGTGTTGATGTCAGTAGGTGACATGATATAGTGATTTATTCAAGATTCCCCCCAAATTATGGAAATTTTAGAAATTTCCTCAGAAGAACAGAAGTAAATAAATGCTATTCAGCACAAGTGTCATTTTGTGGAATTCAAGGAATAATAACCACATTATAGTAGAAATCAATCTGGAATATTGACCAAGTGTTTTTTAATGTTTTGAGGGGTTTGGGATGGATGAATGGGGACCAGAGTCTGGCTCCTGAACCGCTGGGACCTGGGAACACCTGCCTGCTTTTCTGGGCTCAGCCTTGACACAGGCTGGGACACTGGGCAAATGGATTGACCTTTCCATGCTCCAGATTCCCCACTTTTATAATCGAATTGCATGCACATTCTCACCCAGCCTGACACCACTGGTATGAGTAGGAATTTCAAAGCCATCTAAGACTTTGTGTTCCTAGAGGTAGCACACTTATGCCTTCTCGGTTTGATATGCCTTCTTGTCAAGAAACACTGTGAAGTTGGAGCCCACATAGAAAATCTGCTCCAGCTGTCAATCAAGTGTATACAGATACACTTTTCAAATTATCAAGAAAAGTGTTTATTAAGAGAAACGTTTCTTAAACAGATTGGGCTCAGCCAACAGGATATCAAATATCCAATTTTTTTTCTTTTTTGGTACAGAAATCAGCAATTTCATCCAATGTTTCATAATGATTTAGCTTAGATATCTTCAAAACTCAGGTTCTTTCTAACTTTCTAAAGAGATAATGCCAGCTTTCATATAGGGACATTCTTAACGAGAAAACTAATTTAAAAATTCACTCTGTTCGTGGGTCTGTCTTCCTAGATAAAAGTAATTGCAGGGTCCTTTTGTACCTGTCTGTCGGAGGCTGCTTGTGTTTTTTAATTTACAATTTATTTTCCATATAATTTAATATCAAACATTGCTTTGTCTGGCAGGAATATTTTTAAAGAATTTGTATTGATTACCTTGCTTCTCTGGTAAGCAAACCTTAATTTGATCCCAGAATAATAAGAGGAAAATAATGCCCATGTTAAAATTGCTTTTTTTTGTTGTTTGTAATTTTTGGCTTTCAGATGGGGTCCGGATAAGATTCTCTGATGGGGCAGAAGGCAGGGCTGGGTCCCACTAAGGCTGCCCTTCAGGGTGACCCAAGTCCAGAGGGTCAGCTGCCTAATTCTTACCTCCTCTTGAAGCAACAGAGACTACTTCCTAAGAAAGGCCACTTGGACTTATTAGAGTGGGATGTAAACAAAGAATCTCTAAGAGGAGCCTTTATTAAAAGCCTTGACTTCCAGACAGTGGACAGAGAGGAGGGGAAGCCTACAGGTGTGGAATGCCTGAGTCAGGTCCTGAGCTGGTAAATGGAGCAGTAAAAATGAGAACTAGAATTCGCTTATAAAAAATACATATATAGGGCTTCCCTGGTGGCGCAGTGGTTGAGAGTCCGCCTGCCGATGCAAGGAACGTGGGTTCGTGCCCCGGTCTGGGAAGATCCCACATGCCGTGGAGCAGCTGGGTCCGTGAGCCATGGCCGCTGAGCCTGCGCGTCCGGAGCCTGTGCTCTGCAACGGGAGAGGCCACAATAGTGAGAGGCCCACGTACCGCAAAAAAAAAACCAAAAAAAAACCATATATAAGTGTGTGTGTATATATATAACATACATACTATATATTATATATAATCATGTAGTGTATATATATAGTATATATATAATTACACATATAATATTAAGGACTATCCTTCTACAGATGTAAAGTTTGGAAAAAAGAAAATTTATTTATTAAAGAACATAAAACCCTATAATATAAAATCAGCACATATTTTCCATTATCTTTTGCACATTCTAGCGTGCTTTGGAAATTTACACCTCCCCCCCAAAAAAGAAATCAAATTGTTTTGCATTCTTGAGTCAGGACTTTGCTGATTTCAGTTGCAGTGGCCACAAGAATGGATATAAAAACACAGATTTCCTCTGCTTATTCAACAAATCAGTCAGTCTCGTATTTATTAACTAAGCCACCATTATGAGCCATGAGTGATAGTTCATGGTGGGAATAACAAAGAAACGCAAAGCACAGTCAATGCCCTCTAGATGGCTAGTTAGAGGAAAATAAACCCTTCAACCAAAGGACTGCACCACCAGGCAGACACGCCGGCATAGCTCACACCCCAGCGTCAGGGCTGATCCAGAAAAACTGAAAGCCCATGAATCTGAGAGTGAGTATAAGGCCAGAAACCATGATGGATGAAACATGGTGGGTGTTATCAGGGCTTTGGTCATTGTTTTCACAACAGAAGGGAGTCAGATTAGCATGCTGTCCGACTTAGGCTTGAGCAGTGACGTTTGTCAACTAAATAAGAAGGAAACTCGGGAGAGAGCTGCAAGGAGGAAGCTGAGAGATAATTGCTACGAACCAGGCAGGAGTGACCACGGCTTTTTAAACATTGATTTTTAATTGGCCAGAGGTCACGTGCTAAATGAGTTGGGTCAGGTACAGTTTAAAGACAAAAGGCTGAAGCCAAAATTATACACATTGGCTTACAAAAAAGAGAGATAGAAAGACGAAGGCAGGAAGAAAGAAGGAAGGGTGGCAGGGCAGGAGGAAAGGAGGGAATCTCACTGTGGATTACGGGAGAAATGATTGGGAAACTCACTGCATACTTTCAGATGTGATTACTGGCCATATCTGTTGACATGGACCAAAGATGTCTAATGCAATTTCCATCAGGAACTATGAGTTTATGCATTAGGACTTTGGATTTTACACTTATGGCTGAAGATTTTTGAGACAATTTATATTTTTTATTGCCTTTATTTCCTGACTTTAATCAGAACATCTTAGTTCTTTGCCTCTGAGATTTCTACAGTGTTTCTGGAGATTCTTCCCATCTTGTATGAAAGCCAGACATAATTTCACCACTCTGTTTAGGGTTTTCAGAGCAGAGCCTTTGAGAGCAGCGGGAGGAAAGAGGCAAGATGCTCTATCTTCAGGAACATTGTCACCTTCAGGGCACATGGCTTGTTGCCCTTGAGAACAGCGGACCCTGAACTGGCCCCCTGCAGAGGCAGCAGCAGAAGCCAGAAATCGCGGCGATCAAAGAGCAGAGGGGCCCCCAGTCTCTGCCCTGTTCCTTGCTCTGGGATTTCGTCAGAGCAAAGTCCCCTAATCACTGAAGTGATGTAAGTGGATTTGGGATAATTAAATGCAGTACTTCTTGCACCCTTGAATTTGCAGACTAGAATTGCATCTCCCTACCTATTTTCAATAACGCAGACAATGTCTGTCCAGATTAACAATGACCCAAAAAGTTTCATCTGCAACTCAAGTTCCGTCTTTACCTCCTTCACATATAAACAATCCAGGATCAACCGAAGGCTTTTCAAGTGGAAATGTATAATGTGACCAAGGCACTAAGGCGTGATTTAAAGTGGCAGGAAGAAAATAGGCTGAATTAAAGAGGTCTCGTGTCCATCAGGACAAATTCTCTGACATTGACTTGCTTGAGGACAGAATACTTTTTTAAATTACACAGAAAGGTATAGTTTGATATTTTGTTGCTGATTCGAGACCCTCAGCTCTTCTTCCCCATCCCCACTTTCACTCGACAGCCGTGTATTATTTGGCTGAACAGAGAGTAGAGAGGTGATAGAGATAGACAGATGATAGATGATAGATGACAGATGATAGAGAGATGATAGATGATAGAGAGATGACAGATGATAGATGATAGAGATATGACAGGTGATAGAGAGATGATAGAGAGATGATAGATGATAGAGATGATAGATGTCAAATGATAGAGAGATGATAGATGATAGAGAGATGACAGATGATAGAAAGTTGATAGATGATAGAGATGACAGATGATAGAGAGATGATGATAGATGATAGAGAGATGATAGATGAAAACTGATAGAGAGATGACATATGATAGATGATAGATGATGAACAGAGAGGTGATAGATAGATAGTAGAGATAAATAGATGATAGATGATATAGATAGATAAGTACATAGAAAGAAAGAAGGAGAGATAGATAGATACATAGATCCTCTACTATCTCAAGAGACCCTTGAAGTCAGGGGTAATGTCAGATTTATCTTTGTGACCCCAACACTCTGCACGATGCCTAACATACCCAATTACTTAGTATTCCTTGAGCAGAGGCAAAATCAAGTAATCTTGGTCATCTTAGGAAAATCATTTAGTCTTTAACCACCCCAATTTCCTTAGCTGTCTAATGAGGATTTTAAACATTCTGAGCTCTCTGCATTCTAAGATCCCTTTCAAGTCTGAAACAAATTAGGGAACTATAAACTATTCTTTCTGGAGTATATCCCAAGCCAGAAAGACCCCTTTTCCGCCCTCGCCCACCAAGCAGGGATGCTCTTGTAGCCACTTCGTGTGCAGTGTCCTGAGTGATCAGACCAGGGTGCTCGTCTTGACTAAGCTGGGCATCTGCCTCCTGTAAACCCAGGGAGAGGGAGAGAGAAGGAGAGACAGAGGGAACCAGGAGGCAGACCCCGTCCTCACCCTCAAAGGTGGCGCTCAGGGTAGGCTTGGGTGCCAGGAGGTGGTCATCCTTCCCCACAATGTGGCCTGAAAACTCAGAGGCCCCATCTGCCAGCCAAGGCCAGAATGGGGCAGACACACCTGCCGGGAGAGCAAGGGCAGCTTGAGGGGAGCCCGCGCCCTCCCTTCG
Source organism: Neophocaena asiaeorientalis asiaeorientalis (assembly GCF_003031525.2). NCBI lineage: Eukaryota > Metazoa > Chordata > Mammalia > Artiodactyla > Phocoenidae > Neophocaena > Neophocaena asiaeorientalis. Next base: position 439,282 of record NW_020175446.1, on the reverse strand, counting down.
CTGCTGCCCGAGCCAACTGCATGCAGCCCAAAGGCATCCCCAGCTCCCGATTAAAGAGTTCTTTCAGGTTTGGTCATTTCCAGCCTAAAATGTCTCAGACTGCTATCAATCCCAATTGTACTATTTATTGTATCAGCATGTATTAAATTAATTCACGACATAAGAAAGAGATATTAGATTGTTAAAGAGGTAATTAAATACCATGAATAGGATTTCCACATCTTTTCAGCTGCAAGCTTTGACATTTACTTGGAGCTCATACTTGCAATAGGATCTTTGTTTGCTGCCAGCACCTGCGTGTGCCCTCTGCTGTCTCCGCCTGTTCAAGCTGTAAGGCAGCGGGATGAACAGTGCCTCCCCAGAGCTTTGTAGAGATAATCCACTTCATCACCAAACACCGAAGTACTGATAATTAGAGCGAATAAATACATTCGGTGGTTCTTTGGCATCCATAAATAGAAGAGGATCCAAAACAAAATTATAAAGAAAGACAATGCAGTAGAGACCTTGTTCTATATATCAGTGTGCTGGTAACATTACAGGTACACAGTACAGGGACCTATGATTTGCAAAGAGGTAAACGTTACATGTAAAAATAAAACATGCCTCAGAAAAATAAGTAGGTAATTATTCCTTCTCTGCATTGCACCAATGACCTACCTGCTCATACACCTGCCAAGGCAGGAATCTCTAATCCCAAATGACGTGCCCTAGTGAATCAAGGTAAAGATTTCCCCAGCGTACCGCCCATCAACCTAAAGATGTTCAGAATATATTTTCCTGCTCTTTTGCAAAATTATGTATTTCTCTGCTCTGGCATAATACAAGATGCACAGCACAAAGAGAGAATTGTCAGAATATGAAAAACCACCTCATTTCTGTCTAAAACATGTAGAGGATAGACGCTTAAAATCTGCAAAGAAAAAGAGTTCAAGCAAGTGTGCTTGAACTAGGGAAGATGATGACTAAACGCATAACTTTAATGGTGGGACTGAGACTAGTTTGAAATTTGCTGCACACAGATCAGGAGATTGTCCTACGTCCTTGGCTTTGCGTGCAGTCACATATACTCAGTATTGAAATGGAGTGTCCAGAGTAGAAGTGACTGCCTCAGTCATTAATTTATTTGTGCAATCAATGATTAGTCACTGACCTCCAATTCTGTAACAGGCCCCGAGAGAGGGAACGGGGACACGAGTGGACAAGCTGATGACCCATGTCTTCATGGGGCTTGGTGACTGGAACAGGAAACAGGTAGTGTTCAAATCCCCATAAGTACAAAGAGAGGTCTCGAAAGAAAAGGATAGTTAGAGAAGAGTGTGTTTCAGAAGCTTTCTACACGGTAGGGAAAGGAGTATCCTGAAGTCCCTAGGGACGAAATCATGCTCGAGTACATCTGTCAGTTATGCATAGAAATTAGCTGGTGGGAAAGGGGTGTGTGGAGAGAGAATACTCCAGGGAAATACCAGATAACCACAGGTGCAAAAGCCCTGGGGCAGGAGGAGAGCCTGGGTGCCAGTGGCAGTAGGTGGTCATTGGTTTAAGCAGAATTTTTCTGATGATGTTCAAGGGCAGGGGTCCTGACAGCTTGGGGAATTTGTGAGAAGGTGTTAGAAGTGGTACAGTGGCTGCCCTCCAGATTAAACTATAAAAAGTATGGGAAATATTTTGTAAAATGTAAAGCTTCCTAGAAACGCTAAATCCTTCAACAAATACCTTCCATATGCCTCCCAATCTGATGGATTCTCAGGACATTAACAGCCACGCCTGCCAATGCCCCCAGCTTATCTGCTGCAATGGCCCCCTGCCCACAGCTCTGCGAAGACTGGGACCGAATTCCTCCCCACACTCCCAGAGCGAGCGTTCCCAAAAGGAAAATCTCCCACGTCACTCTTGCGCTCAGAGTCCTTCAGTGGCCTCCCATCATGAGCAGAGTTACAAAGGATGAAACAGCTTTTAAGCTGACACGCAAAGCCCGAGAGCAGTGTCACCCAATGGCATAGAATGAGTCGCCCATTAAGGAGCACCTTAACGTCCCCTACAAGACGCATTAACAGCAGAAACAGAAACAGGTGGAAAGAATTTTAATAATCTCTTTTATTTAATGTGTCCAAAATATTATTTCATTGTGTATTCAATCTAAAAATATTAATTAGATGTTTCACATTATATTGCATTTTAACTCTTCTAAATCCAGTGTGCATTTTACACCTACATAAAAAAATAAAGAGCACCATCTTGACCGTAGCAGGCGAATTGTTGTTCAATTATGCATCAGCAATGTGGAAGGAAGTCAGGGGGTCATTTCTAGAAATAAAACGCTCCACCATTTGATATGATTAAAATGCTGGGGCTTCCCTGGTGGCGCAGTGGTTGAGTATCCTCCTGCCAATGCACGGGACACGGGTTCGATCCCTGGTCCGGGAAGATCCCACATGCCGTGGAGCAGCTAAGCCCGTGTGCCACAACTACTGAGCCTGCACTCTAGAGCCCTTGAGCCACAACTACTGAGCCTGCGTGCTGCAACTACTGAAGCCCGTGTGCCTAGAGCCCGTGCTCTGCAACAAGAGAAGCCACCGCAGTGAGAAGTTGCTTAAAAAAAAAAAAAAAAAAAAAATTGGAGCTAAGCTCTGGGCTCAGGTGGTTGTAAGAAGCCTTCCCATGTACAAAGGACTCAGGCGTTCAGGCCAGGTGTTCACGTACTGGAGACTACTGCATCCTATTGGTTGTCCAGCTTACTTCCCCTTTCAATCTTGTAAAAAACACAACTTGCCATCAAGTACCAAAATGCCCTGAAGGGGACAGTATAGCCTCTGCTAAGAAGCACTAATTTAGGTAAAATCATATATTCCTTTGAGTTGATGTCCCTGTGGGTGCATGTGTAGGTAAGACACCTCACTAGGGTCAGTGGTGTTGAAGGGACCATCTTTCTCATGATCACGTTGTTCTCTGCCCAACCTGGGAAACCTCACAGAAAGCCCGTTCCTTCCTTATTCCTACTCAGATCCAGTCTGTCTGGGGGGGCTGTTCAAGTCACATGCATTCCTAGAAGTCAGTCCTGGCTTTCTTTGGTCCAAAAGGTCCTTCTCCCCCTCTGCACTCTGGGAGTTCATGCTTTACATTCACTGTTTAACCTGCAACATCCATGTCTTCTTTCCCCAATCGTTGTAGTCTTGACTCTTCAGATAAAGTGTGAGCTACTTGAGGACGACGACTGACTTTTTTCTGTCACCCACAAAGCCCTGAAGTATGATGACATGAAGGGGGTTTTGATATTTGTGACCATTGAATGCTTTTCTCTCCTGCACAGGTCGTGTGAGATCTGTATTTCTGGTTATCATCCGATAGAACACACGCCTTGTCAATGTCCATGTCCAGCAGATTTGAGAAAAGGAACTAAATGGCATCAGTTAAGAGGTAAGAAAGTCATGGAAACGCCCTTTAATTTTCAAATCAATAATAATGCAGCTCAGACATAGCAACAGATTTAAGAAGCAATTAGACTCAAATGCTTCAGGATGATTTATGTGCTTAATTAAAGGCTTATAAGAATTCATTAAGAAGTTATATAAATTGTCTTTGTTCCTTACATCTGGATTATTTACACCTACAAACTCATATTTGTGGAAGAAAATGAAGGCACTCTATCACATTTTTAACTACAGTCAAAATAGATTCTTGGAAGCCTTCTGATGTGAAAATTATACTTTATTTCTAAGTTAACTTTAGGAAATCGGCCACTTGTTTTCCATTTATGCATTACATTTTTACCAGAAATTTATTATGATGTCATAGTTTGGTTCTCAAAGGATGGAACCTTTGCTCACCAAAGGTGGTTGCTATAGATTAAATGTTTGTGTCCCTCCAAAATTCATACTTTGAATCCTAACCCCCAAGGTGATGGCGTCAGCAGGTGGGGCCTTTGGGAGGTGACGAGGTCATGAGGTTGGAGACCCCCATAAATGGGATTAGTGCCCTTATAACAGAGACCCCAGAGAGCTCCCTTGCCCCTTTCTCCACGTGAGGGCACAGCAAGAAAATGCTATTTATGAACCAGGAAGGGGACCTCACCAGGCACTGCATCTTCTGGCCCTTGGTCTTGACTTCCAGATGCCAGAACTGGGAGAAATAAATGCTGTTGTTCATAAACCACCCAGTCTCTAGTATTCTGTTAGAGTGGCCCAAAGTAAAACAGTGGTCAAGTATCACATTTAGTTTATTTTGTGAAAAAATAAATTTGACATTTTTGGATTAAAGTATAGTTGCTTTACAATACTATATTTGTTTCAGGTGTACAACATAGTGATTCAAAGTTTTTACAGGTTATACTCCATTTAAAGTAATCATAAAATATTGGTTATATTCTCTGTGCTGTACATATATATCCTTACAGCATATTTATTTTATACATAGCAGTTTGTGTCTCCTAATCCCCTTCCCCTCTCTTTCCCTTCCCCCCTTCCCTCTCCCCACTGGTAACCCCTAGTTTGTTTTCTGCATTGATGAGTCTGCTTCTGTTTTATTAGGTACATTCATTTGTTTTATTTTTTAGATTCCACATATAAGTGATAACATAAAATATTTGTCTTTCAAATAAAAGGACAGTCTTCTCTGACACTTAATGACATAAAAGGCTCTCAACTGCCTCAAAAAGTCACTGTTTCTTTCTCAGTAAACAAACTGTTGTTCCATGGGTATGACGTTACTGAAACACTCGAGGAATGAAGTCTGGGTCTCTGCAGACCCCACAGCACTGGTGGGGAATAGTACAGTGTCCTGTACTTGAAACCAAGAAGGTAGATCTCAAGGTTAAAAAAAATAAAACCCCCAAACTGTTGGGAGCCAAGAAGTTTTCGCCATTAGAAGATGGCCGACATCCTGCTTCTCTTCCTGCTTAATGAGATAAAAGCCCGCGCCGAAAACGAAAGCCCGCGCACGCAGCACCAATGATAATTTGCCAAGTACTTCCCTTATTCTGGATCCCGCCCCCCTTTCTCTGTACTGTATAAATACAGCTACTGCAGCAATAAAAATTTGAGGCTTGATCAGGATTTTGTCTTGCCTCCATTCTTTCGCGTCTCCTGCCCCTTCTTCCCTTTTCAACCCCTACAGGTTCCTCCTCGGACTCACAAGGATTTGTCCTGCTGGTCGGGACTCCCGGGGACGCCCGGGGCCGTGCACACCAAACAAACAAAGCAACCAAAGGGGACACAAGAGATCTTTTGGAGATGCTGGGTATGTGTACCATCTTGACTGTGGTGATGGGTGGTATCACAGGTGTTGGCATGTTTCCAGACTCATCAAAATGTATACATTGCATATGTGCAATTTTTTGTATATCTCAATAAAACTGAGAGAAAAAAATAAAAAGCAAATGAAATTTACAATTGGATTTCTTCTTCCTTTGACTTTAAAAATTATGGATCTCCTTTTCATTTTGAAATTAACAAAGAAGGGCATCCATTTAAATGGCATTTGTGTATTTCACACTGTATCTCTGTACTTTTTTGCTAGTTGTACTCTATGCCTCTCACAGGTACACACACATAATCACCCACATAATCACCGTTAATTATTAGATTTCTTAAATTTATTTTTCCTCCAGAAACCAATTAATGTCCTTGTGTTGATGGGAAATCACACTAACACCAGCTTAATTTTGCACGTGTTCTGCAGTCCCACCTGTGTCATCCTGAGCCCAGCGCGAGAGTTCTGTACGGAAAGCTAGTGGAGGTGTGATTACTCCACTCGGGGTTTTGCACAAATGGATTTTGAATGCTCCTGACCTGCACGGAATGTTCTGTAATTCTAAACTCCCTATCCAAATGCATTTTCTATTTAATACAGGCAAGGGTACCAGCATCAAATGTAAGGATCTAAAGACTGAAAGAAATGTATGGCTAGCTTGAAGCAGAGAAGAAGAGAGGGTAGAAGCAGGTTTTGAAAAATGCAGACGTGGAAGGAAAAGGAAGACGATTAAGAAAAAAATGAATCCAAAAGATAATATACACATTGTGTGTGTGTGTTTGTGTGTGTGTGTCCAAAACCACAAAAGCAACGTTTGCATTTTCCTATTAGTAAACACGAATACACCTCCAGGTAATTTTAATTTCTACTGAAAAATAAAACAAAATGTGAAACAATGCATAATATAGCAAAGAAATGGAAAATCAGTTTACCTTTTACAAATCAAGAATTCTGTCTTCCTTCAGAAGCTGAGGCATGTGAACAGGGGAGACAACGGGCACCAGCTTAGTCCTCCTGGACTGAAGCTCTGACCTTGGAAATATAGGTGGAAGGTGTCTGGTCACTGAAATAATTGAATTATTCAAGCCTCATAGTAAAACCAGGCTGAGATTAAAAGAATTAATCTCCTTTTCGGTTCCGTGGATCTTACGCAATTACTAGGGTTTTAGGTGTGTGTGGACAATAGGCCAGTAGGTTTCCACGTGGGCCTTCTGTTCACACTGTGAAAGCAGGTCAGGGTTGACCCCACCCACCCGCGAAGCCATGTTCAAATGTTCCTGGACTGGGCCGTGGTCCCGGCTCAGTTGTTAGTTACTGGTTTCATTTTAAACATGATTTCATGAGGGTGTGTTGATATCTAGACTAGGGCGTTTCCGGTCAAGTGGGAAGCAATGTAGCCGTGGCTTCAGATTCTACTTCCAGAAGAGGCATGTGGCCTTGACAAGAAGGGGCAGTGGCCCTTGAAGAGGGCCCTCAAGGTCAGCCCCGTTCCAGACCTGCAGGCTCAGCAGCCGGGCTGGGGCCAGGAATTCGGTGTACAAGCGTCCAGGTGACGTCATGCACCCTGAATCGGAGAGCCACCACTCGAAGCGGACTTCCCCAGCACCAGGACCCCAAACACCTGATTTGGTCCTCAAGGCTCCTCCCAGGAGACCTGCCTCTAGAGCTGGTTCTGACTCACCCCTCCGTCCCTCCATCACAAGGGCTTTGCCGAGGAGAAAGCCCATCCACCTGGCTCACACAGAGGCCGAGCCTGCAGTCATACGCTGAAGACTCAGAGCTGACAAGGAGAGTGCAGGGCTGGGGCAGTGAATAATCACACCTTCAGACACGCTGGGAAGCTGCCCGCGCCCAGAGAGCAGTGTGATCACGCACCCCTGCAGGAAGAGCAGGTTGTGCCTAGTTCCTTAATACTGACCTCAAGTACGTGAGGAATGCAAAATTCCATATATATGCTAATGAGTTCAAGTGTGATCCTTTTTAACCACGGGCGTTATGAGAAATTGCTCCTGCCTCACAGAGATGGCTCTTAACTCACGTGCTAAGATGTTTATTCTTTTATATTTTAACAATGGAACACATGCCCGGTACATCAGATGTCAACGCCAAAGCTGTGTCCCGGTTTTATGATGATGACTTCACTGGTCCTCCACGATTGCTCTGTCAGCTCCCTCCTCCCCAGGGGGAGGGGAGACCACAGGAGGGACATGAATCCCCCTTCCCGAGGGGAGCATGATGCTTCTCACTATGGGATATGAGCTCAGCTTGTCTGGGGTGTAGCAGTCCCAGAAAAGCTCTGAGTAAAACACGACTGACCTTTTAAGGATTTGCAAACGAAATGGCCAAAGCAAGAATGCATTATAAAACAGCTCTTTCAGAAACACTCTGTGTTCTCAATAGATAAGCTATCTTTATTCTTCCTTACGGATTTGCGAGCACGTGCAGTTCATCATTTCAGTGCATCGTCCTCATACTGCTCCCAGCTACCTACAGTTACGACGCGGCACATGTGTCCTTCCACATAACACCACCTCACCACTTTGTGGGTAAAAGTCTACAGACTGGGTGTTTCAAACGAGATTATTGTCAGTGAGAAGGACAGCTGCATGGGGAGAAGGGAAGAGCGTCTACCAGCTGGCAGACCTGCACACACACAGCTGCAGAGGCCCCGCTTGTGTCACTCCTGAGTTTATCAAGGTCATCTTCTTCAGGGCTGCCTGGGGTTCCTCGGGGTGGTGTGGGCTTCATGACATGCAGCAAGGGACAACGGGACATCGGGAGTGGGGAGATGGGCCTGCTGTCACAGGGCTTCTGAGGAACTATAGACATATTCAAGAAAAACTACAAAAATCTTTTCAAGGCCAAAACAGCACCAGATCTCATTAGCAAAATTAGACATTTGGGGTTTTCTTTTATTATTCAGAATCTGCAGTATACTCACATATGCTGTGAATGTCCAAAAAAGAGATGCAAGCTGACCTGCTTTCCAAAGTAATTTTACTGCCAAAACCCAGTTGTCGCAAACCTTCCTATGGAAGCATCTCCAAAACAAGCACGTGCAACAGTCGCCCTTCACGTTTGTACGAGCTTCCAGTGCATCGTGCTCTGTGTTTCCTGGTTTATTATTTTCACTGGGTTCTCACAACCGTCATACAGATGCTCTTGTTCTACGCATCACAGAGGGTAAACTGAGGTTTAGCTGGAAGTAACTGACTGCCACAGGACTGCCAGCAGCAGGGCCGGGTCCCAGCCGGGTCCCTTGATCTCTTTCCGATCAACGATACTGTATCTGCACTTGGTCCCGACGCCAGGGAGAGAGAGGTGACGTGTATCTACCCCAGCTCCCCCGTGACGCAGCGGGGGGAGAAGCAGCTGTGCACACAGAAGACGCTTCAGTCCTGAACTCAAGGGACGTCCAAGATCAGGTTAGAAAGGAAACTTATGGCAAAAAGATTTGACGTCAGTGTCTTGATCTTTGTCTTTCAGGACAAGGTTTAAGTCAAACAAATAGAATACACTCTGGGCTGAGCCCAGACTGTGCAGCTCTACCCAAGGCCAAGAGTGTTCTCCCAGTTACTTAGGAGGGTGGCGGGTCCAGCTGGGAGAACCCCGACCCACCTTCACAGCAGGTGCATCTGGCGTAAGTGCCACATCTCTGGTTGTATGTTGTCTGAAGTTACACTGCATCCACGAACCCTCTTTTTGTCTCCACACTAAGAGGAGATAAGACCCCTCACACCTGCCTCTGTGGAGCCAACAGCCGCCACTCCATTCCAACAACAGGCAAATGCTGGACAGACGGAAATCAGTAAGTCTTCTTAGATCCGTCAGAGAAGTGAGCTCACAGGGCAAACTACTGCCCTCACATCGGACAGCAGGGCAGGCAGCTACAGGGAGCCACAACTTAGCAGAGCAGAAACCCCCGTGGGAACCAGGGCCGGGGCACACAGTCATTGATGAAGGGCTAGAGCCTCGGGGGGGACCAGTCATCAGGCTCCCTTTTCTGAGATTTACCTCTAGGAGGGTGACCTGGTTCTCACAGGGAATGTTGGAGAAAAATCCCCGTGTGCTCCCGGCAGGGGGAGAAAAAGGAACCATTGTGAAACACCCCAGACACTCTGCCCTCTCAACAAGGCTGCCCTCAGGGAACCTGGTTAACCAGAGCCTAACCTGCTGGAGGTTTATCAGCACCTAGCTGACCCAAGGAAGGGAAAGGCCCACCTCCAGCCCCTCCAGCCATCCTGGCCCACCTGTGGGCTGAGGACTGAGACCTAGTCAAAAGACTATGGCTGTGCCCCTCCTCCCAGCCCTCCCAGCACATCTCAGGGCTCCTGTGTAGTAAGAGCAGATGGACCAGAAAGGGCTACACGTCTCAACCTTATTATGTAAGAAGTCTGTAGACTTCTTACTTGCCCAAACAAATCAGGGGAGGCAAAAACAGGAACACGAAGAAACGCTGGCCTCTGACAACTACAACTACTTAGACAGTGAACCCAGCCAACTCTTAGCCAGAGAACCTAAAACTCATACTGGAGGTCTGTTTACCTCAGTTCTTTTTACCCCACATATCATCTCCAGCTTAAAGATACAAAAAATTACAAGGCATATTAGAAGAAAAAACACAGTTTGAAGCCTGAGAAGCTGACTCAGATATTGTAGTGATATTGGAAGTGTCAGACTGGGAATTTGAAACAGCTGTGGTTAATACACTAAAGTTGCTAACAAAAAGGTGCACAACAGGCAAGAACAGAAGGACATGGTAAGCAGAGATCTGGAAAACCCAAGAAAGACTCAGAAGGAAGGCCAGAAATAAAAATCACTGCAACAAATAATAATGCCTTTTTTGGGGTCATCAAGAACAGAGTGGACACAATCAAGGAAAGAGTCAGTGAGCTTGAAGAAGTGTCAATAGAAACTTCCAAAACTAATGTAAAGAGAAAAGAGAATGAAAAAGACAGAGTAGAATATCCAGGAATGTGAGCACAAGTAGAAAACATATAACATGGGTGTAGTGGGAATATAAGCAGGAGAAGGAAGATAGGAAGTAGCAGTAGAAACATTTGAAGCAGTAGTGACTGAGATTTCCCAAGATTAATGTCACACTCTGACCACAGACCCAGGAACCTCACTCAGACAACACCAACAGGATAAACACCCAAGAATCTACACATAGGCTTCTCATATTCAAGCTGCAGAAACTCAAGGACAAAGACAAGAGTTTGAAAGGAGTCAGAAGAAAAAATATCTATCGAGAAACCAGGATAAAAATTAAATTGGACTTTTCTTTAGAAACCATACAAGCAACAGAGATTACAGCAAAATAGTTACAATGATGAAACAAAGAAATTGCCAACCAAGAAACCTATATCCTGCAAAATTACCCCTCAAGCATGAAAGAGAGATAAAAGCTTTCTCAAAGAAAAATTGAGGGAATTTGTCACCAGTGGACCTACCTTGCAAGAAATGTTAAAAGGAATTCTCTAGAAAGAAGGGAAATACAATTGGTTAGAAACTCAGATGGATATAAAGAAAAGACAAGGTTAGGTGTTAATGATAAGGGAAACAGGAGGGCAGTCAAGGGGTGTATGGGAATTCTCTGTACTTTCTGCTTGATTTTTCTGTAAACCTAAAACTATTCAAACAATAAAGTCTATTAGTTTAAAAATATATATAAAACTCTCTTTTGTCTCTTCAAAAGACTTTTTCTCAAATTACATATTCTTGTTAATATTTTATAAACTTGAAGGCTGTTACATAAATGAATGGCTGAATTTTTTAAGTAGAAATAAAGATCTATTTTCTGATATATTTTTTTTTGTGGAAACCATCATGGATCTTAAATATCTAAAGTTCAACTCATCCATAAGTTTGAATTTATGAAACTGGGTAGAGAATCACCCCTAGAAAGAATAAGTGAAGTTTAAGGGTTAATGTCAAATCCTGCAAGTTATTACTCATCTGCATGACGTATCATACAATAGATTCACCTATAAAAAAACAGATGAAAAAGGTTATTCTCTTATATCACATTATGCATCTTAAATATGTTACAGAAGATTGAATTATAGTTGAAAATTTTAAAATCATGGCATTATCACTCAACTTATAAATCCAATATCATATTTTAAATGACAAAAAATCTGTATTGGTACTAAATCCACAAAGGAGAGCACTTTCACACATAACATTCGCTGTTTCCCGTCTACATCACACACATCATCCTAATATCCACATATGTACCAGGAGGGTGATAGTTTGAGACACTGAACCTCAGAGGGGATATTAGAGTTTTCGTGTGTGTGTGTGTTTGTGTGTGTGTATTCATGTCTAAATCTTACAGGATTCACAGAATGTAACTGCAGGGTGGAAGGCAGATTTAAATTCTGCTTATGAAGGAATTCTTGATTTGAGGACCAGACCTTGGTTTTGCTCACTAGCTCCTTAGAAACATACCATGCACTTACTACGGGGAAAAAAGTCTCCTTTTGCTTTGAAAATGGTCAAGACTGCTATTTTTGGTACCATGGCAAGCTTGATCCCTGGACCACCCCTCCTGATGCAGTCAGCTGAAGACCTTAGAGGTGATCCAACACATGTTTTCTCAAATGCATGATCACTGTCGATAACAGGGCCAGGATGGTGGGAGAGCAGGGCAGACATTACAGGGTAGGGGTGGGGGCAGAAAGAGGGTTACCTAATAAGGGAAAAAAGAATAACTCAGTACGCTTGGGATACAGGAGGGAGAGACACACATTTATCCAAACTTCCAGGCTTCCAGATCGAGTTTGCCCCTTCGTCTGCAAGTCCTACACAACAGAGAAAAAAACCCAAGATCATACACACAGAAATGACTAGTGTGTGTAAAAAATGGGCTATGAAGTCACTGTAAAAGTTACGTACATATGGTAAACCAAAGGGTGCAAAATTTCAGTTATAAGGTGAATAACTTCTGGGGATGTAATTACAGCATATGACTATCTTCACAATACTGATTGTGTACTTGAAATTTGCTAAGAGTAGATCTTGTGTTCTCATTACCAAAAAAAATCATAACAGTGTGAAGTGATGAGTGTGTTTATTGGCTTGACTGTAGCAATAATCTCACATTATGTATATCCAGTCGTCATGCTATACACCTTAAATATATACAATTTTGATTGGTCAATTATATCTCAATAAAGTTCAAAAAAGGTATGTACAAAGAAATTATGAGACATGATTAAGAATAACTTCATTAATTTTATGGTTAACTGCAATGAAGAGAAAAAATTCTGCCCTGATAAACCATATAACATTAATTTCTCAAATCATCATCCATTTGGATATTTTTTTTAACTTTCTGTGTCAGACACAGGCTTCAGAATTACAAATTTTGATAGAACACTTAACTCAGTGATTGAAAGGAATATTATGAACTGTCCTTAGAAAGTCAAGCTATCTAGGAAAATTGTAGCCAAGAATATGTATTCAGAAATTTATTTAATGGTGTGATCAAAATTACTTTTAGTGCAAATATGAGTTAATATTTCTTTAGCAAAAATTGTACTTATTTTATATTACAGAAAGAAACATGCTCTATTGAAGTGTCGTACCAATACAGCAATGGCAAGAAACAGAAGCTATGGACGCAGCGCTTGGGAGATGAACAGTGAGTAGTAAGGCCGACTACAAGGGAAGGAGGTGGGAACCTTGACACACGGAGAGGAGCACCATGTGTTATCAGTGTGTGTCCCTCAAAATCCACAGATTGAAGCCCTAACCCCAGGGTGATGGTACTAGGAGGAGGGGCCTTTGGGAGGTGATCATGATCATTGAGGTGAATGAGGCCATGAGGGTGGAGCCCCCAGGATTTGGGTTAGTGCCCTAATAAGAAGGGGAAGAGACTACTGGAGCACTCCATCCACTCCCCGCCCCTGCCCCCACCATGTAAGGGCCCATGTAAGGAAGACCTCCATCTGCAAACCAGGGAGAGACCCTCACCAGACAGCAGCCCTGCTGGCACTTCGATCTCGACTTCCAGACCCCAGAACTGTGAGAAATGAATTCCTCTTGTTTACATCCCAGTCTAGGGTATTTCATTGTGGCCGCCTGAGCTGACGAACACATTGTGTTTAAGAGAGAAGGTGTGGGAGCAGGTTCTGATGGTCCCCAGAATGAGCTTGTGTCAGCAGTGTGCTATAAAAATTCTAAGAGCAGGTGGAGACACCTTTGACGAGACAGGTAGGGTGCTGGCTAGAGACAGGAAGCATCGGCCCTTGGCTACAGAATACCTGATCTCAATTTTCAGGCCTCGTTTGCACACAGGTGTGAGATGCCCCTCCCACCAGTGACCTGCGTGGGGTAGGTATTGGCAAATTACAGGTTTTCTAATATTCCCACTCACCATTGTTTGAGTCCTTGCTCACCATAAATGTCTTTTCCAAAACTAGATGTCCGGAACAACTTGCGTTATAGCATTGGTCTCATCATCATCTGCTTTTGTTCTAGTTATTGCTCAATGAAAGTTGTTTGCCATTAAAACGTATTTCCTCTCATGTGAGAAAAGCACAATAATTACATATTAAATGAGGTCTTTTAAATATTTGCAGCTTGGGAGAAGCTACTGGCAATATAATAGTATTTCAGAAAATTACATCCTCGTTTTTCTTTCTATAAATGGCACTGAGTGTTTATAAGTATTTTGGAAGCATATCTGAATTTATATATGATACATGGGCTAAATTTTTTAAAGAAAATATAACTGTGCTGTCCTACCATATCCAGTCTAAGACTGAGTTGAGGTCATTGGTCACTGGTAACCAGTCAATTGAGGGGTATTCCTGAGGTAGAAACTAGACCTATAAATCAAAAGTGAAGTTTTTGTCACTCCAACTGAAACAGCATTTGAAATTAAATCAGAGCATGAAGTGATTTATTTACCGGGACCCGTCATGTTACTACCAAGATTAAACACTACATAATGCAAGAGCAATATGCCTTCACCAACACAGCCAGAGGCTTAGCGCAGGCATCTATGATGTCAAAGTGAGTTATCAGGGGATAGAGTTCGTGGCGTGAATGTCACGTTGAGAGATTTAATAATAAACCAAGAGCTTAGGAAAAGGAAGGCGCAAACTAGTACGGACTGAGAGGAAGAGAACCACATTGGACTTTGGAGAACCCGATTATTTAAGGAGGCGCTGGGCACTGAGTCTGGAAAACAGACACCGAGGCCCACACGGTTAGACGTGCACTAGACGTGGGATTAACGGAGACCTGGGAGACCCCCTTGCTTCAGCCCTTGCTAAGGGCTGAAGTCTCGGTGTATCTCAGACCCATGGGCAGTCACAGGTGCCCTGCGCTAAATTACACCCTCAAAGACTCCATTTCATTGTGCATTCAGACTACAGTTTGCTTTAAAAATCTTTCTGAATGTAGATTCCCAAGGAAACATTTAATATAATACATTTAATAAGATGACATTTCAATGTCTTCCTCTAAGTAAGTAATTGTGAGTTATTGCCAAACCCTCCCTCAGAATGTTTATCCTATCAGTTTCACGGGAAATAATGTCAGTCCACCTGGCATTGGGGCTGTGGAGGGTGAGGCGTGTTGTGCGTCCCAACCCCTGCAATGTGACATTCTGTGACAGGGTCACAGGGAGGATCAGGCAGTGTCACAGCTGGACAAGGAAGTGAGATTTATGACGGCTCGTTCCTACTTTGCTTGCCCGGTGTCGCTAATTTTTCGGTTCTCCCAGGGAAACCATGCATTGGCGGTCTCTCAGCTGTAAACAGGAAATTAATAATAAACTGTGACTCCAATGGTCCATAAGCAGTGTTTGTATCCTAGGCTTCTTTCATAACATTGTACTGTTATTTATTAAGTGTCAGAGCCAGAGCTAAACTTGACAATAAATGCAGTATCAGTAACCAGGTCACCACCCTAACATCTAACAAAATTCAGTGCTTGTGGAAAAAGAAGAATGATGGCTGATTCAAATAGAATCTGCTCTTGAAATAAATGAGCTTTAGTAAAAAAAAAAAAAAAAAAAAAAAAAAAAAAATTGAATAGGTTTCTTGGCAAACAGTGACTTAGAAAATTCAGTATTATTAAAAAACCACTTGGATTGGATTGGATTTCTCTGCTTTATATGGAAATTTGCATTACTTTATGTGAATATTTCAAGGCAGCTTCTTAAAATATTAAATTTTACTGCATAAACTAAGAAGAAAATAGGAAAGGACCACAAAGGCATTTCATTTAGTCCTCTCCTCTAGTTTAGAAATGAACCACATAAAACACGTTTTATAGAAAAAAATAAACCCAATGTATTCGAATCAGGCTGTAAAAGAACTAGATCAGCCAACTACAAAAATATTTCTAAAGATCCACTTTTACCCTCTGTGGTCAGGATTTGGGGTCATGAGTAACTGAGTAAGCAAAGCATCCTTGGGAGGGAGGGGAGGCAGCCCAGGGGACTCGGGGCAGCCCCAGGAGAGAGGGGGCCCTGGTCTCCCCAGACAGCTCCAGGAGGAATGAGCAAAGGGCAAGGTTGTACATGCTGGCTCTTCAGATCAAGTGGACTTGAGCTGAAGATTCTAAATTTGTCAGAATAACTGGAAACCAGCTGAGATGGTTTCTATAGATGCTATATAGAAAACAGAGAAACATGAAAATTGAAGATTGACATAAACAACTAGGACACACGTTCCCGTGTCCCAAGTTCCCTGTTATTCCTCAGCCCCTTTTCTGTTTAATGTTTACAGCAGCCCAAATCTTAATTGACAGTATTCTGGAATCTAGAATCCAGAATCATAAATTACAGTCTTCTAAATGACCTCAGGCCGGCTTTTAAACCGTCTCTACACTGAAATATGGAGCGTCTGATGTCCCGATACTTCACATGGTTATGTTCAGTGTGGATCAAATCGTCATTTCTATTTGGGAAAGAAGTTATGTTCTGTCCCTTTACGAGGTACTCAGGGGCTCCTGTCCTGAGCAAGGGGTGGGGGGGAACAGATAAACGGTACCAGTACAAAGGAGCAGGGAAGCTGGTGGGAACAGGGAATCAGGAAATCTTAAAGAGCAGTTGGGTTTTTTCCCCTAGACTTAATGAGGTATAATTGGCAAATAACAATTGTATATATTTAAATTGTACAACCTGATGTTTTGATATATGGATATATTATGAAATAATCACCACAGTCAATTTAAAATAGTCAGACTCATGGAGAGCAGAATGGCGGTCCCTGGGGGAGTGGGAATCCAGAGATGCTGGTCAAAGGGCATGAACCCTCAGTTACTCGAGATGGGAGGGAGTGGGTTCCGGAGGTCTAATACGCAGCTCTCTTTCCTGCTGCAGTGCTTCATCCTTTCTCCGTAATAACCACTACTCTCTAAAGACTGTGCTCTCATGGCTTGTTTATGGGTCATCTCCCTTGTGACTGCTTATTCTTTTTTTTTTCATCACTGTGACTGGTAAAATGTAGGTTCTCATTTTCCTGTTGAAAGAAGAAATGACAAATATCGTGTATGGCAACGTTCTGTGGTCTCACATTAGTTTTTTCATCGTTTTTCATTTTCAGAACAGTAGAGCTTTGGAGCTAGATGGAATCACAATGATCATTAGGTTGACGTATGAGAAAACGGAGGCCCACAGATGTTACTCCTTGTTGAAGATCAGAGAACAGATGTGTGACTGGCAGTCCCAAACTTTCTGGATCCCTTGTCAAATATTAGTTGACTACAATTACAGTGGTTTATTTCTGGGCTCTTTATTCTTTTAATTTTTTTTTTTTTTTTTTTTTTCGGTACGTGGGCCTCTCACTGTTGTGGCCTCTCCCGCCGTGGAGCAACAGGCTCCGGACGCGCAGGCTCAGCGGCCATGTCTCACGGGCACAGCCGCTCCGCGGCACGCAGGATCCTCCCGGACTGGGGCACGAACCCGCGTCCCCTGCATCGGCAGGCGGACTCTCAACCACTGCGCCACCAGGGACCTCATTTTTAACTGAGTTGACAAGTTCTTTTAGAAAATCACTCAGCGATCACTTGCCCAAAATGTAGTTATCTCAGTTCTTATGATCTGAGTACCAACATCTGCATGAAATTCCACGAGCTTTCTGAAAGTTATTTAAGAGGATTTTTATGTCATTTTTAAAACATCAGCAATGACTGAGGAAGACCGTGTATATGTGTGTGTACATGTGTGTGTGTACGTGTGTATATGTATGTACATGTGTACCTGTGTGTGTGCACGTACGTGTATGTGTACGTGTGTGTGTGCATGAATTTATAAAATCTCCTTCCCTTACAGCATAATTCCCTTCAGTGTATTAGAGCAGATGCCTGGAACAGCAAACAACTAAATAGATTTTATTAAATTAAAACATAAATCAATGAATGTGTGAACCCTTAACAAGAGAAGCTTTGATGTGTGAATCAGCTTTAACCATGAGAAGCAGCCTCAGTGTGGGCAGTGCATGATTTTTTAGCTTCCGTCATTTATGTTTAAGTTCTTCTGTGAAGAGGTACTAGCTGTGTGACCTTGGGCAAGTAACTAAACGTCTCTGAATCTCAAAACAGATGTATGACTGGCAGCCCAAAACTTTGGGCTATTCTGGGGTAAAACTATGTACCTATTTTGAAAGTTTGAAGTTAAGATTAGTGATAAAGTGAAAGGGATTTGGCCATACATACTGTCATAAATAGTGTTATTTGTGACTGTTCTTGTTTATAACTTTCTTGGTTGTAGGTTCTTCCCTTTCATCACTTTAAGTATATCATGCCACTCCCTTCTGGCTTGTAGAGTTTCTGCTGAGAAATCAGTTGTTAACCTTATGGGAGTTCCCTTGTATGTTATTTGTCATTTTTCCCTTGCTGCTTTCAATAATTTTTCTTTGTCTTTAATTTTTGCCAATTTGATTACTATGTGTCTCGGCGTGTTTCTCCTTGGGTTTATCCTGCCTGGGACTCGCTGCGCTTCCTGGAGTTGGGTGACTATTTCCTTTCCCATGTTAGGGAAATTTTCGACTATAATCTCTTAAAATATTTTCTCTGGTCCTTTCTCTCTCTCTTCTCCTTCTGGGACCCCTATAATGCGAATGTTGTTGTGTTTAATATTGTCCCAGAGGTCTCTTAGGCTGTCTTCATTTCTTTTCATTCTTTTTTCTTTATTCTGTTCCACAGCAGTGAATTCCACCATTCTGTGTTCCAGGTCACTTATCCATTCTTCTGCCTCAGTTATTCTGCTATTGATTCCTTCTAGTGTATTTTTCATTTCAGTTATTGTATTGTTCACCTCTGTTTGTTTGTTCTTTAATTCTTCTAGATCTTTGTTAAACATTTCTTGCATCTTCTCGATCTTTGCCTCCATTCTTTTTCCGAGGTCCTGGATCATCTTCACTATCATTATTCTGAATTCTTTTTCTGGACGGTTGCCTATCTCCACTTCATCTAGTTGTTTTTCTGGGGTTTTATCCTGTTCCTTCATCTGGTACATAGTCCTCTGCCTTTTCATCTTGTCTATCTTTCTGTGAATGTGGTTTTTGTTCCACAGGCTGCAGGATTGTAGCTCTTCTTGCTTCTGCTGTCTGCCCTCTGGTGGATGAGGCTATCTAAGAGGCTGCTAGTGTTGGAGGGTCTCCTGCAGAAGCGGGCAGTGGCTGTGGCTCACCGTGGGGACGAGGACACTGGCAGCAGTTCTCAAAAAAATCTTAATTGTAAACTCTGATAAAAATTTATACTTCATCTTGTTCTACTTTTTTTGCAGAAAGATAAGAGCACAGTGTTAGTACACTGATTTCTAAGTATTTATTTCTCTATAAATTATTCCAGATAAATGCATTATAATTGTGCTTCTACCAATGGAATCTTACGTGAATAAACATTTTTAAACAAATCACATACTAAGAATTCATTTGTCAAAATATTTGAACTGCAGGTATAATTTTTAAAAACAGAATATATATTTTGGATTTTATATTTCTATAAAATAGTTCAAAAATATTCATTAGAGTATGCTATATAAATAGACTGGCTTATGTTAAGCAGTAATTTTTAAACCTTTTCCATTTATTTTTCCTCATCTTCAACCACGTTCATAATCTCTAATTTTAAAAATATTGATTCTAGTAAAACATCTTTCACAGGCAAATAATCACTGGGAAAAAATCGTTGGGAAAAAAAACAGTTTAATCATTATAACAACAACAAAACAAAAGAGAAGAACTCTAAATCTCCACTGGAGACCTCTGAGACAGTGTGCATGGAACCAGTTTGAAAATTCCTTCTCTAGAGGACTTAAGAGCTTTTTGACAGCTATTTTCATGAAAAAAAGGATGAAGAATTGAAAAACATAAAGTTGAGAGAGTCACACCCCACGTTCATGGAAATAACAACTCTCTAGGATCAAAAATATAAATTTGTGAGGATATAGAATGTGTCTCACAACGACCCTTTCAGGAACTGAGTACAGCCAGGTATAGGCTCTTAGGTCAGTTCTAGGTCTGGGAGCAGCTCTACCTGAGTCATCACAGGACAGAATCAGGACCCCATGAGTCAAACCCACAGCCCCTGGGCCATGGGAATTTTGCGGGAATTAAGTGCAGGGATACCCACTCAAGTCCATGCTCCTGGCCATCCTCGAAGGCCTCCCATGTCCATCAGGGTGAGCGTGCTCTATGGAAGGCAGGTACCCACACGCTCTGGGCCCTGTTGCTGCCCCGTGCCCACCGGGCAGAGCGGGGTCTTCCCTGAGCAGGGGATGGAAGGGGTTGGGGCCTGAGTCCACCTCACTGGGAGCTGAGCCCCAGGGCCACCTCCTGCAGTGTTGTCAGGCCCTGAGCACACATGGCAGAGTGCCCACAGGGAGACCCCGAGAGCCCCCCTCCCTCAAAATCGAAACCCAGAAGCCACATGGCAGCTGGGGGACCGCAGAATCCGTGCCCCCATCGAAGGTCTCCTCCACGTGGAGACCATACCTCCTGCTGCCTTAGAGCATGTCTGATGGGTCTGCGAAGAGAGCACGTTGGCGATTTCAGTGTGTTCTGTGCTCACTGACCGTGTGGCTGCTGCATCTCCAGGTATCTTCCTCTTTACCAAAGCAATTCAGCACATCACGTGCACATTTTACAAAGCTCCTGGCTTAGCAAGTGCATTTCTCTACTCTACTGAGCCAGAGAGAGAATTAAACACACACACACAAACACACACACACAGTTTCCTCTCACTTAGCGGGGACAGCAGTGGCTTAGCTGTTACCTCCAGGGCACGGGTGATTTTTCAATATGAATTCCAGGGTCTTTGAAGCCTGAGCCACTGTGATTCTAGATTGAATATAACCCACTTATACCATGGGCGCTAAATGCTGGTTGTAATATATCTTATCGCAATTGACAGTGATGTTTCAAATAAAGGTCAATGCATACAAAGTGCCTAGATTTCATAGCAAAGCTGCAGTGTAAAGAGTTTCTGTAAGGCTGTGGCCTAATTATCTTTAAGTTTCTGCTCAGAGAGACACACATACTGACTCCTTTTCACTAGTTTCTATCCAATATATAAATTGGGTGAGGAGTGGTTTCCATTACTTTCAAAAAGAGGAAAACATCGTTTGATTTTCTGGGTAAGTTTCTAACTATGTTTTTGATCAACAACTCCATCATCCCTGAGATGGAAATATTACAACCCAACTGTTTGTAATTTACCTAAGGGTCTCTGAAAATCCTAGATTGACAACTTTTTTGGACCCAGGCATGTAGAAGTATGTTTTGCTCTCTAAAACAAAGCATTATTGTCACAGGCTTAATATTTTTTCTCAAACTAATCAACGTTTGACGCTAAAAACTTTTGTGCCATTCAAGTCCCAATGCACCAATACTGCAGAAATTGCAAACAAAATACCTACAAATTCCATGTTCCATGTTGGAAAAAATCTAAGCACCATTTTCCTCCACTAAACATGGAAAAAGAGATCAGTGGTTCACAGAAGTGTTGAGTTCACATCAAGTAATAATCTCAGCACGTTTCAGTCATTTTCTTATTAAATATGTTTCCCAAAGGAAAAGGAAATGGATGATTTTGGACATAAGATCTGTTTTTTCTAAGAGAAGTACTAATTAATCCAGCAAAACTATAATGAAAATCAATGAAAGCTTTCTAAACGCTGGGGACTTAGGGATTGGATTTGTCCAGTATTTCTTTGTGACACTGAATGGCCTTTCCACTCATTGTCCATAATCAATAATAAACCCTATTACTTATTTATAAACTCACAGTGTGAGGTTTCAACCTTCATATGTGTTTTATGGACGCACTTTAGAAATGGCCTATTTACTTGTAGATTATGAAAAGATTACCTTAATGTCTACACTTAAGTGTGAATATGGAATATTTGTTTGCTAAACTGAAGGTTTTTTAAAAGAATTCTGAATAGCGACAGTATCTTAATGTAGCTAAATCTGCTTTGAGGGTAACACTGTTGATTCACTCAGGTAGCAGTTACTGAATACCTACGATTTTCCAGGCACTGTATTATTGGGTATCCAAAAAATTAATAAGCTGTGGTTTCTTAATTATAGACTAATTAGAGAAGGAAAAAGTAAGCAATGATGACTGTATCATAAAGTTTTTGGGAAAATCTACGTAAAAGAGGTTGCGGGGGGTTTCCCTGGTGGCACAGTGGTTTAGAGTCTGCCTGCCGATGCAGGGGACGCGGGTTTGTGCCCTGGTCCGGGAAGATCCCACATGCCGCGGAGCGGCTGGGCCCGTGAGCCATGGCCGCTGAGCCTGGGTGTCCGGAGCCTGTGCTCCGCAACGGGAGAGGCCACAACAGTGAGAGGCTCAAAAAAAAAAAAAAAAAAGAGGTTGTGGGAACAATCACCAGACATAGGGGTGGTGAAGGAGGGCTAGGAAGAAGGGGTGTAGCACGCGTTGTGTGTGTCTGCGGTTTTAAAGCACAAGTAAAACAAACATCTGTGAACCCACCACCCAACGCAAGAACCAGAAGCCACCAGCACAATTTAAAAAAAATTTTTGTTGGCATATAGTTGAGTTACAATATGTTATGTTACTTTCTGCTGTACAGCAAAGTGATTCATTTATACATATATCCACTCTTTTTTAGATTCTTTTTCCATATAGCTCATTACAGAGTATTGAGTAGAGTTCCCTGTGCTACACAGCACGTACTTATCAGATATCTATTTTATATATAATAATGTGTATATATCAATCCCAATCTCCCCTTTACCCATCCCCTCTCCCCCCCGCTAATCGTTGATTGTTTTCTACATCTTTACTTCTGTTTCATAAATAAGTTCATTGGTATCAATACCTTTTTTTATATCCCACATATAAGCAATATCATGTGATATTTGTCCTCTGTCTGACTTACTTAGTATGACAATCTCTAGATCCATCTGTGTTACTGCAAATGGCATTTCATCCTTTTTTATGGCTGAGTAATATTCCATTGTACAATATATATGTACCACATCTCCTTTATCCATTTCTGTGTCAATGGACATTTAGGTTGCTTCCATGTCCTGGCTGTGTAAATAGTGTTGCAATGAACAATGGGGTGCATGTAACTTTTCAAATTATGGTTTTCTCTGGATATATGCCCAGGAGTGGGATTGCTGGATCATATGGTAGCTCTATTTTTAGTTTTCTAAGGAACCTCCATACTGTTCTCCATAGTGGCTGCACCAATTTACATTCCCACCAACAGTGAAAGAGGGTTCCCTTTTCCCCACACCCTCTCCAGCATTTATTGTGTGTAGATTTTTTGATGATGGCTATTCTGACCAGTGTGGGGTGGTACCTCTTCGTACTTTTGGTTTGCATTTCTCTAAGAATTACTGATGCTCAGCATCCTTTCATGTGTTTGTTGGCAATCTGTGGAGAAATGTCTGTTTAGATCTTCCACCCATTTTTTTGATTGGTTTGTTTGTGTTTTTGATATTGATCTACATGAGCTGTTTGTATATTTTGGAGATTAATCCCTTGTCAGACGCTTCTTTTGCAAATATTTTCTCCCATTCTGTGGGTTGTCTTTTCGTTTTGTTTATGGTGTCCTTTGCTGTGCAATCTTCTACCTCTTTCCACATCTCACCTCTTGCACACTTTCCACTGAAAACTGTTAGCTCCAATTGTTGGTCATGTTTGGTTTTCCTCCATAATTAACAGTAAGCTTCTGAATTAAGCTCCATCATTTATTAACTCTGGGATCCTCAGTAATTTCACACCATATTTTTTTCTCCTAATGCAAGTATTCCAGTTTCTAGAGGTTCTCCAAATCATGGTTCAGGGACCCGGGCTTTCTCCATCATGTGACTTTGTCATTTTCAACATGTGGTTCCTAATAGCATAATAATGGGGTTTACCTTTACTCCAGAAAGTGCAGCAAGGCTCAAAAAAAGCCTCTCTTCCCAATTCTTGATCTCTTTCCATGTGTTGTTTCATTTGTTTTGCTAATATTTTCATTCAGATTTTTTTAAGGTTGGTGAATTGGCCAAGAATTTTATTTAGGTTTTCCAATAATGTATATGGAAAGACAAAGGAACTGTAGTGACTAAAACAATTTTGAAAAAGGAGAATAAAATGGGAGAGGAATCTACTTATCCGATTTCAAGCCTTATTATACAGCTACAATGATCACGACAGTGGTATCTGTGAAGGAATAGACACACAGATCAACAGAACAGAATAGAGAGTTCAGAAATATATCCATGCAAATATGCCAAACTGATTTTAAACTGACACACAAAAGCAGTTTAATGGAGGCAAGACAACATTTACAGTAAATGATGCTGGAGTAATTGGACATCTATAAAATATGTATGTGTATATTGACCTAAGTCTCACACCTTATTCAAGAATTAACTCAAAATGGATATAAATGTAAAATGCCACACTATAAAACTTTTAGGAAAAAGCACCTTCAGGATCTAGGATTAGGTAAAAAAGTCTTTAGACGTGACACCAAAAGCCCAATCCATAAAAGGAAAATGTGGTAACCTGAACTTCATTAAAATTAAAAATGTTTTTCTCTGGGTAAGACCCTGTTAAGAGAATGAAAAGACAAGTTACAAAGTGGGAGAATGTATTTATAAACCATGTATCTGACCCAAAACTAGTATACAGAATACAGAAAGAACTCTCAAACTTCAGCAGTAAGAAAAACAACTACTGTTGATACACGCATATTTTAGGATACAGTCATTGATTTCATACCATACATGTTAAAAGAAAAAAGCGTTTTTATTAGGGAAAAAAAAGCCATGGCTCCTAGAGATATAAATAATCAATCTTGTAAGAAGATTATATTTTAAAAAATATCCTTTAGCTTTATGCTTTTTATTCTATATACATTACACTCGGATGAAGCATTGAACAAAAATCTACATCATTTTTACTCTGGAAAAGCTGTCAAAACCTACCTTACCTGATCCCCTGCACTGTTCCGGGTATGAACAGCCCAGTGGGCTCTCTCTGTGGGCTCTGCCTACAAGTGGTTGAATTCCCAAGGCGATGGCAGCTCTGTGAGTATTTGATTCAGTGCACAGGGAAAATAACAAAAAATTCTTCTGATTTGATCTAAGGTTATACTTATTCTGTGGAAGGCACATGAAAGAGCATGTCTTATCAACACACAATATTCTTGCACAAGATTTTAGCCCAAGGGACCTGTGAAAATAAATGTCTTGAGGGGAACATTTAATTCAGAACATAATACTCCAAGCGTATCATCCTTCATGCTAAAACAGAGGAAATAAACTAAGGAGAAACGCACATCTGTGCAGGGTGCAAAGGGGGCTGTTCACCCGCCCTCTGTGAAGACTTTTGCTCCAGCACAGGTGGAAACATCCACAGTGTGATCCTGTGTCCCCCAGGTTCAAAAACCCACGTTCATCACTCTGAGAGGAAAACCGCACAGTGTGACCATTTGCCTAGGAGGTATGACTTGTCCACAGTCAACAGGGTTGCAATTACATCATTTCTGCTCTTCATTCATTTTCAGAAAATGCATGAGCTCTCCTGACAGCCGGGCTTCAGGACATCTGCACATCTGTAACTAGAGAAAGAAATCATGGCAGCCTCAGCCCCGGTTCTTGTACAGTACGGTGCTACTCACCCCCTGCCCCCTGCCGTCAGCAGAGTGGACCAGGGCAAGCTCATCCAATCCGACCACGTTAGGCACATTCCAGCCCCGCTGAACCCAAGTGTGGCATCCCTCGTGTGCCAATGAGCCCATGAACGTGGCGCCCCCTCAGCTTGGAAGGCACCCCCCACACACACATCATCCATCTGCTTCATTATTCACTGACCAGCAAGATGATGGAGCCCCCAGGCATGTCCTGCATCACCGACCACCTCTCAGTGCAGAGGAATTGATTCCCTGCCTCTTTCCTCCTCCTTAAATGAAAGCCATCTGAGGACAGATATTAATGTCAAATTCACTAAACAAAAGATAGATATTGAAGCATTCAACTATGATGTAGTGTGACTAGTGCTTTCTGAGCAGAAACTGCCAAAAGCATTAGATATATTAACAAATTATTGTTGAAATAATTGCACCGAAGACTGATATAAAGACAATAAAGAAGAGCATATGTAAACAGAATTCTATTTCTGCCCAAACTTTCCTCATAATCCGGAGTGCAGTATTTTTCATACAAAACTGCCTTCAACTTTCATTTTCTTGTCAAATTGATAACGAAATATTTTTAATTAAATTTGAATTTAAAATCGAAATACAGGCATGTTGTGTATTATTAATAATATAACTCCCCCAAAGAAAATATCACATATTTCCTATACATACACACACACTGAACCCTAAAATATTTCTAATAAGTATGTGTGAATATCCAAGCCATGTGTCTATATGAGTGTCATGAGTATGTGTATCTCACAGGCTCACAGAGAGACCACAGAACGTAACAGTGGACCAACTGGTTCTGGAGGCATAAGGTCTGGAGTTGAATTGCAGTTTCCTTATTTATCAGTGATATAACCTTTCTGAGCATGATTTACCACCTAAAAAAAATGGGCACAATATTTACTGCCTATCTTACAGTATTGCAAACTTTTTTGAAAAGATCATGTATGTAAATGTTTTTTGCAAATTATTCCACGGGAACCATATCATACTGTCACTGTAGTTACTGGTGAATGAAGCACCTTTTCAAACTTTATTCAATTTCTCTCTCCCTCATACTTAATTCCAACTTATTTTAGTCCTTTTATGCTGCCATTGCATAAGTGATCAAATCTTTCCTTGACTTTGAATAATATGGTGAGTCATTTATACAAACATTGTGAGATTGATCACCGAGGTAGCTCATACATAATTTTTGGCTTACAGTCCATCTGTCTAGTCATTATTTATTGACAAATCAAAACATCACAGGCCAATTTAGCACTTATTAAATGACCCAGAGCCTCATCATTAACCTTGAATGAGAATGGTGTAACTTTATCCATAGAAATGTTAGGAATATCTAGACCCATTGTTCTTATTTTATTAGCTCACTAATAAAGTTTGGGGAAACAGTTGCTTTAAAGCTTGGGGAAACAGTTGCTTTAAAGCATCTTATAAGTGTATTTTTACAGTAGCAGTAAGAGGGCACTACAGGGACTTCCGTGGTGGCACTCCTGCCAATGCAGGAGACACGGGTTTGATTCCTGGTCCAGGAAGACCCCACGTGCCGCAGAGCAACTAAGCCCGTGCGCCACAGCTACTGAGCCTGCACTCTAGAACCCACGAGCCACAACTGCTGAGACCGCAAGCCACAACTACTGAAGCTCGTGTACCTAGAGCCCATGCTCCGCAATAAGAGAAGCCACCGCAATGAGAAGCCCGCGCACTGCAATGAAGAGCAGCCCTCGCTCTCCACAACTAGAGAAAGCCCGCGCACAGCAACAAAGACCCAACACAGCCAAAATATAAAATAATTAAATAAATAAATTTAAAATCTTATTTTTACCTCTACCCTATTTTGTTTGCAATTCCAGTAGGATTCCAAAAATACCCTGTATCTTTTCTTTACTCTTCCATTCAACTCATGGAGGTTGTCCTCAGCATCGCCTTCCAGGGCCTCTGATGACATTTCTATTATAGCTGCCATATGATTCATTCCCAAGAGTACCCATGGGTTCCCCAACTGTTCACTTTTATGCCGTTGATTCTTGTCTCATGGGTGCAATACTTTCCCTTATTTCTCTGACAATGTTAATTCTAGTTCTTGGTGTCATCCTGTTTCCTTGGAGTTCCAGTTTTAGTTGTTTTGTGTTTCTTTTACTTAGTGTACTCTTTTGTGTCTTAAGTGTCTGGTAACCCTTAGTGCTCGGTTTATACTTAAGAATGAGACTTTCATTAACCATGTCATTAAAAGCTTTGTGGGCGCCGATAAGTCTTTTGACTGGGGGAACCTCACTTTTCAGGCAAACTGGATTTTTGTTAGGGAATCTCTGTATCAGTATTATAGGATTTTTTCTCTATCTGCATCCACTTTCTCCACAGAAGAATCTTTCAGTACTTTTCCTGGGTGACTGTATCTCACTGGAGATTTTCTGGTGGAAGGGCTGCACGAGGGTGATTCCCATTGCAAGTTTACAGATGTTGAACCAGTCCGCCTGGTCTCCATCTCTTGACCCCCCTCCTCCCTCCACTGGCCTGGTCTGGAGAGCCTGTCTGTTTTCATTTCTTAAGAAGAGGAACCCACCATCTCTTGTGTGTGCTGCACATGAAATGGGACATCAGGGACGGAGCCACCGGGCAGCATGAGGTGGGGGAGGGATTGGGTCCTCACTCCCTTTCAGTCACTTTCAACCGCTTCTGCAGGGTGGACAGTCCCCAGGGACCCTTCTGACAGCATGATGAGGGGTCCAGGTTCAGCTAGGCCAGCTAACACTCCTCCATCCATTTCCAATCTTTCGGGCACATAGACGCTTCTTTGGTCCACTGTTCTCCCTACCTAGTTGCTGTTGTCATCCTTAATACTATTATTTTATTTTTTGGCATTTTGGGAAGACAAATGATTAAACGTGTAATTTAATTGAAATATCCTGAAATGTCAAATTTAGATTAAGAAATGGCATGATACCAAATTTGGGTGGTAAGCACACCACACACACCAAGACACACACACACGCACCCCCCACACACGCACACAAGGCCGTCCTTTATTTTCTACTTTTTCTGTTCTTACATGTTCAATTATTAATGGCAATATGTCAATTTTTTCTACCATATCTTTTTTTTTTTTAGTAACTCGTGTGAAAAGCGATATGTTGTAGGTAACGCAGGGTAAAACAAAAGAAAAGTCTTATGCAATTATATAGATAGTTACCAAAGTCAGAAGTTAGATTGATTTTCGGATTGCATTTCTAGGCTAAGCCAATAGACAGACTCCCAAAGTCATCAGGACAGCGTTCTGGAGATGATGTATCAAAATTCTTAAACACTTAAGGCTTAACGGAGCTCAAGAGGAAATGACATGAGCCGCTGAGAGAAGCATCTTTACCATCAGAGGAGCAATAATTTCTGCAGTTTATGAGGGTGTCCTCATGAAGCAATGACCTGATGGCAAAATACATGTCGTTGCCACCTTGCTTTACAAGAACAATACTGACGTACGAAAACTAAGGCTGTTTGGCTTAATTAGCGATGTTCAACACCCATGGCCTCATTCCCCCAACAGCACAAGAGGGCAGCTGCCTGCTCCCTTAGGTTGTGAGGTCACATCACGTGCTTAGTCCATTGTGTGGAATTCCGCTGCCCAGAGGACGCTGGAGACAGAGCCCGGGAGCCAGAGAGGGTCGTGCTGCTGAGCCAACACCGACCTGGAAGGCCTTGGAGGAGCAAAAGAATAGACGCTGCCATCAAGGATACACGATCAAGTCAGCGCTCAACATTCACCAAGACAGAGAGAAAGAGGTACCAGAAGGGTTACTTGATATTAGTTAGGATTCCCCTGAGAGAAACAGAGCACACACACACACACACACACACACACACACCCCTTATTTATTGAGAATGTGATGATTATTTTTAATTTTGTTTCTTGCATTTTTTTCTGTTTCCTACCATTTTTTTCCTTTTGATTGTAGTCTTTCCCCTTCATGTTAAAAAATTACTACTTTGCTGGAGATTATCTCAGACAATAAAACAAAACTAAGAAATGTTCAATTTTATCCTTTGGTAGAACGTATAGAGTACTATCACAATTTTAGGGAATTGGTAAAAAATTGACATAATATATATTTTCATTGTTTTTAGATTATAACTCCATTTACCTATGCTCTTTACAGCTTTGTAAGTAATTACATTTCTGTAAAAGTTTACACACTTAAATTTTAAATCCAACAAATCAGTATTATGAATACAATTTACATAACTGTGCGTATCTTACCTTCCGTGTTAAATGTAATTGTGCCAAGCAAAAGCTGGTTGGAGAAAACATTATGGATATTTCAGAGAGAGGGCATCTAAGGGATAGGGTTTAAGAAATTGGCTCATGTGACTGTGGGGCCTGGCGTGTCTGTGAGGCCTATGGGGGTCTGGAAATCTAGGCAAGAATTGATGTTGTCCTCTTGGGTCTGAACTTTGCAGGGTTGCAGACTGGAAACTCAGGCAAGGTTTCTATTTCATGGTCTGGAGGCAGAATCCCTTCCTCAGGAAATCTCAGTCCTTGCTTTTAAGGCCCAGTAGATGAGGCCTACCCATATCATGGAGGCTAATCTGATTAGACAAGGCCCACCCATATCATGGAGGCTAAGCTGCTCTACTCAAAGTCTACTGATGTAAATGTTACCTTATTTTAAAAAATACCTTCACAATGATATCTGGACTAGTGTTTGAACAAACCACTGGACCCCATGGCCCAGCCAAACTGACACATAAAATTAGCCATCACACCTCTAAAAGGAGTTCTGTGTCTGCTCTCACATGAGGCGATTTTTTTGTTGGGTTGTCCCTTCCTTTGGAATTTATTTGTCATGACCACATGGACCTTTAAGTCAAATGAAGTCTGCAATGTCTTCAAATCCAGCACTTGTTAAGTGAAATGTGCTCTAAATCATTTTTGTAGCAAGGTAGAGTTCTTATTTTAATTGGATTCACGTGTCTACATTAAAGTAGATAAACTTACTATTAAATTATCCTCTCCCTCAGAGATAAAAAGAAAGGAAAATAGAAGGATAAACACAGACCTAGGTAAGAAAAGAATGGGATGGGATCTGGTTTCAAGGAAACATTTCTGGCTTTGAATCCCTGCAAACAACCCAGCTTCTAGCAGAGATTTTGAAGCTCACTTTCTGCACAGTCAAATCATAATTTGTTTGTATCTCAGATCCCTAAGCGTAGAAAATAGCTTGCTTTCTTTTCTTGCCAAACTCCAAAAAATACATAGAGAAATCCTCCAACAACTGCAAAGATCCTGGAGCAAGATGGGAAGGATAAACAATGAGATGGTAAGCCCCTTTGGAAATTCACATCCAAAATGTTGATTGACATGTATGCACAGAGGAAAGAATTATGCCCTTATTACAAAGCAGCTTATTTTATGGTTCGTTGTCCAGTGTGAGGGAATTAGATTCTGACTTGCTTTTATATTGCCTATCAGTGAAATACATAAGAAACTCCTTACTTAACCATATTGAGGAACGAATAGGATTTAGCTCCTTTGAAATTATATATTTGATTTTTTTAAATTTATGTATCTTCATTTGCACATTTTAGTAGATTGCTTTTTCAGTTATATTTTATAGGTTTGTTGTTTCATGGTGAGAAAAGGATTATTGCTATCAGCCCTAAAAGGAAAGTATCCATTTGCCTTACATTTGAAGGGAATGCTATAGACTTGATATTTCTAGTTCATTCTATTAAAATAAATTGTTATTTATCATCTGAGGTTTCAATTTTACTTCAACAGTTCATATTATTTATGATCTTTTGGGAGATCTGTCTGGAGTGTGATTCAGTGCCATATAAAGTCATGCTTTTCACTAATTTACTAGTAATTGCTACTCCCTCAAAAACACATTTTAAAAAATTGATGTATAATTTTTCATTTAGAAAATAAGTAAAGACTTTAAAAAGAAAGAAAATATAAGGGAAGAACATTTGTAGTTGCAAAGGTTTTTGCCTTCAATGTATCTCACCAGTATTCTGTTCTGAAAAGATAAATCATTTAACCAAAGGTACAAAAAATACCTCAAACATGATATTTCAGCAAAAAGACAGCCATTTTGCAACATATATTTATATAATCTTACAATTAAAAAGTTGCTTTCTTTTCAATTTCATGAGCATAGAATTTCATATTGAACATTTAAATGTAAAAAATATGAGTTATTCTAAGCATGTAGTTTTTACTTGCAAGGAAAGTCTACATTTTTCTCATGCGTAAAAGAACCAAAAAATGTCCCTCACTGTGTGATGGGTTCTTTAATTACTTGAAACCAGAGCTGCTTCAGGCCTCTTATAATTCGGTTGAAAGTCCTGTTGCTGAGCTCCTATGAACCCCTCCACCACCACTGTCACTCAGACTAGCAGAAGCGCCACTGTCTCAGGACACCAACACAGCTCCATATCTGGTGACAACTCCTGGGAAAAGGGGAGGGAGGGACAGAGTGAGGAAACGCCGCCAGATGCTTTAGCCACGTTAGCTGCGATGTGAGGTGCTTCGTTCCCGCCCACATTTTACTGACCATGCCTGCAGTCAGGGAAGTAGGACTTCCTGAGACAGAGGAGGACCAGATATTGTGAATCTCATTGCAACTGTCCCGGCCACACAGCGTAGACAGGGTTAAGGGCAGATACTCTGGGGCAGACGGTGAGGGCTGGAATCCTGACACCGTCTTTTGCTGGCTGTGTGATCCTGGGGCAAGTTCCTCAGGCTCTCCACACCTCAGTTTCTTCATCTGTGAATCTAAGATACTGTAACTACTCCTGGGGTGCTAGCGAGAATTGAGTTAACGGGTGTTAAGCACTTTGAACAGTGCCTGGGACCCACTGAATGCCCCATAAGCATCAGCTGATATGGTGATGGAAGTCAAGCAAAGGCCCGGTTACACCCTAGCAACACCTTATTGCTGGGCTTCCCTGGTGGCGCAGTGGTTGAGAGTCCGCCTGCCGATGCAGAGGACACGGGTTCGTGGCCCGGTCCGGGAGGATCCCACATGCCGCGGAGTGGCTGGGCCCGTGAGCCATGGCCACTGAGCCTGCACGTCCAGAGCCTGTGCTCCGCAACAGGAGAGGCCACAAGACCTTATTGCTTAACTTAAAATTAAGTGCAATAAATAGGAAAGTCCCCACGAAGTTTAGAATTTCCTTGGCCACACTGTAACTCTACTACAGAGCTCAGGCCAAGCTTCGTTGGACTTTGGCATCAAGCACAGGATGATAAAGGGCAGACTGGTTGCACTCCTCGTGGCCTCCTCTCCCAAGGAATACTTAATGGAACACTTTGGCATGACGCTCACAGAAGGCTCCAGACGTCTGCCTGAGTTGGAGATGCAGAGGCAGCTGGCTTTGCAGGAGCAAGTGTATTCATAGAAGAGATAAAACTTTGCTGCAAATAATTCAGATTTTGCATTGGAGAAATTCAGGAAAAAACAGAACATTATACAATTGTGGTACCAAATACCAAATAAAAGAGCTTTGTTTCCTTGGGATTTTACCCCTGGTTCAGTAAAGGAAAATTATTTTGCTACAATTCTATGACTGTGATGCAATTATATGGTGCAATTAGCAAATACATACGTTGTTCAATAATCTGTGTTCACGGATACAAGCATTCAAATATTATATTTATTTCCATGCAACTAGTTTTTAAAATGACCGTGTTCTTCCTCAGTACTGCAAAAGGGAACATTTTTCTCAACCCGTCTACACTTCAGTAGCAGAATTCATCTGGAAAAATGTATTAGTAGGTAATTTAAATGTAAAGGGATATAATCATGGAAAAATCATCAACTTTTGTCAAAAAAAGAGTGAATGCTTTCTAAAAGTATTATATCGCTTATTATTTAAATAATAGCATCAATAAATAATTGATATTCTGCTTTAAGTTATTTTAATAATACATAAAGACTACATTAAGAAATATCTGAACATAAACTGAATCCTATTTAAAGTCAGTAGCCATAGTTTCATAAATGAACAGTAGCGCTTCTATAGAAAGTGATTTTTAAAAGAAGGGCTGGGGCTTCCCTGCTGGCGCAGTGGTTGAGAGTCCGCCTGCCGATGCAGGGGACGCGGGTTCGTGCCCCGGTCCGGGAGGATCCCACGTGCCACAGAGTGGCTGGGTCCGTGGGCCATGGCCGCTGAGCCTGCGCGTCCGGAGCCTGTGCTCCGCAGCAGGAGGGGCCACAGCAGTGAGAGGCCCACGTACCGCAAATAAAATAAAATAAATAAAAGCAGGGCTGCCAGAAGAGCTTATTAGTACCTATATTTTTTTCTGGAAAAAAAGTCTTAATCTACCTTTAATAATATAATAAACTTTAATTGGTTTCTTCTTGACTAACTTGATAGTAATGAGTCCTTTCACTACTCTTTCGTTGTTTCCCTAGAAACTGCAATATGCACCCCTCACTCATTACAGCCTAACACAAAGTGCACTCACTGTTGCACAAAAACCTGGAAACTTTGAGCACCTTCACTCCCTTTACCTTCCTCTCTGCGTTTCTGTAGTCATGCATTTTTATTCTACATATATTTTAAATAGCATAGAAAATTATTAATACTGTTTTTACAGTTGATACTCATTTAAGCCATTTACCAACAAATTTATTTTTAAAATTGTCCTTGGGACTTCCCTGGCGGTCCAGTGATTAAGACTCCACACTTCCACTGCAGGGGGCACGGGTTCCATCCCTGGTTGGGGAACTAAGACCCCACATACCAGGCAGCACAGCCAAAAACATTTTTTTTAATTTTAATTTTTTAATCCTCTATTACTCCCAGTCCCACATTTATAGAGAAGGTAAAGTGGTTACGAAGAATTGGAGGCTTCATTTTATTCTTTTGTAATTGCTTACTGTGTAGCAAGCATTCAGTGTATCCTCACACAAACATGAAAGAAGATAAAATGGAGAAATTGTGGTAAATCTTTAATAACTTGCTAACGTTTGCATAATTAATAATCAGCTAGTCTGTTAAATCAGCTGAACTCAGGAAGGTGAAAAGAGAACTTAACTTTATTCTTCCTCAGTACTTTCACCTATAGGTTTACTCTATAGATTTATTCTTCCCCCAACCTTTGGAGGGAATCTTGAAGAGAATCCATACTTTTTCATTTTACCCTCAAGTAGTAAAATGTCCAGTTCAAATTAATATAAAAATTCCAATCCTGCATCCAATTGGAAACTTCTGACATCACTTGAATCAGTCCAACTTTAGATCTTTCCAACATGTTCTAGTTCTATGTCCCCAACTTAGAGAGAAAGGCACATCAGGGAAAATAGAGCATCAGGCAGGAAGAAAAGTCCTGTTCACGCTGCACGTTTGCAGGGTGGCTTTGGGGTCATCTCCTGTGGGGAGCTTGATGGATTCTTTGCAAAGCCCCCCGAGAAGGACCATCAAAAGGAGTGCCCGTGGTCACAGTTTTGTGGATCGCCTGGTCAGTTTTGCATTCTCACCTGCTTTGCCCAATGATATGCCTGCAGTCTTTTTCTCTGACACCCCCTTCCCCCCCGTAGGAAGCTCTGGGGGAGGATATTTGAAGATGGCGCACCCGACCGTTGGGAGGCTGGTGGGCACCCCGTCCCTCTGTTAAAGGTGAGTGGAGTGCAGCTCCCTCCCTCTCCGGCTGTCTCTCTTCGCTCTGCCTCGGGACCTAGTCAGCTAGGGCCAAAACATCTCAAGTCATGAATCTGAAGTTGTCCCCAGATGTCAGAAGGAAATGGTCCTGAGACGTTCTCCTAAGACCCCTCCATCTGATAAAGGTGACAGGGCTTCCTCACTGAAGAATGACAGCCAGTGCTACTTTTAGCCCTTCAATCCCCAGTGTCTCCCTTCCCCTCAATGTCTGTGACAGGAACACAAAAGCAATTTCAAGATACCTTAGCAAATCCTGCTTAGACTGTCGCATAATTAATGCATTAAACCCAGCTTTTGAAAAATCAGCCAGAACACAGTCACTAGATTCTGTTTTCAACTTCATCTTACAGTTGGAGAGACCGGAGTTCAAACCAAGTTTGCCTAATTCTTAATTCTGGGCTTCTTCCTTTAAGAAGCTGTGCACACAATACATGTGGGTTAAGATCCAGTTAAAAGAGGAAAAACACCCCAGAGATGTGGGTTTCGCTTCTGTTTCTACCACTGATTTTAAATATGTTATCAATCCCTTTTGCACTGGAGCCATCCCCTTGCCCAGTGAGCAAGCTGGAATAAACCAACCCAATGGACCCAAGAACAGACCTTTTTGAGGTCCAACAATCTACGTCGCCATGAAATACCTTCCCGATTCAGTTCCCAGAATTGCCAGCTGATGGACACGGTTGCTTATAAAGATCAAAAGATCCTGGGTACCTTTAAGACTGTGCCTGTGCTCCCCCGTTATATGCACTATACACAAAAAGAATTGTTATCGATTCACTTACACTCATATACACACTGAGTTATTTTTAGGAGAGTGAAAACTATCGAGTGGTCCAGCTCAATGAGCTGGTCATTGTACCAGAGAACAACTATTAGGGTTGGAAAGAAAATTAAAATCCATCTAGTTTCATGAGTTCACTCCCTATACCCTACTGCGTATCTCAGGCTCACAACACAGCTCTTATTTCTTCTTCAAAGCATAGTGTTCTCAGTGTCCTGTGATGCTCTATAAAAAATGTTTTCAGAATAATGAGGTAATGAAAATGTGATGAACCACTAAGTATACCTCGAAATTCCCACTGCGCTTTTTACTTAACTGTCGTACGGAAATTTTGTTGTATAACCATTGGCCTACAGCTCTGTCTCTCACAACTGGGGTGTGAATTTCTTGAGGACAGAAGTGTGTTTCTCAGAGATTTGCATTCACCGATTCTCACAGGTTTGGTTCCTACCAGGCCCTCAAGAAATGTTGGTGGAATCTGTAACAGGAGATATGTTGGATAAACTTATTTCTCATGCAGAAGAAAAAGATGAATTCGTGTGGTTATGGTGGCACAGAGATACGCTTAAATATTTAGAAATTTGGATTTCTTCATTTTGTTTAATTTAGAAAGATATACTCATTGTAGCGTCCACTAGGATGAATGAAAATTATACCAGATTTAAACTGAAGCATCAGAGCAGTCCTCACTGCAGAGTCAGAGTTCAGCACGTAGTGGTCAAGCCCCCATAATATCATCAAGAAGACCCAGGTGGGCCTCTCCCAGGGGCGTTGTGTGAATTAGCTCAATGGTGACTGTAAAGGGCCTTGGTGATGGAAAGATCTGTGTACCTGATAATTCCTGTTCTGATCACAAGGACCAAGACATTCTTCATCGCTGGATGAACAAAGGGCCGGTAGATGAACTTGCTGTAAGAGGTAGCTAACCAGAAGAGGTGTGAAAATGTAGAATCATACAGCCTCTAAAATAGCTGAATTTTATTAGAAGTTTGCTTCTATTTTGTGCTGCTGATAATGGCACCAAACCAGGCAAAATAATGGGCCCTTTTGGGATCCCGGAAGGCATCACAAAAGACTGTTCATTTTCTTTGTGTTAAAGATGTATGACTTTGCACACAGAGCAGTGTTCTTAATATTGTCGGAGACTGAGAGCAAGTTGCTAGAAATTTAGATGGTATAGGATGGGAAAAGACATGGGTGACAAGATGACAGAGAGAAATATCCTGCTTTCAGAAGTACCGTGTCCAATGTATTTGTTTTTCCTGGACCCGATTTTTACAGAAAGAGGCAAACAGAGTATACCTTAAATTTGGGTCATCCTTTCTGTTATTCTGCCATAGAGATAGGTTTTGTTTTTTGGGGGGTTTTTTGTTTGTTTGATTCTAGGTTGTAGGATCAGAGGGAAAGCACATATGAGACTTAAGTCTGAATGAGTGAATCCAATCCCTGCTATGGGATTCTCCTTCCCAATTTGACTTATTTGAATTCATCTTAGCGATCGCCATCATCACTTGTCTTTCATGATCCTTTCATGAACCTGCTGGGAAAAGGCAGCTTGACCATCTCCTGGACGAGTTTCCAGTAAAATCAAATCATGCTCCTTTGTCTGACGCCACAGGGAAGGCTGCTGAAGGGGATACGGATGGAGAGCAAAATGGGGACTCCAAGAAGGTGCAACTAAAAAACAGCGACCAGGAGGCCACCCAACCCTGAGGTGTGGACTTGGTGGGCAGTGAAGCTGATTTCCATTGACCTTGTGTCAACAGAATGAGAAGTCTACCTGCCCCTGGGCCATGGTGACTTATACAGCCAACATCGCAACCCTACTCGCCTTTCCCCTCCCAACTCGAACATGTAACCTGTAAGGTCTTCTCCTGCATCAGTTTTGAGCATCCTTTCTATCTTTTAGCACTCTAAGAGTAATGGGAGTGGGTAGAGGAAAAGAGAGAGGAACCAAAGAACCCATGACAAAGCCCCCACTTAAACTCTGAATAAAGAGGTTTTCGAGACTTTCAGAAATATTACTGTTGGCGGGGCAATGGCTGATTCTGAGAGCTCAGTCGAAAGCCAATTCTATAGTAGCATTCGCCGCAAATGTGTTTGTCCGATTCTTTGGAGAAGAGACAAATAAAGAACAAGACAGTTAACGATTCCAGCTATTAAGGATGAGGTTAGGGTACTTTCCCCACAACCGGAAGCTGCCCGGCTTCTCTCTCGCTGTGGAGCCAAGTAGCAACACTAAAGGGACAAGACTCAGATTAATCTCCGCACGGTCTACCCATTAATGCCTGCATTCTCCCCGTCAAGCAGTTTCCAAGCTTCCAGGGAAATCACAAGATGGATCAATCCAATGCTTCTCATCTCCTTCCTCCATCTTATCCACCTTCTGATCAGATAGTTAAGGGGCAGCAAGTGGATAAAGGCCAGAGGCCAGCAGCAATCAAAGGAGGCTGGTGGGTCGCGGGCAAACGTGAGTCAGGTTCCACGTGGTTGGGAACGACGGTCTTATTATTTCTGATCAGTTATAAACGATACGACTTCTCCCTGCAACAACTGCCTTCAGTGGTCCCTTGGTTTTTTATCCTCAATAAGAGATGAGCATAGTAAACTGCAACTTTGAAAGTGACATGCTACCCTTTCTTTTGCACTGCAGGCTGCAGTGCACTAGGCCCTTCTCAAACCGCGATGGGTGTGAGGATGGCCTGGAAATCTTACAAAAATGCAGGTTCTGAGTCAATGTGTCTGCAGCTGGCTGCCAGGTTCTGCATTTTTGTGCTCTTTTAGCTGCTACATGAACCAGAATAAAAATTCCATGAGCTTCCAGGACGTCCACATGCACTCCATATGCCAAAAATATATATGTAGTAGATTTACGAGTGAACAGATTCGTGAAAGAGTGAACAGGTCCGTGGGAAAGTGAAGAGCTGGTAGAGCTGCACGTAATTTTCACCGTGTGTGCAGGACCCTGTGGCCCAACCCCAAGACCATGAGGGACCCTCTCTGCCTGGTGGCTGCAGAGGTTATAGTGCATCGCACAC
Source organism: Neophocaena asiaeorientalis asiaeorientalis (assembly GCF_003031525.2). Taxonomy (NCBI): domain Eukaryota; kingdom Metazoa; phylum Chordata; class Mammalia; order Artiodactyla; family Phocoenidae; genus Neophocaena; species Neophocaena asiaeorientalis. The sequence goes on along the minus strand of NW_020175446.1, from coordinate 400,410 downwards.
CACGTATTACAGGTGTGTGATGAAACCTGTCCCCCAGAGAGACCCCCGGATTCGCTCATTCTACACCGGTGGAGAGAGTCACCACAGTCCCCAGCATGACTCTGGATCCAAGTGGGGATCGTTGATTTAACCCCTTCTGACTTGTTCCTATGGCCTCGTTGTGTGTTCATAGAGATTTTGGGAACCCTACCTCATGTCAGAGAGGCCCTGAAAGGAATGAACATTCGAGGCGACCTGGGTGGCCTTTCCAAGCATCCTTGTGGTTCCGTGGTCCCAGGAGACCAGAGGCTCTCCCAAGCGCACCCAGATGTGGTGTGTACGGTCCCTGGGCTTTCGAGGGACTATTTTTTAGGAGGAATGTGAGATTTTGCTCAGTACTTCTAGGCACTACAAACTGTATTCCTTTTATGTTTCTTTTCCAGACCAAAACACTATAATATACTATTTTAATGTTTCTCATTATAAAACATATGTTTAACCAAAGGACAGATTATTTAAATAAGTGCCAAAGAGACATCAAATCATTACATGCAAAAAATGGGAACCAGTATTAAAGATACATTTCAGGCATGTGAAGTTTTTGTAGGCAATATTTATAATGATGTGAAAGCCAAGTTCCTATCTCCGGTTTGGCTGTTTTTATAAATTTACACCTTTAAGCCCAATAACATATTTTTCTGCACCTAAAATCACATGTAATAGACTATATTAACCATGTCTTACCAATATTCCAAAGGATAACAAACCCAAGCAGATACTCCATTATCTTTAAAATTTTTTCCAGCTTTGTTGAGGAAAGGTTGGCAGGAATTGTGTGTGCTTACGTTACACATCATGATGTTGGTTTGTTTGTAACGGGTCCAACAGGTGAGATTTAGCACACGTGTTCATATGACATGACGACCACAATCAAGTTAATTACTCATGGTTACTCTTCGTATGTGTGTGATCCCAGTGTCCTCAGCGCCTTCCACCTGCTGCTGTTACCCTCATTCCCTCTGGACAGTGGGGAGGGACGGGGGTCTCCCAGCCTGCGTGATGCTCTTACACAACACCCAGGCTCAGGGCTTGTCCGTAGCTGGTCCTTCTGCAGAGACACTGTCCACGCTGCCCTGAGTTATCCCGTCTCAACTGGCGACAGCTGCTGCCCAGCTCCCTGCGAGGAGTCCCGGAGCACTTGGCTGCCCCCAGGACTCACCGAAGCTGTTTCCACCGCAGGACAGTGGGCCCCCTTCTTCCTGGGCCCCTCCTGGACCAGCTTCTCCAGATCAGAGCCCCATCGTCTGAGACTTTCAGGGCCCGCCCCGCAGTGTTTCCAGGACTCTTGGGCTTTGGACCAGGTGTCTAGGAGTTAAAACACAACGAGCTCCATAATGACCGAACTACCTTAAATAACAAGGTTTTAAAAGTTAATAATATAAAATCAGAATTACCAAAAAAAAAAAAAATTTGCGTTTGTTACAAAGGGATGGATTCGCTCTGCCTGTCAATATTCTCACAGTGCCACCTAATGGAACCGTGAAATAAATGGAAAATTAAAAAGTTGGAGATTAAGAAGATTATGAAACAGTCTACCGCATTCCAAAGGCACTTTTTCACCACGTTTGTGCTGTTTTTCAAGCAACTGATCATGTATGTTTTTCAAATAATTATAATTTCAATTGGATAAAAATAATACACACAAGTCATTCACAGAATCATTCTTTTGCATCAGCGTGTAAATAAAGATACTCAGAATTTTTTTTTTGCTGTTTTGTAAAACATGTAAACAGAGAATTTAATTTTTTTCTTCTTATTTTTAGAAAGACTGGAAGTGAGACAATGTCGTATTTTGAAAACTTTGCTTTGGGGGTTATCACAATTTAATTTACTATAAAATATGTAATATAAAGTATAAATGAAAATAACATAGTCACATGCAGTTTTAAACTGAATTTTTTTAAGAAGTAGATCTTCAAAGACATTGCGACAGGGCTTCCCTGGTGGCACAGTGGTTGAGAATCTGCCTGCTAATGCAGGGGACACGGGTTCCAGCCCTGCTCTGGGAGGATCCCACATGCCGCGGAGCAACTAGGCCCGTGAGCCACAACTACTGAGCCTGCGCATCTGGAGCCTGTGCTCCGCAACAAGAGAGGCCGCGACAGTGAGAGGCCTGCGCGCCGCGATGAAGAGTGGCCCCCGCTCGCCACAACTAGAGAGAGCCCTCGCACCGAAAAGAAGACCCAACACAGCAAAAATTAATTAATTAATTAATAAACTCCTACCCCCAGCATAAAAAAAAAAAAGACATTGTGACAGATAAGGAATGCATTTAAGAGGGTCTTTCTATGTCAGCTGTTACGTGGGTGACTGTTTCCAGTTGAATGTCGTGAAGGTCATTGTCCACAGATTGTCACAAGCCCCACACAATACCTCTGTGTGATTCATGCCTTGTAAACCTCCAGGTGGCCGTGTGACTTTGAATAAAATATATAACTTTCAGTTGTGTTCTTTGTAATTTTATGCCATTTCCTTTTCATCTCAATGGACATTTCCTGATTGCTTTTGACACCCAAGTAACGGTTAATATAATTATTTGTTCACATGTCTCTCCTATGCTTCTGTCTCTCTTTCCAGACAAGAACTCTATGTCAACTCTCTATATGCCTAGATTTCCTGGGGGTATAAAACAGTGTATAAATCATCGTGAGGTAATGTTGTGGCCAGGAGAGCTGTCACTCAGCCATTTCAGGTACATAAACAATGTACATTTATAATGCATGTTGGACACAAACTCTGGATACCACTGAAGATGAAATTACACTTAGGCTGTTGTTGTATTCTAATTTTTTAAGGGACTTTATATTTACTCTTTCTATTGCTGTTTTGAGGGAAAAAAAAAAAACATGAGGGACTTCCCTGGTGGTCCAGTGGTCTGTACTCCCAACGCAGGGGGCCTGGGTTCAATCCCTGGTCGGGGAACTAAACTCTGTGTGCGTGCCGCAACCAAGAAGTCCCCGTGCCGAAACGAAGACCCGTAACAGCCTAAATTAATTAATTAGTTAATTTTTTTAAAACCATGAAAATCCCAAATCCTACTTTGGTGTCTAAACTCATGTTCATTAACTCACCCAACACATCCATTTATCATCACTATATAGAGATGAGACCAACAAGATAATGTGCCTTCAAGGAGTTCAAAATGGAAGGGTAGAAACATTGAAATTGCAAAAGAAAAAAAGGCTGATTATTTCAATTATATAATTTTGAAAAACCCAGTGTGACAACAAATGGAAAGGTTTCTGAGACCAAGATAACCTGCCTAGCTCCTAGGAAGATGGTGGGGAACGGAAGCACTTTGTCATCACTACTGACACAGGCTGGAACTCGTCATGGTAGCTAAGGTCCCCAAGTCATGTCAAAACATAAAATTAAGATACTCAGGATCAATGGGTTTTAGCAGCCTTGCTGCTTTTACCAATTTTCAAGAAGACTGTTTATCTTGAATCCTCTTTGGATGTTAACTTCTTCCCATTTCATGAAAAATGACATTCCTTGACTAAAAGTGATGTAGCTAAAATGTTGAGGAAAACTGTGAGGACAGTAGGTAAAATGTACATACATAATAAGATCACAAATAAGTAGTCACTGGTAGAACGTTTCTGTAAAATACACTGTTCGTGTTCCGAAAATTTGTCCGTGAATCTCAGTTAAGTATGCTCTTCTAGGAAATAAAGATCATCAAAATAATCTTGAAAAAAATCGAGGAATTTGAAAAACCAGATAAAAACATAAACATTAAGCCTGGGAAGAGTTTCATGTCTAGGAAAAATGCAAAAGATAGTTCTAGATGGTTTTCATTAATATAACAAAGTTTTAAAATACGCCTTGAGTTCAATGTCTTAAATTCATAATGAACAGCATATTGAATAAACTGACAACCAAGAGATTCTAAGGTTTATTTCATAGAAATAAAATGTTAAATCACAAAATTCAAAATAAAAGCCTCAAAAAAGTGGTTAACCTTTGGGGGTGGGTGAGGAAAGGACACTTACCACTAACCTTCTAAGCCTCCAGGACGCTGGGCTTCAGAACCTTGTAAGGGTGCTTGGTCAGGTTAAACCTTGTACCATTCATGAAACATTCTTCAAAGAGCAGGAGGGGCCAGCTCTAGTGAACTTGGTGAGCTGAGTATCTACTGTGGACAAACCTGCTTGAAGGAGCCACTTGAAATTTTCCTAAAATGGGCCTGATTTTCCAGGTGAGGCTTTGGAGGAATAGGTAGTAACAGGCACCTCTAAGGTCGTGTAGGAAACACCTATAAAAGATGGGCTATGAGGACAGTAGAACCACACAGCAATGACCGTGGCACTAACTACTAAAGTTATACATGCAGCAGGTTTATGGAAAATCTAGCAGTAGATGTTTTGATGTTTTTTAGAAATATTTTTGATAATAATATCCCAATTCTATAACTTAATGTCATAAATATTCTGATTTTGCAGTAATTTCACATAATCAATGCTTTCAACATCATATAGTTCAATTCTATGTTTCCTTTAAAATATTAATAAAATGCAGGAAGCGTTTAGAATGAAATCTGTACTGTATCTGCTCGATACTTGCAGACTGGCTTTTCTAGTTGTTAACCTGCACAAGGAATGTCTCTCTATCGATTTTTAATCTTTCTTCTCAGCTCTCATTTAGCTCTTTTGTTAGAGTCCTCACAAAATATAGCTCAATTCCACTATAACCTCTTAAAACCAGTGTCTGGTCCCATTACTCTCAGAATAAAAGGTGTGTCTTTCAACATACACAGTTACATTTTCATTAGCTATTTACTTGTGTCTTGAAAAATAATTGCTAACAACTGGTTTTGAAAACGATCAGCAGAATGTATACTTCAAATTCAATTCTAGTGGTTATTTAGTTTTATATGGTCAAACTTTTCAGACTCCCCAGAATTACTGTTTGGTTTCAAAGTCTAGAGATAGGTCAGCAAAGAGAGAAACTCATGCAAAAATACTACAGGCTCAGGAAATCTGACAACATCTAAATTCTGAGTCAGCTGAGGGAGGGCAGTACATCCACTGTTCACATGGTCGAAGCCCTAGAGGCAAATGGGTTCAAAGAAACGTCAAGTTCCTCCATCTACTGTTGTAAATAATCTCCGAGAAAAGGGAACGCTAACCCTGTAGGAACCTTTTTCAAAATTATCCAAAGGAGGTAAATTAAAGCAGAAAAAGCCTTGAAAGCCTTTATTTGGGATGGACCCTCAAATAAAGAACTGGGTGTGTCGCCAAAGGCCTGTGGGAACCAGGGCATTTGCACTTTTCTGAACGAAACTGGTCCTTGCCATCTCCAGTGCAAGCGCTCCTTGTGACAGACGTGACCACAAACAAATATGCCAGGCTGACCTGGGGGAGCCCAATCAGGGCTTGTTTGTTGTTTTTTCCTGCGGTAAATACCCGTAACATAAAATTTACCATCTTAGCCATTTTTTTTAACATCTTTATTGGAGTCTAATTGCTTTACAGTGGTGTGTTAGTTGCTGCTGTATAACAAGTGAATCAGCTATACGTGTACATATGTCTCCATATCCCCTCCCTCTGGCATCTCCCTGCCACCCTCCCCATCCCACCCTCTAGGGGGACACAACAGCTTAACCATTTTAAGTGGACATTCGGTGGCATTAAGCACATCACTGTGTGACAGTCCCCACCATCTTCTCCAGAACGTTTCACCTTCCCAACCTGACACTCTGCACCCACCAAACACTGACCCCCCTTCACCCTCCCCCAGCCCCTGGCAACACACCCTTCTACTTTCTGTGTTTATGAATCTGACAACCCTAGGGATCTCATATGAGTATTTATCCTTTGACGACTGGCTTGTTTTACTCAAGATTCATCCTTGTTGTAGCGAGTATCAGAATTTCTTCTTTTTAGGGCTGAATGATATTCCACTATATGCCTGTGCTACGTTTACTTATCCATTCACCATCTGTTGATGGGCACTCAGGTTGCTTCTGTGGTCTAGCTGTTGTGAATAACACAGCTAGAATAAGCTGGGGGTTTTAAAAGAGCTGATGTTTGGTCCATGTCTGCATACCAAGCAGTCACTGTACGGAGGAAACTGGAAACATGAAATCATGCACATACATCCCAGGAACATTTCTATTCGAGCCCACCACGTCCTTGGGGTCCCCAGAGGGAAACAGTAAAAGGAGAAGATACACTGCATGAGCCAGAGGCTGGCGAGGCTGAAGAGACAGTGACAGCAGCTTCAGGGGCAGTTGACCTCACTCAGGATCCTACAGCAGAAGTGCCTAGCCTCACACTAGCGGCTGTGCCAAGGTGCAGACACGACTTTCCGTAACCTTGCTGGATGAGCCCCCAGCGCCCTGAGGGTGCAGGGTGAGCACACATCTGTCACGTCAACAATGAACGATCTGGATGAGACAAAAGTACGTGTGTGGATCAAGCCAGTCGTGATGGTGGGACGTGTGCTATGGCGAGGACACATTCCCAGATAAGAAGGGCTTCCTGGAGGAAGTGCCGTTTTTAAGCTGAACTCTGAAGGATGAGTAGGCGTTGCCCAGAGGTCAAGAAAGGCAAACCTTATTTCACGCAGAAATGGGATGTTCCGAGCCTTTACCATAAAGTAGGGCAAAGTAAATTTAAGAGACCACAAGTTAAACATGGCTAAGGCAGAAAGCACAGGGTGGGGAAGGATGGCGTTGAGAGAGAAAGCAGGGAAAAGGCTCCTGCAGGGCGTTGTACGCATGCGGACGAGATCGGCCTCTGTCCTGGTGGCTGTGGGGTTGCGGGAGGGTTTTAAGCACAGAAGGGTTATAATGAGATTTAAAATTTAGAAAATACCATTCTGTCTACAGTAAAGAAAATTGCTTAAGGCTTGCAGAATTGTGAGCAGGACAGGGCTTATGACACTGGGGATGGAGTAGAGGTCAGTGATAATCGAGGCCAGACTGCCCATGGAGGGAAAAATGGGCATCTGGGAGCATTCACGGGGATCCAGGCACTGGTGGTCCAGTTAACGTAGAGGGGTAAAGAGGAGGGGCTTCGAGGCTTCTTTGGTATCTGGATAGAGAAACTAGACCGCTGATGGTGCCATGCATTCAGCAAGGAATACCAAGAGGGGTCAACCAGAAGGACAGAGGTTATTAAATTTGCACTTGGGGGCTTTCCCATCCTCACGTCCTCAGTGCTCTTAGATGGGCAAAAGGTAGTGCTGGGGGTGGGTTTACTAGGATGAAATATCCTCAAATGTACTGGCAATGGTCAGTCATCCACCAAGAAAATAGGTAATCCGTGTTTAAGAGGAAAGCTCTCACGTCTCAAACTACAGTTTCTTCCATCCCTGACCTTGTAACTTGGTGCTTCAGCCCCGTTCCACCATCAGAGTTCGGTTCTGCCATCAGGAGATAGAGCAAAGGCACCATTCTAATAGCATCTAAACTCATTTAATCTGTGTTTTCTCCAAGTACATCACCCAGGGGAAAAAAAAAAAAAAGTATGGGTCACATGTCTTCCAAAAAGAGGTGATATTTTCAATTACAGTTTTAAGTTATTATTTCTAAAATGCTGTCATTAAAAAGTCCATCCTTAAAAATTAAATATTTTTCTTTGTAGTAGTTTGTTGTTGTTTTTCAATGCCATTTTCAATTATTCAAAGTTTTGTTTTTAAAAATATTTCTCATTAAGTTAGGGTTATGTCCATTTTAATAAGCAAACCACAAAGGTACAGGTTTTTTTTTTCCAGAGAGGTTTTGGGTTTTGAGGAGACTAATCATGAAATATGCATGGTAGCCGAGGTTTCAAAGCAGTGCCCAATCTGTATGCAAAATCCCAGGCTGAAAATCATAACTGCCTAAATCAGATACAAAGTAATTCAGAAAAAAAAAAAAATAGGACATTGCAACCACAGAGATCTCTTCCAGGTAGCCTTCTGGGGCCCATAAATTAGCTCTGAATATGTGCTCTTGGCTACAGCTTGGCACACTGGGTCAAAGAGTCTAAACATTCCTTTTACCAAATGTGAAAAAATACAGCCCAGCTTTTTAAGTGAGAGAAGGGAAGAAAAAGAATGTATTGCTTTGAAATGCGTTTTAGTTCAGTTATAATTCAAAACCAGCCTCAATAGTTACTCTTTTGTTAGCATAGCTTGTAGCTCAATCTTCAGATCCTCATTTTTTTGGGCAAAAGTCACAAAAATGGCCATCACTTACCGCAAACACTTAACAGCAATTCATGTCCCTGTGGAGGGTGTCTGCCTAGCTTTAAACTCTGCAGCAAATTACCTTCCTTTAAGTTTAATGATTGCTAAGTTTCTTAGCTTGAAAATAGAAATGTCTTCTTGATGTCAGTAAAGCTTGCACTACATTTTGGCAGCATCAATCACAGAAGTTCCTTGGGAACCCTCTGGGGCGGGCGTTCTTAACCTCAAGAAACAACAACTACATCTGGCGGGGGGG
>NW_020175446.1:325069-391534 GCF_003031525.2 Neophocaena asiaeorientalis asiaeorientalis | reverse complement strand
GGACTCCGAACTTCTATGTGATTGGCCGAGTCGCGTTTCAAACACGCCCGTTTCTGTGCTGCTGTGAGGTTGGAAAACGGCTGCTCTGGCGAGTGATTTGTTAAATTAAGGTTGACGACGGGCTACATTTTGCTGAGAAAGTTAAAGCAAATGAATAAAGTTGCGTTTATCGCTTGTTTAAATCCTTCAGATGTTTCTCTTTTCTCTTCCTTTTGAAAGAGCCTGCTGGGGACATGACGGCCCCCTGGGCCTTCGGCTCCTGGAATCACGTACCCGCGCACGCCGAGAGCTCCGCTTACCCGCGCATCCTCTGCCGACCACCTCCAGCCCATCAGTCTGCTCGTCTGCCTGCACCCTCGCCCCTTCCCAGACGCGGCTGTTCCCACCTCACTCTCAGGTCAGATCCAGCCCTGCCACCCGCTCCAGGCCCTCTGCCCTCCCTGAGGGCCGCGTCCTCCCTGCGCTGACTCTCGGGCAGTGTGTGCTCACCTTACGTTGGCCGAGTGCATGGCTCATCTTGCAAGTGAATTGTAAACTCTGCGAGGATAACCATCTCCTCTGAAGTCCTAGCAAGACTGTGTCCTTTCTACTCATTTAACTGGTCAAGAGGCATCTGATCAATAAAGAGACGATGAGAAGGTTATTCACAGCAGACCCTGATTAAGTCCCACATCACTGCAAGTGCTGACTTGCTTCCCGGCTAATTTCTAAGCTCCCTGAAAGCACGGAATACAGTTTGCTCTCTGGCGCGGTCCTTTACACAAAGTGCTTAATAAATACATTTGGACTTAACAGAAACAAATCCTCTTCCCCACGTCTGAGTTCTTTAACTTATCTTCTAATGGAGCAAATGCTTTCATTCCTCTGTGAGTAAAGGCAGGTTGCACAGACCCACAGAGAGCATGCTTCCCCTTTCTGTGCCCTCAGGTCCTGGGAATTGTGTTAAGTGACCCTCCTTTATCAGGGGTCAGCGCCTCCCAAATCCCACTGGGAATCAGATTTCTCTTTAGAGATTGTTAAAATAAAGGCACAGATCCTAGGCCCCGTGGCAGCCTGAATCACAGTCTCCGTGTTGCCACCCTAAATGAGCATTTATTAAGATCCAGGCTCTGGGATCATCCCTGAAGATAGAAAATTGGGCAATTATGGATGGTCCTTCCTCTGAAGAGCTTAGAGGTAAATGGGGAATGAGGTGTTTTCACACAAATAAACAGGTCAGTACAATTCCCTGTGTTTCGTGAGGGGCACCCAACCCAGCTTGGGGAGATGGGGAAGCTGATGGTCTTGGAAGGCTCCCTGGAGGAGGTGAGGTCTAAGTTGAATCCAGCCTAGCCAGGGAACATCAAAGAGGAAAGACTGGGGAAGAAAGGTGAAATATTCGCAGGTGCAGCAGTAAAGGAGAGCGTGGAAGGTCCTGAGAAAAGAAAAATAAAAACAATTTAGGATGAACAGAGCACAGATTACCAGGAGTGCCTGGGAGAGTGGAAGCTGAACAGGGAAGTAGATGTGGGTCCAAGGGGCCAGGTGTACCGTGCCCTATGATTTGGGTTTTACGCTGATAACAGTATGAACCTATACCAGGCTTCCAAGCCCAGAAGGGATGTGCTGGGATTCGAATTTTAGGAATATTGCTCTGGCTACCTAAGGGAGAGAAGGTTAAAATCTACGTGCCTATGTGTAGGCAGAGAAATCTCTTAGGAAAAATTCCAAGTGCTTAACGCAAGAGCTGATGGTGTCTTAGAAGGGCTTTTCGGCACAGAGGTCTGGTCAAGCACCAAGAGGGGATGGAGTTGCCCTGTGACGGTGAACGTCGTGATGGAGGGATGAGGACCTCGGGGAGGGCTGGTAGGGGCACAGCTGCTTTCAGAACGGGTAGAGGGGAAAAGCCCCGCGAGGGGACCTGAGAAGGTGACCCCAAAAAGGCAGATGGGAAATGAGCTGAAATCAGTGTCCCAGGACCGCAAATGGGCATTTGAACTATGCCATTAACATGGGTATAAACAATCAACAAATCCAGGCACATAGCTTCATTTTCTTTCAGTCACACATGTTTACCATCATAAATAGAGTTTTGAAAATGTGATTTTCAGTTTTCAAAGAGGGAAGTTAATCTCCATTAGCAGTGGTGGACTGAGCGCCCCCTTCATCCTTGTGTAGGTAGTGCTGGTGTTTGCAGATGCTGAGGGTCTGTTCCCTGCCTTCAGGGAAACTTCATTGTGTGGCTGGGAGCTTGCAGGGTCCCCAGACTCAAAAGAACACATTTGACAAAGAAGAGGTGACGTATTCTCAAAAGTCAGCTCCGTGACTGTGTAGCTTAAATGAGGTGGAGTCGTACAGCTGGGAAGTGCCCGTGGGGAGGCCGAGGGGAGAAGCTGAGACTGCGTCCATCCGTGGTGAGCAGCCAGCACCACGTGGAGCGAGGGCTCATGCCTGTGCCTGACGGCTGCATGGAGGAAGCGGTGCAGTGGCGCCGAACCTCTAAATTACAGGTGGGCACCAGAATGGACCAGAAACATAACCCTCTCCCGTGAGGAAACGTGGGCATAGGTTCTTCCTTGACGCTTGTTATTAACTTTGTACAAAGGTAAACTGAGGCACGGTGAACTTTGAAAAGTCTGAGCAGACAAGGATTCACCGAAACGAGCACAGACGGGGCACTGGTGGTGCAGGGACGGCTGGGCAGAAGTTTGTGGAGCGAAAACACAGAAGCAAAGCAAGGGAATTGTGGAAGTTTCCCAATGGCTCTAGACTAAGCCAGTGGTTCTCTGGGAAAGTCCAGCCAGCTTCTCTGCCTGGTGAACCCAGGAAAGAGCCCGAGGGCCATTCAGCAGGTGGTTTATTAAGTGACAGGTCGCGTCCGAAAGACACCACGCGTTAGTGAGGCCAAGAAACCCGGACTCTGGCAGCCTGGGGAGAGATGTGGGTCCTCCAAGTTACAGCAATAAAATTCCAGATGAAAAGTCAGTGAAAAATAACAGCGATGTTCCCAACAAACACGGGAACAAAAGGAGGGGAGAAATCTGGCATCCCCCGACACACGGATCAAGTGTTTGTAAGAGACGCCGGGTTTTTTTCAGCATCGTTACAGATGAGGTGATCTGGGAAGCAGGGACAGGGAGGTGAGAATTGATCACGGCCACAGAGCCTGAAGTTAGGCCGCGCTGGACCAGGCGGCGTGGGTCTGGGGATCAGACCGCAAGCCCGTCGACAAGTCAGCACGAGAGCCAGTGGCTCAGGATGAACAGGCCGACCTGGAGACACAAACACTGCCTGAGCCCATTCATCCATCAGTGATTTGAATGCAGTTACAGGAGCTTTCATTAACGTAGTACCAGCAACAAACCGGAGGAAACGAGAGGCCGCCTCCAAAGGGCAGGAAGAAACAGACATCGCTTCTGCCTGAAGCAGCGGTCGCCCAGGACGGGAGGGGCCCAAACGCTGACTCTCCTGATTATGTCACCGGGCTTGTTCGCTTGCACTGGGTGGTCTTTTAAGATGCACAGATGGCGAGGGGACCACACGGGGCCGAGGGCGTGCTGGCGCCACCCTGCTGTCCCTCCTCCACGGCCCTTACTCCCATGAGGGGCGCCTGTCTGACGACCAGGCAACTGCCTTTTCAGATTTTAAAGTTCAGGAGTGGAAGATATGTCCATCGGGTGTGATAAATAAAGGCAGAATTGGCCTCCTCCTTCGCTGTGATAAACTTTTGCACGGTATGAAATGATGAAGTGTTTGCCAGCATGTATTTGCTGGAGAAAAGAACCCTTCTCATCTACTCCGAAGCGCCCTGGCTAATGTCTCCCCATCCTGGAACGACGTCAGAAAGGAAGCTTCGAGTAGGCGCTAGTGATCTTCAGCATCTCCCTGCAGCCCCTGGTGACTCTCATCGGACAAAGGAGACGCAGAGCTGGTGACAGCAGGTGAACGAAGGAACAAGGACACTTGGAGGAGTCGCCAGGGAGCTGCCCGCGGTCCTAGATCCGCGTTGAAGCCGAGGCTCCGAAGACGGATTGGCCGCTCTGCTGTTTCTGCTGCTGGGAAGGCCGCTGTGTGTCCTCGAGTTCTGGGTCTCGGCCCAGCTTAAAGCCAGGGGTCCACACACCACGGAGCCTTCCCACTCCACCCAGTGGCTGAGAGGCGCACAAGGCTGCATAGGTTTGAGTGCCTGGTCTGCCCTGTGGCACCGTGGGTGAGAATGTGCACTTTGCTTTTCAAGGTGATTCCCGTTCAAGCCCGGTCTCCATCGCGTGAGAAATACATAGCGGATGCGCAGGTCGGACTCAGTCTCCTGTTCTGATGTTTCCACAGGTGGGCCGAGGCGGGTGCTGGTCCCATGAGACGTCCCTTTCCTGGGGGAGAGGGAGAGACGGACAGAGGCAGAGAGACAAAGAAGGACAGAGAGAAGGAGGGAGAGAGAGACAGAGAGGGAATAGACAGAGACAGAGAGAGACAGTGAGTGGGGGGGAGGCAGCAGGAGGGGCAGGAAGGAGGGAGCCTGTAGCTGTGAAGCCTCTGGGCCGTGGAAACCTTGCTAAACGTTGCATGTGAGCACAGCAGCAATTCCACCGGGAAGGAAACTAGACGAGATCACCCCCAAAATATGCTTCTTTGACATAAATGTATTTTGAGCTAAAGGCACTTAAAGAGCAGATGCAAGAAAAATGCTCAGCCCTCCCTTTTTCTTCCTGGAAGCAGAGATAAGCCCATAGGCAGGCTGTCTGCCCTCCTCCAGAAGGAAGGGCACGTTCCCGGCGTCCAGGACAGGAGTTGAGATGGCGAGGACCCAGGGCACTGACCCTGTTGAAAGAGCCCACCTTCCTCTGCCCCCAGCCCCACAGCCTCTCCCTGATGCCTCTCCTCGTCGCTGCGACATAAAGCCCCACACTGCTGCCAATTAGGGCTGCAGCTGTCAGCTTCTCCTGTGAAACCAAGTCAGGCTTCCGTGTGTCGTGAGATTCGGCAGATCTCTTCACGGGCTCAGCTCACGCGTGGTCACCCCACCTTGCTTTCCTTGTCTTTCTGACCATGATGCTGTTTAAAGAAGCTGTTTCCCCCTTGGCTGCTCTCTTCCACTCACCCTGGAGTCCAGATTCTTCGTGCTCCGTGAATGAGCAGTCTTCTCGGCGTTGGTCTGATGGCATCTCACACCCCTTCTCTTTCCGCGAAGCAAGTTCCGCCTGCTCTGCCCCGGGACGGAGGCCCGAGCGCCTCACCATTCAGCCAGGCTGATGCCACCGTGGACCTCAGTTCTTTCAAAAATTAATTGCCTGTAGATGAAATTTTCCAGCCATGCTGGAAAGAAATGCCTAGGGTTTGTGAAAAGCCAGCTGAGAACTCACTGCCTCAGAGAGCTGATGGCGGGGCGAGGTGTGGGAGGTTTCAGTGAACCTTATCTGGGCCCAAGGGCAGCGTGACCTCTGGTGAATTTTCCAGCTTCCCTAGGCCTCCAGAAAGGATAGCTCAGGTGATATACATGAAACTGAGTATCAGGCAGCTCATAATTATTAAAAAGAGATTGCACCTGTTTATTTTTACTTTGTTGTCCACTCTCTGGCTAATGGCAAATACCTAGAGGTCCACATTAATATGTAGGATCACCTGGATAAACCTAATGGGTTAATACATTTTCACATTCAACGATTTTCCTCCTGGAGCGGGAGTTGGGGGCAGGGGGATGCTAAGATCCTAAACGCAAACAGCTATTGTCATAATTTACAACTGACATTTTATCTGTATTAGAAGTTTTTACCCACAGTTTGGGGAAACTTTAGGAAAAAATTAAAGGGAATGAATTACGAAGGGCAGCTAACTAATACCAAGGATAATGGCTATCTTTGTGGAAATTAAGTGCCATGCACACCCGTAGTGCTTATTTATGTCCTGAAAACTGTGCACAGAAAGTGTCCTCGGCTGTGAAGGCCCACGTGCAGCCGTACTCCCAGGCTGCTGACCCCGGAACCCCGGGCATATCTGTCTTCACCGCGCTGACATTCACACCGGGCCCTTGGAGTTCTTGAACCACTTTCACTGAGATTACGAACTCAATTATCTTGTGATTTTCATCAAAAATAACCTATTTGGTTAACAAGGGAGAAATTGATTTCACAACAGAATTGGTCAGGACCATTTGAAAACCCAGCACAGTGAGGGAACTGTAGGGAAACATTACCCCGCTGGCACTGGGCCCAGGACGGGCTTAATAAACATTATTTGATGCGGGTGCTGATAAGAGAAAACTTCATAAGGCATAGAATACGATATCAAGCCAGCACCATGGTCTGACTTCCTGATGGATCTCCATTATCTTTTGTTTTCCTGGAAACTTTGAACTGAGCTGAGGGGTTTGGGGCAGGAACAGTAGTAACAGATCCGGAGACGGAGGCTGTCACGTGGTATGCTGCAGAATTTGGCCAAAAAAAAAGGTCATAAACGTGTGTTTTATTACTGAGCTTGCGTTTGGAATCCCCTGCAACCCTGGGAGGCCCGACAGACGATGCTCTGCCACAGACAGTCCCTGAGGACAGCTCCCGGCCACGTGGAGCCCAGACCGTCCACACTGCAAGCGATGCAGCTGGACGAGGCACAGCCCGTTAATCCAGGCGAGTTCTGTGCAGGAAGCCTGGCTTCCTGATGGACATTCGCAAATACAAAGGCCTGAGGTACGATCACGCCCCTTGAAAACGTTGCCGCAATAGAGTACAAATTCAAGTCACTTGTTTAATTATGAAGCGCTTTTCCTGTGAAGGTCTATCTGAGAGAGAGAGAGAGAGAGTGTGTGTGTGTGTGTGTGCGTGTGTGTGTGTGGTGTGTGAATCCATTGAAACCCCCCGCTTTGTATCCCATGGTCACTGATAACCATGCACGGCCACCCTGCTCTGTCCCTGTAGAAACAGCAGCCATCACCCGGGGACACATGCAGACCATCAGGGAGGCAGGAGGGGATTTGCCAACAGGAGGGGCTGCAGGCCCAGAAAGGTCAGGTCCAGGGTCACACAGCCAGTTCCAGACAGGCATGCGGTTTCTTCCTGCTGTTTCACCTGGAACGTTTAGAAACACCAATTATTTGCCAACAGTAATACTGAAAGCAGAAAAATATTTTAAGGCAACAGGTAAATATTTTATCGTGGAGTCTGGGGATCAGACAGGCCTGGTTTGAGTATTAGGAGAGGCTGATCCGTGGCCGTGGATCGTGGTGGTGCTGGTATCGTTATGAGCCCAGAACAGGGGCAGCGAGGCCTGGGGTAATGCCTGTAAAAGTACTCACCAAAGAAACCCACCTGCCCTTCATGCAAGGTTTCCAGTTCTAGGAACCATCCCAAGAAAGCCTCATGGCAGATTCCAACGGGGGTATCCACATCACTGCATTGTTTCTAACAGCAGAAAAACAAAACCAAATACTAGCTTGTTTTAAAAATAAACAAAACTCTCCTGGAGCACCATGAAGATTCTCAAACGAGACAAAACGCTGTTTGGCAGATAAAAGAAGGATCACGTGGTCGTAAAGCTGTGGGTGAAGCAGGCCCCTCGTCGCGTGCAGCTGTGACCTGGGATCCTTCAGGGAACCCGGAAAGCTCAGCCCCTGGGCTTTGGCCTTGAGTTTGGCCTCCTGTGTAGGCCGTGCATGCACATCACAGAGAATTCGGACTCATTTCTCAGGTCGCGTCCAGGCCGCCCGGATTACTGCAACGACACAAAACCCATCTCCTCTGTTCTCCCTGACAGAGCGTTCCTTCGGTGAAGCCAGCCAGGAGCAGGTGTTACAATCGCAAAGCGGCAAGAGCAGGTCTCCGGCCACCAGTGTTCATCGCGGGAGTCACGGACGGGCCAGTCCGGCTGCAGCAGGCCAGCTAGCTCGGTGTGAGAAAGGTGCAGAAGCATTCTGCTAGGCATAAGAGGATCTGTGTCCCACCCATCTGTCTGTCTGTCTGTCTATCATCTCTCTCCACGTCTAGATCGACTCATAGAAGAATAGGCAGATTTTAAGTCCTAGAAATAGTATCGCTCTTCTTTTGGTGCGTAAGTGAAGGGTGATTTTAGAAAAATGAATCACAGTGTTTTGTTTTGTATCCCTAGTTTGATTGTAATTTTTTATCCAGTCTGTTGAGTTTCAAAAGGGACAGAAGTGTCATGACTGATGAAAACCAGAGGAGCTACATTATTTCACAAGGAAAATACAGTAGCGGAGGTTTTACCCAAAGCAACTTTTAAAAAATGATTGCTCATCTATAGTTTTCTTTATAATCAAAAAAAGCGAGTGTTTAATCACGTCCTTTCCTTCAGTGGATAAACTGGCATTCACATGTGCTTACAGAATGTGGACATAGAATGTTCAGGATGACTAGACTTGGAAAGCAGACTTTTATTCTTCTGATTAATTGCACTCGACAGACGAGATTTATTTTAGGATGGCACAGAGATCCTGGCCGACGTGAGAAAAAACGCACAGGCTCTAAGGGTGGCGTAGAGCAGTAAACCCCGCAGGCATGGCGATGGGCGTCACACGAGCACTGGGGACACACCTGGTAACAAATGGTCCCTCATCCACCAGCACAGAGTCTCGGGCCAGAGGCTCTCAGACTTCCAGACGGGGACATGAGAGCTCAGCCTGCACCTCTGACTCAGAGCTGCCCCTCTTGCCAGAAAACCCTGCTTGTCCCAAAGGGATTCCCTTCTGCACCATCCTCGAAACTTCAGTCTCCTCCAGACGCCCTGCCAGCGTGGTCACAGCAGCACCTGTAGACTCAGCATGCGCCTTGTGGGTGACGTACACATGGGAGAGGACCCAGAGACAGGCTGAGTGCTTCCTTGGGCAGCGTCTCCTCCCTGCGCCGGGTCCCCTAACCACAGAGGTGGGCTTGTCTGTGAGGCCCGCGGCATCCCCTGGGAATCTACACTGCAGGGGAGAAGCCAACCCCAGGAGGGCCTGCACCGCACACCTGGACAGCTGCGCGGGGCAGCTCCTCCCAGACGCTGGGCCTGTCCAGGGCCCGTCATCCCTCACCCCCTTCCTTCCTCAGGCCACTCCCGGCCCCCGGTCCCCCTTTCTCTCTCCTCGTGCTCAGGCGTCCCCCACAGAATAGTTTGGGGCTGTTCAAGGCAGGCTGCGCCCCCAGAATATCGCAGCCTTGGCCCTGACGGAGGACAGAAAAAGGTGGAGGAGAGACAGGCTCCCAGAACCAAAGGAACAGACACCAGAGGGGATACGGCTGCACTGCCTACGACATACCAAGTAAACGTGGGTCTCAAGACACGCGCGACAGCCCAAGGAAACCTCGTGGGAAGCTTGGGATGTGATTCGGGTCTTCAAGATGAACCAAGATGCAGCTGGACAGGGAAGGGGCGGGAGGTCCCCGGGGGCAAGGACAGAGGGGTGGGAATGAGCATATGGATCTGAGGGGCTGCCGTGCCAAGCTGAGAGGATGCTCAGGGGATGGTCCGCGGCGAGCCCTGGGCAGGTGTGGACAGCGCCCTGCCACACCCGTTCCTCAGGAGGCTAGGCCCCCAGGGGACAGTGCAGGCTCACAGGTGCAACGTCTGCCTGTACCTCCTCGGAATCTCATTTTAACTCAATTGACAAGAGTGGGGTTCTTTCCTGGGGAGGGAGGGACTCTGGGGTGTGTCCAGGAGTGAGCCAGAAGAGAAGCCACGCTACCCTGTTAGGGCTCAGAAATAAACAGCGGGATTTGGAAAATCAGGGCAGAGAGGAAGGAAGAGGGGTAGTGAGACAGGGAGCCGGTGGCACCGCCGAAGCCACGAACTCTCCCATCACACAGTCTGCAGAAGACACTTTGAGTCTCACCCTCACCTTCTCCCCATGGCAGCCCTGCCGAGCTGTCCGGAGACGATCGCTCCGTCTGCCCTGGTCTGAGTTCTGCGAGGTTGGCTGTGGCCGCAGACACACCTTCCATCCCTGGGCCTCTGTCCTTGCTGCTTCTCACTCACCTCTCATGACCCAGATGAGCACACAGACCTTGCTGGCCACCCGGCCCCTCTCCCTGCTGAGCCCGCCTTCCCTCCACCTCTCAGGGGCCCTCAGTCTCCCTGCTTCCTAGCCCCTCGGGCATGCCCGTCCTTTACAGGCTCAGTGTGTCATGACCATGGGTCTGTCACACGTGAAGCTCACGAGTTGGCTCGTAGAGGTTAATCCCGTGCACAGTCCCCCCGGGGCCCCTGTGCTCCC
This sequence comes from Neophocaena asiaeorientalis asiaeorientalis, assembly GCF_003031525.2. Lineage (NCBI taxonomy): Eukaryota > Metazoa > Chordata > Mammalia > Artiodactyla > Phocoenidae > Neophocaena > Neophocaena asiaeorientalis. The sequence continues at coordinate 381,354 of NW_020175446.1, read as the reverse complement.
TCCCTGACAGCACAATTCAGATCTCGCTCTGCTTGCCCAGTACAGATCTCTGGGCGTGAACAAGGCTACCGTGGCCCCGGTCCTACGCTAAAAATATCAAAGTCCTCCAAGAAGCCCTATGTGAGAGAATTCCAAGTTTTCTCAGCACTTGTGCTGTCTTCCCATGTAGGTGGTCCTTTGAGAGAATTCCAAGTTTTCTCATGACTTGTGCTGTCTTCCCATGTAGGTGGTCCAGTTTCCCAGGGTCACGGGAACAGACTGGTGACGGAGGCCTTGTGTGCTGCGTGCAGGTCTGTGGCGTCAGCCCAAGATTAACTCAGTACAGTCAGCTCCTCGTTCTGCCCAGAGCTTCACTGCGCTGTCTCCTGGTAGATCCTGTAGCACTTCTTGCATATTGAAAACCAGTTATGAAGAAAATCAGTCAGGATTTAAATTTGAGAGGGAAGAAATGGCATCCTTGTTGCTAAGAAATGAGTCTTGACAATGTTTCAACCCTCAGCTCTCTTTTTGGAGTCCTCTGTCCTCGGCGGAGGGCGTGATCTTCATCATCTCAGCAGGTACATCTAGTGAATTCCAGCAAATATCGTGCACCTCACGGGATGCCAACTGTAGGACAGATCTATTTGGGAAATCACTTAGAGCTCCTTAGAGACCCAGGAAGATGTTAAGGCGTGAGTTAATCGATACTGAAACCCTCCAGTCTTCACTAAACAATATTAATCCCAAGTAAAAGAGAAAAATCATAAAAGATGTTTCCGTTGAATTGCACAGAAATAAAATTATGAGAAAAGAAAAAAAAGTCACACTTTGTTATTAATATAAGAGTAACTTTGTTCTTAATATAAAAGAAATTGAAAACATGAGAATTAACAAGATACTAGGAGTAATTGTTTAAGAACTGTAATAGTTAAAGGACAACATTGTAAACCAATTATACTCCAATAAAAAATACAATTAAAAAAAAGAATTGTAATGGTTGTAAGATACTGGCTTATAAAAAGAAGAAAAATGTCTCACAAATATAATATTTAAAATGTGAAAGCATTTTAACACTTAAAAACACTGTCAACAGAAAGAAAATATTTTCATAGAGATATAAGTAATATCGATAATAAGGTTTAAAAGCTGAAGCAGAGGGCTTTCCTGGTGGCGCAGTGGCTGAGAGTCCGCCTGCCGATGCAGGGGACATGGGTTCGTGCCCTGGTCCGGGAGGATCCCACATGCCGTGGAGTGGCTGGGCCCGTAAGCCACAACTACTGAGCCCGTGGGCCACAACTACTTAAGCCCACGCACCTAGAGCCGGTGCTCCCCAGCAAGAGAAGCCACCACAATAAGAAGCCCGTGCACCGCAACGATGAGTAGCCCCTGCTCGCCACAACTAGAGAAAGCCCACGGGCAGCAACAAAGACCCAACACAGCCAAAAGTAAATAAATTATTTTAAAAAGTTGAAGCAGAGTGGAAATTCCACTAAGAAATGACAGTGTGTGGAATTAGCCCTAGGACACCAGGGTTGTGTGTATGGTCCCATCTAAATGCATGGGATGGCACTGCCACATGTGAGCTTGTGGCCCCCAGCCCACTTTCCTCTCTGTCACAGCCCAGCAGCCAGCGGCCCTGAGTCCCTGGGCACCTGCGGAGAAAGTGAGCCCAGTTGCGCTGCCGTCCTGCGGCATCCACCCCATTTCTGAAGGAGTCTCTCAGACAGTCTGGACCTGGGCAGAGGCCAGCCGTTCCCCTGGGTGCCGGAGGTCAGCTGCTCTGTCCTCTGCCCTCTTCTGCAGAAGGAGAGGCTCAGGCAGCCGGTGGGCAGAGGGAACTATCCCTGCCCAGTGCCAGAGCCCAAGGGACCCATTTGCCCGGGTTCCTTCAGGAGCCCCCGCCGCCTACAGCTCCAAATCAATGCCTCTGGCTTCCTGGCACCGGGGCTCCACAGTCGGCCATGAGGCCCTCGCACGGCACAGCTTACCGTTCTGGAACAGATCACAGCTGCCCTGCATTTTCTTTCCTCCCCCTCCCATGAGCCCGGATGCAGGGCTGCACCCACAGGGCAGCAAAACCCCCGGCATATCACACACTCCTATTTGCGACCTGACCACAAAATGGCCCACTTCTCTGAGCAGCCCAGAGATAATTCTTAAAATATACTTGACCTTGCAGATTCCTGCTGGAGATGGAAAGTGCAAGAACTAAGTTTCCACGCCTTAGGAGACTTAGGAGGAGCTTGGAAATAGCTGAGAAGGAAAACCACAGAGAGACTAAGAGGAGGTGAGTATCTCTGGTAGCAGAGTCCAAGGTCTCACCTTTGGGAAAAAAACAACGTCCGATTTTTCATTCCGAGAAAGGGCAACCGGGGTGAAAATTAGAATTTTCTAAGTCCAGAGCAAAAACGCACATAATCAAGGGCTTGATTTTTGGAGATTTCTTCCTCATGTTTAATTAAATTCTCCATAACTTGATAGGAAATTTCCAATTAAGTCCTCATAATATGCAAGGGCAGTTGACTTGGCCGACGCCGAGGTCAGTGGTGGGTCGGAGGCCACAGTGGCTGGGAGGGGAGCAGTCCCACAGGCATCCCCTCCTCGCCCCCTCCTGGGCCCCACTTTCTGGCCCTGCTCCGTGTCCCACACTGAAAGGGGTTGGTGGCCACGGGCAGGGCGCCAGGCTGAAGCCAGGCCCTTATTCCTGGAAGAGCTGGTGCTTTCTGGCAGACTCCAGTAGGTCCCTTCTTCTGCCCTCTGTTCCTCGGTCTCCCCATCTGCGAAACGGGTATAACAAGGCCTCTCTGCTCACCTACAGGTTTTATGTTTTTAAATCAATCGAGGCAAAGTAGGAAAAAGGGCTTTCAAATCTCTACAAATTTAAGCCAATCCAAGATACGAATCAAGTAAGAAATCCCTGATTGTGTTCTTGTATCCCAGCTGCAAAAGATGAGACAAGACGATGCAGCCACTACATTTTCCTTCTATCTGGGGCTCTTTCAGAGCGTGATACGAGGCTTGATACTCAGGTCGTGTCTGCAGGGGCTTCTGGGCTGGCCATCTGGACTAAAGTGAGACTCCTTCAGGACTCTTATCAAAAGATTGGTTTTTGTTGTTGTTGTTTTACTAAAAGAAAGAACTAGAACATTTAATGCTTGTGAAAAAGAAAGATAAAACTGACAGCTCCGAGCTTTGTCTCCATGGGCGAGACGTAGGACTGGGGTACCGTCATCTGAGATAAACTTCTAGTGTGTTTTGAGGTGTTCATCTGGAACGTCAGGAGCAAGCCCATGGGGTGAACCCAGGATGGAATCATCACCCAAGGGGTAGGAGAGGACAGGGCGACCACAACCCCTGATGCTTCAGGCCACACACCAGGGCAGGACGGGGATGGGTGCCTGCCTGTGTCCACTGGACGGGCTGGGGGACGCCCAGACGGCTGGGAAAGCAGCGTTTCCCAGAGATTCTGTGAGGGAGTCTTTGGAAGAGACCAGCTTGCATCAGTCCCTGGTAAGGTTCCTTCCCAGGAAGATTACTCAGCAGAGAAACGGAAGAGTGTTGGCGTTTCTCACTCACACACGCAGTGATCCGGGACTCACGCAAGGACTTTTGGAGAAAGCCTGTTTTCTGAAAACACTTTGTTGACACCTTCTATAGAATTAGAATTCAAGGCAGTGCCCGCGTCAAAATGTTCAGAGCCGGGCTTCCCTGGTGGCGCAGTGGTTGAGAGTCCGCCTGCCGATGTGAGGGACGCGGGTTCGTGCCCCGGTCCGGGAGGATCCCACATGCCGCGGAGCGGCTGGGCCCGTGAGCCATGGCCGCTGAGCCTGCGGGTCCGGAGCCTGTGCTCTGCAACGGGAGAGGCCACAACAGTGAGAGGCCCGCGTACCACAAAAAAAAAAAAAACAAAAATGTTCAGAGCCTGAGCGAGGGGCTTGGAACTGAACGTTAAGACACTAGTGAAGCCTTTTACAAAATGCTACATTTTCAGAAAACCTGATGGCAGAAAACAATAGTTTGTGGGAAATTAGGGGCATTCATGAGTCTGCGTTATTAAGATTTAGAAAAGGCAGATTCTGTGAAGAAATTTTAGGAGCGCCTTTGTCAATGTATCATTATACGCATACACACATATATGTGCCAAGAGCTACATGGGTTACAAACCTGTATCCAATTATGCCTTAAATATCTCTTCAGAACGTACAGATTAAAATTTTGAGTGATAAGGAAGTGTCGGGTCATAATTTCATTAGCAGCATTTTTTCTTGGTGGTCCATGAAGCAGTGGTGCCTCTCCCAGTTAATAGCATTTAGATTTAATGAAAAGAAGTGTGGCTTCTGGGGTAGAATCATTCCCACATTGAGAAAGTGTTATAATCTTATTAATCGTAGCCTAAATTACCTCTGTAGAATTTTAAGGAGGTTTCAGACTGTTTTTTCATTTCAATTAAAAAAATTGTGTCTATCTTTCATTTTCAAAGACTTGCTGGTCAAAATTAAATTTGCGTGTGGACAGATTCAGGGAATGCATATTTTAAATGTCTTAAAGACAGTACATCTTTAAATGTACTTTTTCAATGTATCCCACAAATGTATAACATAAAGCTAAGAAGACAGTTTATGCTCGATTAGTGTTTGGTGAATGACTGAATCAGGAATTCATTACAGGTTTTGAATTAAATATTTAGATACTAAATAATAAATCTGGCAAATTCAGTATAGGTAACAAAACAAAATTTTCTTTGGTCTGTTTTTTAAAAGTGCATTTGCTCATTTTGGTGAATCCAAAGTTTTACCCAAGTCGAAACATCCTCAGGGCCAAATCCAAGAGATGAAACAAACAGCCACAACAATAAAACATGAGACAGTGATGACTACACGGCCAGTCTCTAGAGGGACAGACGCTTGTGACCTGGGCACTACCCTTTCCCCATGGATTAGGATGAACCCGAGGGCCGGCTGCCCACCTCCTCCCACCCCCGCTCTCCCCACCCTCATCAGACGGTCCCTTGGAGGGTGTTTCGTGGCAGGAAAAAGAACTTGAAGTCTTAATTCATTTTAAGCTGAATGCAAAAGCCCTGACCTTCCGTGATTGGGCCACAAGGCCTGAACCGCACTGTATCTGATGAGATCTCCTCAACGTGCCATTTGGGGTAAGTGAAGCACTAATTGGGGATGGAAATTGTGATATTTTCAAAAATAAATGAATGCTTGCTGGGTGGGTTTATTTTAGTCTCTGAAAAAATAAAGCCTAAACAAATCCCACTTCAGGCGCAGTATACAAAACCCTTAAAATGATTGAACCCGCCCACTTTTAAAGTCAGTGCTTTAGGTCGGTGCTTATTCAAACAGCATAGAAATCAGCCTTTCTGCTGGGTTAATATGGAGCGTGTGTCTCCTACTTAACTCTGATAAAGTCCTCGTCATATCAGGATGATTTGTGGAGATAAGTTTTAAATGCTCTTTTAGGTATCAGAAGTGTTGACTTGGAATTTATGATAAGACAGAAATCAGCTTATAAAAAATATATGAGAACTGTCATATCCAGGAATTAAATGAATCCACTGATAAATAAAAAGTTATTGACATCCACCTGCTAGAAAGGAGTCACTCAGACCCTTTCTTATCGACACAGATAACAGACAGGCACCAATAAGAACATTTTTTGTAGCCAAAATACTAGGCTTTGGGGAAAAGGGAAACCCTCTTTTAGACCTCGTATGTCATGATATACAGTTAAGAAGGTTGCTAAAGTTCTCTGCCCTATTTCTTTAAGCACCTGAGTTATGCTTTAAGGTTATAAGTATTTTAGCTCCTTCTTCAGGTTGTTCTGCATGTGGCATAATTCTTGAGAACTACTATTTAGTAATGCTTCACATAAAATTTCAATGCTTGCGTCCGGCTCTAAACAAAACTGTGAATGGGGACAATTTCTCCCTGGCATCAGGACTCTATCCTTTCTTTGACAGAGTTTCCCGTCCTAAACAGCTCACACCAAGACCCCTTGTCCCCTCCTGCACACCAGGATCTTACCTGGCCTGACTTTGCACCCTGCCAGGTTAGCCCGCGATTGTGACTGGATTTCTAACTAACGCACACATGTGTTTCTCCTCCTAAGATGTGCATGTATGTCTTCTCACGGGCCTTCTGAACCATCTACCATAGGGACTCCAGATTCTGCACAAATCTTCAAGTCAAACTACATAAGGTTCTGCCTACCCTAAACTTATTAAAAATGATTGAGAACTCTGTTCAATTCTAATTTGCTCTGGTGTCAGGCCTCTGGAATTTCATTTACTCTCAAAAAGCAGACAAACAAACAAACAGAAACCAACTACATTTCTAAGATCAAACAACCTCTTCCTGGAGCTGCAAGCCAATGCATGTGAATGAAAACTTTCTTTTGCCCTTGCAAATTGATCCATCAGAAACAGTTAGCATTTCAATCAATAACAAGCTCATGCACTGGAACGAAGAACAACAATGTATATCACTTGTCAAACACGGGCCGGCATAATCTGGTTCGAATGTAAAATTGTATAGCCGTCGTGTAAAAGAGCATGGAGCTTCCTCAAAAATTTCCAAATAGAATTACCATATGACCCAGCAATTTCACTTCTAGGTATTTATCTGAAAAGCAGGATCTGCAGGAGATATTTGTACCCCCGTGTTCACAGTAGCTCTGCTTACAAAGCCAAGAGGCGGAAGCAACACAAATGCCCAGTGACAGACCAACGGATCCAGAAAATGTGTCTGTCCATACAATGGAATATTGTGAAGCCTTAAAAAAGAGGGAAATCTTGTCACATGGTACAACATGGACGAACCTGGGGGACATTGCTAAGTGAAATTTGTCGCTAAAGGGCCAATCCTGTAGGATTCCTCTTTTGTGAGGTCCCTGGGGTAGATAAAGTCATAGAGACAGAAAAGTAGAACGGTGGGTTCCAGGGGCTGGTGGAGGGGATTAAAGAGAATTGGCATTTAGTGGGGATAGAGTGTCAGTCTTGCAAGATGGAGAAGTTTTAGATGTCTGTTTCACAACAATGGGAATGTACTTAATTAACCCTACTAAATTGTACACCAAAGATGGTTACATTGGTAAGTTCGATGTTATGTGTTTTTCACCACAGTTTAAAAAAATGTGCTCTTGTAATCTTATCCACAAGAGTGAGCAATTAAAATTTAGAGATTAATGTAGGTATTTGGGGTCTGGTGGATTTAAGGTTTAAAAGTTGAAAGTTTGGAAGAGCTAGCAGTTTATCGGAGCCTCGTTTTTAAATAAGCCACATAAGCCGTCATTCTTTATGGGACCTTTTTTTCATTCCCCTTAAGTGTGGCCTTGAAATCTGGTGTGTGGGAGAATACATGAATATTGAATCAAAGATGCATTGCTGGCATATTTTATGAAGATTCCCTACAATCTAACTATAAAGCACCCCAGGAAGGAAAAAAAAAAGATAACGTTTATTCTGCTTGACACAAATGCTGTAGCAAGGCTTCCAATCAAAACAGACATTGTTAGAAAAAGTGATCGTTTCAGTCCAACATTCCCTCCTGCTGTCAGAATTTTGACAAAGATGTTGCTTTAGAAGGTGAGATACTGGTGCACTTTCCAGACTGATCAGCTGAGCCATCCACAAGTTACAGTGACAGAGGATGAAATCACATGGAGACACCGCGGCCACCAGGCCGGGTGGAATAGATGATGTCATAGTCTAAGAACGCTCGGGAGCACAGAGCAGTTATACACACGCAGGCGAGCAGAGGTGCCTTCCGGGTCCCTGTAGCCTCCAAAGTGCTGGACGGAGAAGAGCTCAGGAGAACCACCTCGCGATACCGCTCGGCCATTCACCGGACCTATGCGCGGGGAGCTCTGTGGACCAGGGCCGGGCACCCAGCAGAAGGAGCTGTGGGCCCTGCATCGCCCCGCTCACTCACAGGCCATAAAGGGAACACTCAGCGGGTATTTCAGCTGAAACGGGGGGCATCTGGTAAAAAGAGCATAGAGTGGGAGCCTACCTCAGCCTGGAGGTCAGGCAAAGACCCTCGGGGTTGTTCAAGCCAAGATGAGCAGAAGTAAGTCCCACTGAGATGCGGGCGGGGAGGGAAGAGGGGACCCCGTGTACGGGAGCCAGGGTCTGGGCGGCATGTGCTCCAGCCACTGAGAGAAGCTGACGGGGGCACGGGGGGAAGCACAGGTTGGCGAGGTGAGCAGCCAGGGCTCTGCAGTGGGTTTTGTGGGCATATTAAGGGACCTGGACGTTTGCCCAAGGGCAGGGGAAAGACAAGAACCAATCTTCACATAAAGCCATGATTAAAGGACCGTTCTCACAAGGCCTTCCGCTGGCAGTGTGACGACTCGGTGACAGGTGGTCGAGATGAGATGCAGTGACGGGGACTGTCGCCATCATCCAGGGGTGAGTCACTCGGGTGGGGATGTTACAGTAGAGGCGGGAGAAGTGGGAGAGCCTGGGAAACGCGTGGGTGACGAGGACCCCTGCTGACACATGCCCTTGATGACCAGTCAGGGACCCTCTTCAAGGAGGGTATGAAGGGCAAAGGGTCCGACACTGTGTCATCTGGGAAATGGCAAGCGAGGTCTGGTCCAGGGATTTGGAGAAGATCACGTTGATTTGGGGGCAAAGATGCACAAACACCACCTACAAAACTTGGAAAAGTCGTCCTATGAAGAATAATCTCCTTTGGGACAGCTTCAAAGAGCAGAACAGACAGTACATGGGAGAAGACGCAGGGAAGGACATTCTGAATCGACCTGAGAGTTTTCTAACCACTGAGGCTGAGTGACGGCTTCCTCAAGAGATATGAGTTTGGGACCTAAAGGTAGGTGTCCAAGTAGAGAGTGAAAAACCACAGGAGTTGGGAAAGCTCACACATCCGTGACCTTTGAGCTTAAAAGTGAAATATTCAGCTCAGTGAGAAGCGAAAATCAGGGCCTGGGTGGCAACTACGAAAAAGTAGATGCCTAGTGGATTCAACATCTATCTTTCTAAAAGTTCATGTACCTGAAATAAAGGGGAAGGCAGTCCAGAAGACATTGATGCTTTGGGATTCCTATCGCATCCAACGTGAGGACCTTTCGATGCTAAGTGAAGTATGGACCTGGATAACTTTTGAAAATTACAAATAGGACGTGAACAAATGCAGGCCTACAGAGAACATGGGGACCCACCCTCAGGGTCCGGGGGGGGTCCCCTCTGCCTCGGGCTCTCATCCTTGGTTACGCTGATCTCACAACAGCCACCTTGGTCTCTCCTCTTCTCCCTCCCAGATCGACCCAAACTTTAGCCCTTAGTGAGCACCCCACTGTGAGGGTCTCGCCAACACCACCCTGGACTGCTGCACCCACCTTATACCGTGCATCCTTCATGGGCCACGTACTGCCCGGGCTGCTTCCAGGGGACCCGTGTGCACCTGTCCTTCCAGAGACAAGACTCCTGGGTGTCCCCCCATCCAGGGGGCTTTGTGTCTGTTCTGCCTCCACCTCAGCCCCAAGCCCAGCACCAGGTTCTTCCTAGGCTGCCACTTCGTCCCCACAGAAAGTGACGCGTCCTAGGAGCTCAGTCAGCTAGAGCACCACCACCTGCCCTGAGTCCTGGATGGTTGCATGAAAGAGGGGCGTACGGCTGGCAACCCGGAACTCATTTCTCATGAGCGTTCTAGCCATTGTTACAATTCTGGTTCTGTTCCAAGGAAGCGATGCAGGCTTGGTTTTCAGACAGATCGCTTCACTGATCTCTTTTTTGCATGAGCAGATGAAACCCCTGCCCTGCCAGCAGGATCACTTTGTTACAGGGACCCATCTTCTAAACGACAAAGGCCTTCCTCGCGACCAGGATCCATCAGCGTGTCAGGAGACACACAGCTCCACTTAGAAGCTGGCAAAGCGTCTTCCCCTAATTGGTATTAATTATCACTCAGCACTTGCGATCTGCCCTTCAGCCCTGGAGCCCACTCAGCGCTGTTGTTTTCAGTTGGAAGGAGCTGTGATCTCACCCCCGGTTCGGGACACTTGAGCACAGCAAAGGGCCCTACTTTGTCACCCTTTGTCAGAAATCGTCACCAAGTGAGAGGAGCCCCGGGCTGGGGGTGGGCCGTGTTCCCATGGATCTGGGCCCGTGGCCCCCAGTCCTAAAGGATCAGGAAAGGGTCTTCGTCCGTGGAGTTGGTCCTCGTGGGGAGAAGCAGCAGGGCCTCCGATCCTTCTTTCTGGGGACGTCCTGTACCTGATTGTCAGAGAGACAGAGAGGGTCCTCTCTCTGCTCTGTGTCTCCCGAGGGGGCTGCAGCCCCTTAGAAAGGGCCCTGGCAATGGGCACCGTGCACATCCCCAGGTGCGGGGGTTCTTCCCGGGTCCCCGGGTCACAGCCCAGCCCTTCTGTGCCTGAGGAGTCTCCCGGCCGTGGCAGCTCCTGATGGCAGAGGTGGCCGCGAGCTGTCAGCATCGCGGTCTTTCCGGGTTCCGCTCAGATGATGCTACTCAGTTACGAGCGGAATCCCTGGCCCCTCACATCTTTAAGTAGATGCTACACCATTCAAGGCGGAAAGAACAAATCCTAGAAATGTCCCTATCTCTCCACAGTCACATCCCTCAATAATGATGTTTCGTCCTCCTCTGCCTTCACTGGTCCTTCAGTGAGCCCCTCCCATAAGCCAGGCTCGTCCACGCATGTGCACGTCCTGCCCACGGCCCCTTCCTCCCCCTACCCAGTTCCTGCTGGAAGGAAGCAGCACCTGTGCCCTGATGCTCCCTGTGTGCCTGTGTGTGTGCACCTGTGTGTATATGTGTGCACCTGTGTGCGTGCATATGTGCACCTGTGTGTGTACCCACGTGTGTATATCTGTGTAGCTGTGTGTGTGCATGTGTGTACCTGTGTGTGTCCATGTGTGTACATGCCTATACTTATGTGTGTAGCCGTGTGTGTACCCATGTGTGTATATGTGTGTACTTGTGTGTGAATGTTGTACCTGTGTGTGTGCCCATGTGTGCACCTGTGTGTGTATATGTGTGTACCTGTGTGTGTATATGTGTGCACCTGTGTGTGTATATGTGTGTACCTGTGTGTGTATATGTGTGTACCTGTGTGTGTACCCATGTGTGTATGTGTGTGTGCATGTGTGTGTGCACTGAATTGTCAATAACCATCCAGTTGCTCTGCTAGCTCTCCACCCATGCTGGGAGCTGCCCAAGGCCAGCCCAGTGACCCTGTTTTTGCATCACCTTTGATGCCCAGCCCAGTTGCTTGAACTGGCTGCTGGCATCCAGTGAATCTGTGTTGAGGGAAAGTCAGAGAGCCCAAGCGTCCAGACAACACGGTAAGTCCCACCGAGTGCTCGCTTCGCCCCCGGTGCCACCCCAGGGGCTGTGGATGCATTGACTCGTGGAAGCCCCCCAACCCTGAGAGCAAGCACCACCCTTCCTGTCTTCCTTCCACCCATAAGACGACTGACGCTCAGCTGCTTGAGGACTTTCCAGCAAAAACTGGAGCATCTGGGGGAAGAAACCAGTCAGTCTGTCTGCAGAGAGCCTGGTCTTCACCACCAGGTGGCTCTCACTCCTCGCATGTGCCTGGTGGGGAGGTGGTGACCCCAGGGTCCCCAGTCAGGAGATGTGAGCAGACGCAGCTTCCCTGCAGGGTTACCCATGGCCACCCGCTGCCCAGTCTCTGGAAGGGAGCACATCCCGGCCCCAGAGAAGGGCCAGCTCCTGGCATGGACGCGGGCACCAGGGGCAGGACGCTCCAGAAGTGACTGCATGCTGCTCCGAAGGGCACATCCTAACCAGGCGATCCCATAACCAAGGCAGAAAGAGTCTAGTGTGCAAGTTTCTTAAAACTTACCCACAGGGTGTGGGGTTGTTTAATGAGCCCAACAACTTAGAGAGGCATGTTTATAGATGCAGTGACGAAAGATGATCCCGTATAATGATCTTAGCCCAGTTAACAGTCCCCATTCCATTTTACCTGCTGACGTCCTGGGAAACCTCTTCCTCCAGGAAATACTGAGCTGACGGCCTTTCCTTTCCTGGCTTGTCTCACAGAAGGGAAAGAATTCTGCGTTTAGAGCGTTTCCTGTTTTGAGTGAGGACTTAAAGCAACAGAATGAAACTACACAGCTTCCCCGGAGGCTCTTAAGGTTCATTACACATAATACCGTTTATAAGACGCTGGACCCCTTTGGGATGAGCAGGGAAATCTTTCTTAAGCATCCATTTATGCACAGTTCCTTGAAATTCTTATCTTTGCTTAAATTTCATCAAAGAAAGAGCTGTTTCTCAGGACTTCCCTGCTGGCACAATGGTTAAGAATCCGCCTGCCGGTGTGGGGGACACGGGTTCAAGCCCTGGTCCCGGAAGATCCCACATGCCGCGGAGCAGCTAAGCCCGTGTGCCACAGCTACTGAGCCTGCGCTCTAGAGCCCGCGAGCCACAACTACTGAACCTGCGTGCCACAAGTACTGAAGCCTGTGCGCCTAGAGCCCTTGCTCCACAACAAGAGAAGCCACCGCAATGAGAAGCCCACGCTCTGCAACGAAGAGTAGCCACCACTCGCCGCAACTAGAGAAAGCCTGCGCACAGCAACGAAGACCCAACGCAGCCAAAACAAAAAAAGAAAGGGCTGTTTCTCAAAGACCCATTTAAATTAATAATGGGGAGAAACACTTTATTCCTTAACATTCAGAAAGCAAAAACTTATCACACACGTCCCCTTCCTAAACACCCAAGTAGAGACACGTCTGAATGCCTGGGTGCTGCTAAGCCGACAAAATAAGTTTCTCTCTCTGAGCCTCCCTGGCCAGAGTTGCCGGGGTTAAAAATAAGCTGACTAATTCAAGCAGAATGCTCCTGGACAGTCTTTCAATCCTGCAGAGAAAGTCCCTGCCAAGAGCCGGGACCAGCACAGCCTCGAAACGCAGAGCAAGAGTGCCACCTGGTGGCTAGATCAGTTGTTGCCGGGGTTCTTGTCAAGGTTCCCATCCTTTCCCTTCTAGGGGCTGCGGTGCCCAAGTCATCGCAGGGGACACGGCCCCTACACCACCCGGCACGTGGAGCCCCAGGATGACACTGTGGCTCCGGCCTTACCCAACCCTACCCAGTCACCGCCTTTTAAATTACGTTCCTGATTCTGATACTACAACATATTATTTTAACGCCCTTACATAAGATGGTAAGAAACTATTTGCGTGGTGGTAACTTCCTTTCATTTATATAAAATTGAGTACCTTGTTGAAGAGCCTGGTGTTTGTTCAAAGAAAACCCCTATCAACGTGTCCTCCTGCTCTGGTTTCTACCACACTGTTATTTTTTTAGTCCTCAGGGGAAGTCACAGGTAACGCAAATCCTACAGCCAGCAGGTCTAATTATAAGATTCCACAGAAATACCTAAATACACTGTCTGAGCGTGCGAAGAAAGGTGTTTTGTCTTATCTTAAAAACAAAGTGGAAACATATCTAAGGTCGTTTTGTAAACTGGGGGTTAGAAAGTTTATCTGATAATTACTTTTCCATTTCGTCTATGCTATAGTGGCACAGCCGGAAGAAACAAAATGCACTCTCCCACTCTGACATGTTTGCTGCAAATGAAAATATCTTGTTTCCCAGAATTACTACTCTGAGGGCAGAGCTGTGGAACCTCCCGACAAGGGTGAGACACACCTGTAAGCAGAGTCCACGCTGCAGTGCGAGCTTCAACCTGGGTAAGGACCTCCCAGAGACAAGGACCCCTCCTCAAGCTGATGGCGATGCCCCGGAGGCTTCCAGTGACGCAGGGCTGGTCGAAACGCCACCTTCTCTCAGATGGCTTTCAGGGAACAGGCAGTGCGATGCCGTGTGTTGCCTTTGCTTCACCACTCAGGTTTCTCCATAAAAACATGGAAAATTTCTACCAAGAATTCATGCACTTGTTTCAGTGGTTCCACTTCCACAACAGGTCTGGTCTTCCCACCCGGACATGTTTTATGTAATTTAGGACCAAATTTTAGGACCAAATTGTCCTTTCTGTGTTTCAGCAAGTGGATGTGTGTGTGCATGTGCGTGTACACATTTGTGTGTGTGGCTATGCATGTGTGTGTGTGTGAGCATGTCATATGTGTGCATGCGTGCGAGTTGTGTTCCTGCACGCACATGCATATCTGCTAATGAGCTTGTGTGTGGTCTGTATAACAAGACTCTTCTCATGACTGTATCAGATATATCCCAATAGCGCTCTGGGCATTGTATACATAATTTTATCTAATTCTTTTCTCCATTAAAATATGTATTTAAAAAAACAAGATCAGAGGATGACACAAACATGGGACACAGAAGCCAAGCCTATAGAGCACAGTGTTTTCCCTACTTAGAGGCATCTGTTCTCCTTCCTAAATCACCGTTTGCTCTTCCATAGGATGGAACTAATTATGCTTATTCTATTTAACTCCCATGCGTTGAGAGGATTACGTTAGAAAACTACCCGAACTGTGGAATAATCCATCCACGCCAACCATCATCATAATCCTAGATGCCGATGCCCCCTTGCACCTCGCCCCCTAACAGAGAGCCCGCCCAGGCCCTGCCTGCCCCAGGCTTCCGCTCAGGTTCCCCACTGGGCACTTAGTGGATGCACTTGCCCCAAAACTGCCTCTTCCCCATCTCCGACCAGCCTGCACACCCCGCGCCTCACGTCTCCCTCAGCCCGTGCTCCTTTCTCCTTTTCTCCACCGATAGCTGCTGCGTGCCTGCCCCTGTGGGACCAAGGCACATTGTGAGGAACAAACGCGCATGGTGGCTGCATTCTGGGAGTTGACGTGGCAGCCGGCAAATAACTAAGCTCACCCAGATATTCGGTGGTACATTGTCTCCCTTCGTCTTTTCATCGCTTCCTGTTGGTGTTTTTCACACACACTTGAAGCTCTTCAAGGAAAATCTCACATTTTGCATTTTTGTATCGTTCACAGGCTGCAGTGCTAGCTCACTCCTTCAATAAGAGTTGAAAATCTACTAACGTGTTAGACCTTGGGGGATACAACAGAGAACACGACGGGATGATTCTTCTCTCTGTGGGAACTAACCGTGTGGTGGGAAATTCAGTGACTAAGCCATCGGTAAGGAGACCGAGGGGAGTCCTGGGACCCAGGGGCCCAGCTCCCAACCTGAGGAATAAAAGAAATCCTTCTGGCAGTTTCCCTCCTCAGATCAGCACGGACTCTGGTCGCTATTTCCTTTCTTTCTTTTTTTTTTTTTTTTTTTTTTTTTTTTTTTTTTTTTTCTGGTACGCGGGCCTCTCACTGCTGTGGCCTCTCCCGTTGCGGAGCACAGGCTCCGGACGCGCAGGCTCAGCGGCCGTGACTCACGGGCCCAGCCGCTCCGTGGCATGTGGGATCTTCCCGGACCGGGGCATGAACCCGCGTCCCCCCAATCGGCAGGCGGACCCTCAACCACTGCGCCACCAGGGAAGCCCAACGCGTGTACTTTTAATTTCAGTGTTCTGTTAAAAGAGATGCATCTTTCAAACATGACTGATGCCAAGAAAATGATCTCACCCTCAACTGCTTAACCCTGGGTGAGATTTCAAGGGAACATCATTGTCAGGAAGGGACTGGAGAGACCAACCCAGGGAAGAATCTCACTCCTTGCTTGGCTGGGCCTACTTTTCTTCTGTTCCATGTTCTAGTCTTTAAGATTTTATTTTTAAAACCGTTACGACACAAATGTTATTCTGTATTTGACCTCTCTGTTATCAGTGTCTATTATTTCTTTACTCCACACATAGTACTTTTATAAATTTAATGTTTTTCTTCTCTCAAGGTACCAAGAGGTGACACTTCAAATTGCATATCGTTTCCATTCCCTTCCTGGATATCTTACTCTCGTCTCTCGAGACAGATTCTTCTTCTCCACATTTAGTGTGAACTTACTCTTTCTGACTGTGGTTTTGGATCAAATTAGATCCATCACAATCACAACTCTTGTCTCTTACCTACAACTTTTTCTGCCTGCTCTTTTGCTCATTGCAAAAGCTTGAAGCCTCTAGAGAAGGGGTGAGAGAGATTGCTTCCTGGGCTTTGGAGTTTTTCTTTCTTAACTTACAGTTATTTTGAAGTCCAGACATTTTTTGGCCTTTGAATTATGCTGTGAATATTGTTTTCATGGATTTTTATTTATTCTTCTGTATTGCTTTTACCAGAAATATTGGGAGGTGCCGATCTAGGCAGCTGTCATTTTTTCTGGCTTCCTGAAAGTCTTCTCAAAAATAACAAACACCTGGGGCATATATCCAGAAAAAACCATAATTCGAAAAAATACATGCACCACAATGTTCACTGCAACACTATTTACAATAGCCAAGACATGGAAGCAACCTAAGTGTCCATCGACAGAGGAATGGACAAAGAAGATGTGGCACATATATACAGTGGAATATTACTCAGCCATAAAAAAGAATGAAGTAATGCCATCTGCAGCAACATGGATGGACCTAGAGATTATCGTACTGAGCGAAGTGACTCCGACGGAGAAGCTATTTCCTTCTTGTGTTCTCTCTCTTCACATTGCACTTTCAGCTGCTTTTAAAACTAATTCAGCCCTTTTCTTCAATGTGAAGCCTTCATGAGGGGCCACCCACTGATACAGAGTAATTTAGACAAGCTGAGCCTTGCAACAGAAAGCTCTCTCATGTCCCATTCTTATGCTTTGTTGTGCTGTGTCTCCGCCTCCGTAGCTGGGCACCCTCTTTTGTCACTATTTACAATAGCCAAGACATGGAAGCAACCTAAATGTCCATCGACAGAGGAATGGACAAAGAAGATGTGGCACATATATACAATGGAATATTACTCAGCCATAAAAAAGAATGAAGTAATGCCATCTGCAGCAACATGGATGGACCTAGAGATTATCGTACTGAGTGAAGTGAGTCCGACGGAGAAGCTATTTCCTTCTTGTGTTCTCTCTCTTCACATTGCACTTTCAGCTGCTTTTAAAACTAATTCAGCCCTTTTCTTCAATGTGAAGCCTTCATGAGGGGCCACCCACTGATACAGAGTAATTTAGACAAGCTGAGCCTTGCAACAGAAAGCTCTCTCATGTCCCATTCTTATGCTTTGTTGTGCTGTGTCTCCGCCTCCGTAGCTGGGCACCCTCTTTTGAAGGACTGGTTTACTGAGACTTACACCTGGTGAGTGACCCCACAAGGGCCACCCTGTCATCAGGCATATTCCCCAGGGACCGGGCAAGGCAGGGGACAGCACCGCAGTGACAGGGCCACCCACGTGGCACTGGGGCTGCTGGTGGCCGCACCTGCTCCAGGCCTTAGGGCCTGTTTGCAATAACCACGCCATGTGCCAGATGGGGGCGGGGGAGGGGGCTGAATCAAACCAAGTTTCACTTCTCATCCTTATTTACATTTACGCCTTTTAAATCAGCAGGAGGACATGCTCTAGAGCACTGCCCCCTCAAAAACAAAGTGTCCCTGATATGTTTTTTCTGTTTTGTCTTGAAACACCTTGCGAGATGAGGTAGTGACTAGGCAGGCTCTGATATTCCCATTCTGAATCTCGGGCACAAGAAGGTCACCCCACCCTTCTGGATCACTGATGGATACGCTTCCGTCCTGTTTTATCCACATGTCTCTCATAGCACTGATCCTATTATATTCCAGGCATTTATGTGTTTGTTTCATGAATATGTATAGGCCCATTTCTCCCAGTGGACCATGACCTTCTTCCAGCCATGTATGAAGACTCTATTATCTTTTCTTTTTTTTAAACATCTTTAAATTATCTTTTTAACCTAATAAAATGTCAAAGAGTAAAAAGTAGTCATCGTTCATTAACTGCTTACTCTGTGCCAGGAACGGTGCGATTTTACGACGGTTTTCTGGGCCCTGAGATGCAGCACAATTGTGGGCCTCATTTTGCAGGTTTGGCTCAGAAGCACAGGACCTGAACCGCTGCCCAAGACCCAGGCCCAGCTGAGCCAAGGCTGGACGTCCATCCCGCCCGCCGGCCGTGCAATCGGCTCTAGCGGCTCTGCTATCTGCCCAACGGGCTGACCTTGAATAATTCAGCAGGTTCTTACACAGAAGAGCAGTTATGACATTGTTCGTTATCCTAGAAGACAGAACAGACCAAGGGGTGAAATGATAGAAAGGCAGTTTTCAACTCGATGGGAGGAACCACCCCAAGGCAGCCACACTTCTTTTTTTTTTTTTTTGCGGTACGCGGGCCTCTCACTGTTGTGGCCTCTCCCGTTGCGGAGCACAGGCTCTGGATGCGCAGGCTCAGCGGCCATGGCTCATGGGCCCAGCCGCTCCGCGGCATGTGGGATCTTCCCGGACAGGGGCACGAACCCGCGTCCCCTGCATCGGCAGGCAGACTCTCAACCACTGCACCACCAGGGAAGCCCCACACTTCTTTTTAATCATCAGATACTTTCGAGGTCCTCAAAGGCTCCATGTCACAAACTCATCCTCCTTGCTGTGGCCAGATCGGAAGGCACACTGGTGGCATCTGTGTTCTAGATACAGTCTAAGCACCCCAGAGGCCAGGGGCTCACATAGTCCCGTGACAGAGCAGGTTTACAAGGTTCCAGAGAAAATGGGGTGAGGGGCCCCCTATAGGTAACGGTGGGGTAAGGTGCCCATTGACTACAAGAAACATCGTGATCCCAGCATGATGGCAACATAGGGGAAAATTGTCTTGCACCTGTGTTCAATGCATCTATCAAATGTATGTATCATCATATACTTTTTCAACTTTCTGTTACCGGTCTTGGAAGAAGAGACACTGTCCTGCCACGTGAAGAATGCTACACACACACACTGTTGCTTTTCTAGTAAAGAAATATGGTGGATGCCTGCTTCAGAACTCTGACATGTTACTAATTTTTGGTTAAAATTATTAAACTATCTCATGAATATCTGACCTTTTAAATACATGAGGGGAGTAGGGCCTAAATGTGTAGTTATCTTGAGAACTTTCCCAGTTAACTTATAATAGGAGTTGCTAATAAGAACACAAGCCGTAGAGGTGAGCGAAATGTTCGCAGTCGTAACTGCAAGCTGTGTTTCGTCACTTATTTTATATTTTCTCCCATCCTGTTGAATTAAAGCAGCCACGCTTATTAGGGAAGAAAAATGCACTAATTACCAGATCACCCATACAGTTTGGTCAAAGATGGCAATGCCAGGACTCATATTAATGAAAATGTCCCAGGGCTGTAAAGCTCCACTGGACTCGATTTTGTTGACGCCTCCAGAGGAGTTCACAGGGGAACCCCCGGCCCACAGGTGTCTCTCCCTGCGCCGGGCTGGTCTTCAGCGTCGCGGTGCATTGCATTTTCCCAGGGATCTGGCTTTACAATGCAAAGATGAATCACTTTGTCCTCTATCACCCTGCTCAGTAGGGAACTTGTGAAATTACCTGAATGATTGAATCTACTCAGAAAAATAAACGGGTCGCGGTTCTACCGCTCCCTCGGGCTGAGGGCCCGGCTCCTGGCGGGTACCTGCTCTGTGCTGTTGGCCAGGAGGGCGGCAAGGGGGCTGCGAATCCCCCTTAATTGGATTCTCCATTTTACTTACCCTGATTTCCAGGCATCAAATTCCTGGAGATTGGCTGTCCTTCATGTTCCCATCTTGACTTTGATCACTTTTACTTTGTCTTATGAAGTTTCCTTCTATCAAGATAGATTGAAACTGCCCCTGGAAATGAACATTTTAGAAAAGCTAAGAGCCTGGGTGGCTCTGGAAGCTGGCGGGATGGCGGGGTTGGTGTGGGGGGCAGGTATTTCCATCTCCTCATTCAGTCACCCAAGTTTTCTGTCATTTCATCTGAGGAAGGTTTGTAGACTCTGCACACTGACCTCTGCTTCTTAGGAACAACACTTTCACGCACACTGACCCAGCCGGACTGTCCTGATTTCCTCAGGGGTTCTGGACACAAGTGAAGACCCTCTGGAAGGCCCAGCTATGGCAGGGGAGGTGGAGATGGGCCTGTCTCAGGGAAGGGGCCCCGGCGGGATGGGTTTCTCACGAGAGGAGTCCCACTGGACCTTCCAGGACCTGAGGGGTGACAGATGGTGCCTGTGCGTTTGTTGGGGTGAAGCGCGTGGGCGGGAGGTGTGAAGGCCTCGGTCACCTGCTGCCTGCTCCGCGTCCCGGTGACGCAAAACAGCTGCCCCTCTATGACCTGTCCCTGCTGTGGTCAGGAGCCCAGCGGGCTCAGCTGTGACCTGTGACCTTGAGGAAAAGCAGCAGGACATATTCAGGCCTCCGCCAGGATCCACTCTGCCTGGCTGAGGCCTGGCTCCCCCTGTGGTCAAGTCCCAGCTCCTCGGTCACTCCCAGCAAGCCCCACAGATAGGGTGAGAACTTCTTTACATGTCAACATTTGCTTGAGGAATTGGTACCTACGCCCCAGTTCATCAAAGTGTCCCCCAGCTAGAGAGAATGCCGGGCTCCTTTCCACATGCTGTGTGTGCTGTGTAACAAGCCACCCCACACAAAGGGCATCAGGGACTCGCAGGGTGGTCAGCCCACCTGGCCAGGCCCTGCTGCCCTCGGCTGGGCTTGTACACGCACCTGGAGTCAGCTGGCAGGTCACCCTGGGACGGGTGGTCTAGGACGGACTCATCAACGTCAGCAGGGGGCTTGCAGTCAGCTGGAAAGTAGGGCGACCGGCTGCATGACTTACCCCCACCGAGCTGGCCTGGCCGCGGCACACGTTCTTAGGTAGCAGCAGCCTGGGAAAGAGAATCCTGTAGACACCCTAAGGCCCAGGCTTAGAAAGGGCACGCGATCACCTCCACCTCCTTCTCCTGGCCAGCCTGGACTCAAGGGCTGCAGACGTAGACTCCAACTTCTGACACTAAGACTGAACGGGGAGGGAAGGCGCAGTTCATCTCTGCACTCCCGCCGGTCAACCCCAGCCACTCCCGCTGCGTGCAAAGGACCCTCAACTCCCGCCCTCGCCCACGAAACTCCGGTCCAGCCCCACCATCTGACCCACGTCCAGGAACCCGTGATGTGCATCGGCCCAGATGGGGCCCCTTGTCCTGGGGACAGAAGAATTACAAAGAGGAGGCGTCTGTGCTTCCAGGAGAAACCGTATGAGAGCATGATCTCGACCTCCAGGTGGGCAAACACTTCTGAGACAGGATGTTTTGGTAAATGCTAATCATTAAAAATCATAAAATGGACTTGACTGAAGTTAAGAACTTCTGTTCATCAAAAGATCCATTTAGAAAACAAATGAGAAGTCAAGCCTAGAAAAAAGAATCCCAAAACACATCACTGAAAATCGACATACACGCAGAATGCCAAAAGTACTGGAAATCAGTTAAAAACGTGAAAGCTCAGATTTTTTTTGATGGACAAAATATTTTAATAAAAGTTTCAAAAAAGATATGAATGGAAAACGAGCACATGAAAGATAACTGGCCTCATTCTCATCAGGGAAACACAGATTACAGCCACAGTGGACATCGTGTCCTAACAGCTAAAATTAGGAAGACGGACCACACCACATGTTCTTGAGGATAGGCGTCAACTAGAACTTTCCCACATGGCTGGTGGCAGGGCAAAATGGTACAGCCAGGTCAGAAAGTGTTTGACAGCTTCTTATAAACTTAAAAACTCACCTTCCCTGTGAGTCAGCAGATACACTCTACATATTCACACAAGAGAAAGGAAACGTGTGTCCACACAAAGACACATAAAAGAGTGTTTATAAGAGACAAGACTGGGGGGGATGATGGTCATTAGCATGTGGACAGTTAAGTCGAGCATATATACACCCCCAATAGAATACTACTTGCCAATAAAGAAGGAAAAACTATTAATATAGTTCCTTTATAAATCTGTGTTTATATCAATCTATAAATCTCAAAGCATGATACTCAGAGAAATAATAGGACACAATAAATACTGTCTGCATCTACTTATACAAAGTTTAAGAACAGGAAAATCTCATCTTTCATAACATAAATTTTAAAACAGTTAGTTATGGGTGAAGGGGAGTGAGTAGATGGTGACGGGAAACATTCCAGCGAGGAACATTGTCTATATTTTTACCAAGATGTTGGTTACTCAAGTATGGACATTTGCCAAAACTCATCAAATTGACACAATTTCTCTGCATTTCACTCTGTGTAAAGTTTACCCCAGTTAAAACCAAAAGTCCCAGCAGGTTTTATTGTAGAAATCAAGAAGCCGATCACAAAATTTGTTTGGAAATGAGATGGACCTAGAATAACTAAAATAATGTTGAAAAGGACAAAATTGGAGAAATTACACTAAGATCAAGGCCTACTATAAAGCTATAGAAATCAAAACAGTGTGTTATTCATAAAAGGATAGGCAAATACTATAGATCATGAGCCCATACATACATAGTTAATTGATGTTTGTTAAAGGTAGAAAGGGCAATTTGAAATGGATCACAGTCCTAAAAGTACATGATCCTTCTAGAGAAAACCAAGGAGGGTATCCTCATGCTTTTGGCATAGACAGAGATTTCTAAGACAGGAAAATAATAATAATAAAAGCATTTAGAAGGAAAAAAAGACAGGGGATGGATTGGATTTCATCAAAATTAAACATTTCTGCTTATCGAAAAAACACTTCAGAAAATAAAAAAGCAAGCCAAAGAATGGAGAAAATATTTACAATACATAATATCTAACAAAAGGCATTTGTCCTCAATAGATTAAAAAAATACAAATCAATCTGATAAAAATTGGCAAAAGACCTACACTGACAGTTCACAGAAGACGTACAGATGGCAGGTAAGTAGCTGAGAAAGGTGGGCAGCCCGCCATCACCAGGAAATGCAGGTTAAAACCACAGTGACTATCCTGGGAACCTGCTAAAATGGCCAAAATGGAAAGGTCAGTTACACCAACATCATCAGAGACGTGGAGCATCGGGAACTCCGCACTGGCTGATGGGAATCTAAAATCATACAACTATTTTGGAAAACAGCCTCGAAGTTTCCTGTAAGATTAAACCTATGCCCAGGCCCCTTGACCGAGAATTCTACTTCTAGATATTTACTCAAGAGAAATGGAAATGAATATTGATAAAATGATGTGTTCAAGAAAATTCCTAAGAACTTTATGCAAAATAGCTAAACAGGGGAAACAACTTAGCTGTCCATTAACAGAGTGGAAAACAAAGTGCAGTGACCTAGGCTCCTCCGACTCCTGCAAGGACAGAATGCATCTCATAAGCGTTCCGCTAAGTGCAGGAAGCCAGCCGTTAGGAGGACTCTCTGTACAACTCCATCGAGACGGAGTTTTAGGGCAGGAAAAACTGATGTGTGATGGGAGAATCAGAAGAGGGGCTGCCTCAAAGGCAGGGAGTAATGATGGAAGGAAATTAGAGAAAATTCTGGAGGGGTAGAAATGTTATGTGTCTGGAGGAGGGTGATGATTAAAGATTATCTGTCAAAATGTATGAAGGGTATATTTCTAATCTCCATGTTTTATTATAAAAATTATACTTTAATTTTTTTAAAAAATGTTTAATGGAAAAGTAAGTGGGTCAGCAGCTGTCTACGTATTGGAATCGACTCCATCAGACAAAGACCACACCTACAGACATTTTGGGGAAAAATGCCTTTAATTCTAGATTTTCCATTAATTTAGGCATTTTGGGTGCTCTGGGATAACACCACCAAGAATCCTAGAAGCTCTTGTCTAGCTGGTTTTATTGCCTTAGACTTCCTTAACAAGGGTCTTGCAGCCATGCCCTGGATCTGAGGTCCCCACCTGTTTTCTATTTTGTTCTGTTTTGTTTTATATATTTTACTGGATCGGGAGACTGAAAGCCAGTTTCCTCTTGCAGCCCAGCAGGTCCCGGCCTCTCCGTATTCCCTCCAAGCTCTGCCTGTCCTATCTGGCCACAGGCCACTGGCGTGCTCAGCTGACATCGTCCGGAGCTCGCGGTGCCAGACGAAGTTCACGGGCTCACTCTTCCTCGTCTCTGCAGATGGCAGCTCCCACTGGCTGGGACCGCAGAGCCCTGGGCCACATTCTCCCGGTTCCCACAATGGTGTTTCTGATGTCCTGTCCCAAAGCCAAGCAAAGCCACGTACGTGGCGGTCCTGTTGTGACTGTCCAACCTCCAGGTCAGTGTGTACCGTTGGCATTCAGAACGCCCGAGAGCGCTCGCCCTGTGTGGCCTGAGAGCCACCCAAGACCAGGGATCTGCCTGCCGCCCACCCTGTACGTCTCCCGTACCTGCCAGCGTGCCTGACACACACACGGCAACACCAGTAAACACTCCGTGGATATGGTATGAGGGAACCGTTCATGGTTACAATCATCGAAATAAGCCTCGAGTGATGTTTGGAATCGGCACAATAAATCAGCAGGTTCTAGACCATAATTCAGCTCGGCAAGTGTCCTGTGAAAACAGTCTACACACAGAACGACCTGCTCTGAAAACAACAGTTTTTCTTCTAATATGCTTGGCAAGAAAGCAGAGGGACTTGCGATCAAGTGTGTCCCAATAACTTTTCTAACTTAATAAAAGAAAGACATCATGAACATGTTACCTCTGTCAACTCTCTTTTAAAAAATAAAGGCTTCGGGCTTCCCTGGTGGCGCAGTGGTTGGGAGTCCGCCTGCCGATGCAGGGGACACGGGTTCGTGCCCCGGTCCGGGAGGATCCCGCGTGCCGCGGAGCGGCTGGGCCCGTGAGCCATGGCCGCTGGGCCTGCGCATCCGGAGCCTGTGCTCCGCAACGGGAGAGGCCGCAACAGTGAAAGGCCCGCATACCGCAAAAAAAATAAAATAAAAAAAATAAATAAATAAAAAAATAAAGGCTTCAAAAAAATAAATAAATAAAAATAAAGGCTTCAAATAAATTATTGGGAAAGGAAAAATTAAATCTCTGAAAAGACACCGTTTTTCAGGAAAGTAGTCATAGAATTATGTGTGTGTGTTTGTGTGTAGGGGAGCTGTAGGGGGGATGTGATTTAGAACTATATCGTCTATAATAGGAAACACTAATCAATGCTTCAGTCAAGACAGTAGATCCTATTTTACGTAAGTTTATCTCAGCAAGTGTTTAGCAAACTCCAACTTTAAGTAGGCACTAAAATCTCTGAATATATATATTTTTAAAAAGACCACATCCTATATTTAGTCAGGCTAACAAATGATCTAAACCAGCCCGTATTTTGGAGAAACAGGAAGCAGGATGGGCACTCTGAGGGGCTATGGGCGGTGTGGCTGGGATGATACAATCACAGATAAAAAACTATTTCCAAACTCATGAGTCTCTCTTTATAACTGGATTTTGAAGAATAATTATTTAATAGCTATAATCATGGCATTGCTTAAGCTAGAAGCTTTTACTTAATCTAGAAAATTGTAAAAATATTACCAAGACTCTTTATACAGAAGTATAAGAATTTCTAACTCTCTGCCATTGACATTAAATAGCAACCGTAAAGGGAAACTTTTGTTTAAAAATACAGAATTGACAGTACAATTATAGACAAGTTCCAGCTAGTCAATTTCTTAAGAAGTCTGCCCCGTTCAAGAACCCAGAATATCGGACTTCCCTGGTGGCACAGTGGTTAAGAATCCGCCTGCCATTGCAGGGGACACAGGTTCGAGCTCTGGTCCAGGAAGATCCCACGTGCCGCGGAGCAACTAAGCCCGTGCGCCACAACTACTGAGCCTGCGCTCTAGAGCCAGTAGGCCACAACTACTGAGCCCGTGTGCCACAACTACTGAGCCCGTGTGCCACAACTACTGAAGCCCATGTGCCTCTGCAACAAGAGAAGCCCCTGCTCGCCACAACTAGAGAAAGACCACTCGCAGCAACGAAGGCTTAATGCAGCCAAAAATAAATAAATAAAATAAATTTAAAAAAAATAAAGGAACCCAGAATATCGGAAGAGCTGTCAATGTAAAGATAGACATGGTCGCCCAATCCTGGCGATTAAATCTCTACTTCAAATTTGCAATTTTCAAAATGTCTATTAGAAATAGAATGAAAAACAGCTGAAAGCATATGTTTTTATTAGTAACTTATGTCAACACTCATCAAAGTCAGAATGCTTGAAAAAACTATTTGTTTCCGTTTAAAACAGCTTTTGAAAGACTTCCCTGGGGTCCAGTGGTTAAGACGCCACACTTCCATTGCAGGGGGTCTGGGTTCAATCCCTGGTTGGGGAACTAAGATCCTGCATGCCTTGCGGTGCAGCTCCCCCGTCCAGGAAAAAGATAAAACAGCTTTTGAGAAATGCTATCTCTCACAAGTACACTTTTCCCGCTATAACAGCTATATTGATGCAAATGCTTTTATCCCCTTTTAATGAATAAATATGCATTTAAAAATCTGTTAAAGTAGCGTATCATACTTAAACTCCACATTCTCTCATGCCCAGACCACGACTGCAGTGTTCATCAGAGTGGTGATTGTCAAGTGCTACCACGTTCGCCTGCAATAAGATTTATTTTCATAAGAAATATAACATTTCTATTCAAATAGGCCATCTGTTCCTAAGTTCTCACAAGATTACAAGTTGAAACATGGTATTTTATCATTTCTTCTCTGCCTTTCATATTCCCTTTCACCCTAGCCAGTAATACATGGAAAGTTTTTAATTTATAGTCACAAATCAACTACACAGTCTACGCTGACAATTAAAATTAAACTTGGGAAAATGGTACAAAAGTATTTTTTAAGAATGAGTACTGATATTTCTGGATCTGCCCCTCAGTCTAGATGGTGATATTGCAAGCTAATCAAATGTGAGAAATAAGAGAAGCATTCATCTTATTATATTACAAAGGATACCTGGAACCCCAGACTTGGTCTCTGTGACTTAAAAATGAGGACTGATATGGAGGAGGGGCAATATAGGGGGCAGGGATTACGAGGTACAAACTATTAGGTATAAAGTAAGTTACAGGGATATACTGTACAACATGGGGAATATAGCTAATGTCTTATAATGACTATAAGTGGAGTATAACCTTTGAAAATTGTGAATCACTGCATTGTACGCCTGTAACTTATATAATGTTGTACATCAACTATACTTCAGTTAATTAACTAACTAATTAGTTAATTAATTAAAATGAGGACTGATATCATTCATTCCACGGTCATCGAGCCTCCCTTTCATGCGAATCACAGTACTGGTCTGCTCAGGCTGCCATCACAAAGTACTAATGACCAGGGTGGTTTAAACAACAGAAATGTATTTCTCACAGTTCTGGAGGCTGGAAGTTCAAGAAGAAGGTGTCGGCAGGGGTGGTCTCTGCTGGGGTCTCTCTCCTTGGCTGGTAGATGGCCATCTTCTCCCTGTGTCCTCACATGGTCATCCCTCTGTGTGTGCACCCCTAGTACCTCTTTCTCTTCTTCTAAGAGAGTCTGGAAAATCTTCAAAAAGAACCTGGTACTCAAGCTGTGTTTTTATGAATGCCAGTTGAAAGCAGAAGAGCTGTTAGGGCAAATGAGGTACACAGTCTGGTGGTCCCCAGTGAGCCATGACTCCTCATGCCATGCCTCATGCCTGCCTTTGACCCCGAAGTGGCCCCGCGGCCTTCTGAGAAGAGAGAACACAGTTGAAGCAGTGCTGTGCAGTTCTGGACCTAAGCCATAGGAGGGCCAGGCAGCTTCCACCTTTGCACTCTGGGGGAAGCCATCCACCGTGTAAGAGTCCAGCGACCCTGGGACTGCGTCATGGAGAAGAACAGGGGCCCCACCACTAGCCCAGCTGAGCTCCCAACCCACAGCTACACCAACATGACAGCTCCTTGGAAGTGGACGCTCAGTCCCACTGACCCCACACAGAGCAGTAAGCAGGAGGCAAATGGTTAAAGTGTGAAATGTGGGCGAGTAGGCAACCAATAAGCAAGGTCAATGTCACGGCAGATGTGAAGAGCATTGAGGCCATGCCGTGATGGAAACGATGTGTGAAGCTGTGTAACTTATCCTGATGGATGACTCTGAGCACTTAACTTCTGCACCCTGACACGCTACTGTTCTTTTAAAATCTGTGTGATGGCAAGAAGGTGCCGTGTTGTGATTATAAGACTAGTTCTTTTGAAACAGATTATCTGCATTCAGTCACTGTGCCTAGAGGTTTCTATGCTTCCACAGCAATCAGTATAAGGAGTTCTGCTTAGAAATCCAAATAAATTTATTTTTAAGAAAGTCGATGGCTCCGGGAAGTCACATAGGGGTTTAACAAATCTTGGAGTGACGAACATTCAACGTGATCATCAAGGACCTGAGTTCTTAAAAGCAGCTGCTACTTCTGAGGAAGCATCTCCACACCCTTGGAAGAAGTAAAAGGAGGAGAGACTGTCCCCAAAGTTGTTTCAGACTCACCTAAGACACAGAAATAAGGAGTAATAACACTCCTCCCTGCTGGGTCTGGAGGGGGCATTAGCCTGCAGTGAAGTTCATTTCCGTAAATCACTCTTGGTCCTGATTTTCCTATTTCCCTGCCGGTGAATCACTATCGGTCTGGGGTCTGCAGTGAGCCTGGGGCTGGTCACCGAAGCACCAAGGCAACCTCCCGCCTCGCGCCTCCTTTTAACCTCGTGGGATCCGCACTTCCGAGGCTACTGTATCTGGTGGGACAAGGGCGGTAAAGGGAGGCCCACCTCCCTTTGGACAGACATACGGGTCGGTGTCTGACACACAAGTGACTAAGTGAATGTTCAGGATGATTTGGGAAAAGAGCAAGAGGGTGAAATCTTCACGGCAAAGCAAAACTCGAAAAAAAGCTTTTCTCTTGGCCACGATTGTGCGAATTCCAGGTCAGCTGTGCACATACCTCTCAAAGTTTCAAATAGGTTTGGAGAATGTGATAAAAACAAATGGGTTTGTGATAAAGTCTACTACACATATGTTATAAAACCAGGTAAAATTGCTTTTTATTTAAAAATCTATAGAAACATGAAAAATAACTCCCAGAACAAGGAGTGAATTCTCGTCCAGGCAAACGGTGTTGAATAAGAGATTGTAACACTTGCTGTTAGAAAGATGACAGATGGTTACACACACACACACACACACACACACACACACACACACTCTCTCTCCTATTTATTAAAAAGCTAACGTTTTTTGGCTGCATTGAGTCTTCATTGCTGCACGCGGGCTTCTCATTGCGGTGGCTTCACTTGTTGCTTGATCATCAAGGACCTGAGTTCTTAAAAGCAGCTGCTACTTCTGAGGAAGCATCTCCACACCCTTGGAAGAAGTAAAAGGAGGAGAGACTGTCCCCAAAGTTGTTTCAGACTCACCTAAGACACAGAAATAAGGAGTAATAACACTCCTCCCTGCTGGGTCTGGAGGGGGCATTAGCCTGCAGTGAAGTTCATTTCCGTAAATCACTCTTGGTCCTGATTTTCCTATTTCCCTGCCGGTGAATCACTATCGGTCTGGGGTCTGCAGTGAGCCTGGGGCTGGTCACCGAAGCACCAAGGCAACCTCCCGCCTCGCGCCTCCTTTTAACCTCGTGGGATCCGCACTTCCGAGGCTAC
The DNA here is from genome assembly GCF_003031525.2 of Neophocaena asiaeorientalis asiaeorientalis. Classification (NCBI taxonomy): domain Eukaryota; kingdom Metazoa; phylum Chordata; class Mammalia; order Artiodactyla; family Phocoenidae; genus Neophocaena; species Neophocaena asiaeorientalis. Next base: position 351,862 of record NW_020175446.1, on the reverse strand, counting down.
TGTATCTGGTGGGACAAGGGCGGTAAAGGGAGGCCCACCTCCCTTTGGACAGACATACGGGTCGGTGTCTGACACACAAGTGACTAAGTGAATGTTCAGGATGATTTGGGAAAAGAGCAAGAGGGTGAAATCTTCACGGCAAAGCAAAACTCGAAAAAAAGCTTTTCTCTTGGCCACGATTGTGCGAATTCCAGGTCAGCTGTGCACATACCTCTCAAAGTTTCAAATAGGTTTGGAGAATGTGATAAAAACAAATGGGTTTGTGATAAAGTCTACTACACATATGTTATAAAACCAGGTAAAATTGCTTTTTATTTAAAAATCTATAGAAACATGAAAAATAACTCCCAGAACAAGGAGTGAATTCTCGTCCAGGCAAACGGTGTTGAATAAGAGATTGTAACACTTGCTGTTAGAAAGATGACAGATGGTTACACACACACACACACACACACACACTCTCTCTCTCTCTCTCTCCTATTTATTAAAAAGCTAACATTTTTTGGCTGCATTGAGTCTTCATTGCTGCACGCGGGCTTCTCATTGCGGTGGCTTCACTTGTTGCGGAGCACGGGCTATAGGCCCGTGGGCTCAGTAGTTGTGTCACATGGGCTCAGTAGTTGTGGCCCACGGGCTTAGTTGCTTCCCAGACAAGGACTCGAACCCGTGTCCCCTGCATTGGCAGGTGGATTCTCAACCACTGTGCCACCAGGGAAGTCCAAAGCTAACATGTTAAATACCTGCCCATGTGACCTTAGATGCAACAGTAATTAAAATACGAGTCCCAGATAACAGCTCCATAGATTAGAGAAATAAAGTCTGACACTAATTTATCATTTTCTCAGTTAAACTACCGAATAATGAAGGCCACCTCTGTCGTTACTGAGCTTTGATATTTCCATAATGTGGTAGAAAGGTGGAGAGCTTCTTTTAAGGGGGGCTTTGTATCCTCACTAAGAGTCAGTTAAGAAGACTGAATCCATTCTCAATCTGCCGAAATCTTTTGATATTTAGACCCTGGTGAACCCCTTCAAGCCGCTAAACAGCCTAATTTAAAAGTGAAACAATGGATCTGCAATGTGGTTCCTATTGTTGAAAACTAAGAGCTGGGATCACATTGTACTGTCTCATTTAATCATCCCTGAAGAACGCATCTCCTGCTCAGGGGGCGCACCTCTCAAAACACGTGCGTGGGTGCGTGCACCCACACACATGCATATACATGCACACACGTATATACTCATATACACACGCATGCTCACACATACACATGCACGCGCGCACGCAAGTCCTGACTCCCATCACCCAGACTGTGGAGTGTGTCCCAGCCCTCTTCCCCCACATTTGTTTTAGCAGCAGGTGTAATGACCTTCAGCACAGCCACCTGGAAGCTTCTATCAGCGCCTCTAACCTCAGACTCACACCAAAGCTGAGATTGTCCGTTACGAGAATTTTGAAATATGTTCAAGAGCCTTAAGTCACATATAGGCAGCGGTCATAGTAGCTCACATTTCTGTATAAATGTATAGAATATATTGTACAGTCACATACCTTATTTTGTGTATTCATGATTGCAGCCCTGGATATATTAATGTTTTAGAGGTAAGGATACTCAATCCAACACAGTGTAAGGGACGAAACCGAAATTCTGTAATAAGTAAGAGCTGAGCCTCATTGAGTCACAAGGAGCTTTATTTTCTGATAGCACAGCTTCTTTCACAAAGTTGCAGTAAAGCAAGCTTTCTGGAACATAGCACAAAGGTAACTACTATGACTTATTACCTTTTCCTATATGTTTGTAGACAGATACAGGAAAAAATAATTTTCTAATTTAGAATATGGTCATATAGACATTAACTCAGTGTATTAGTGTAATGAGCTAATCATACAAAGGGATATTACAAAGCCTATTTATTGTATTTTTGATAAATCATATTCTAACCTCTCTTCAGTTTTAACATCTTACCAAATGTGATGTTCCCTGTGGGTGATAAAGGGCTGTGGTCAGGTCTGGCCTCACACTGCGGTTTTTAAGCTGATCCCAGCGTGTGAGCCTGGAATCTGCAATGTGTTCTTGTCCATCCCGTTCTGCGTGGGGCTGTGGGCTGATCAGAGAATAATCCCCATGCCCCTCTCACATTGTCCCCCTCAAGGTTACGCGGCAGTTTCCCAGGCACTGTGGATACAAAGACACAATTACCAGGGCGCTGTGAAAGAAGATGCGTAGGGATTTGCCAGGTCTGGGACGGATAAAAAAGAAGACGGGTGTTTATGCAGAACAAGTGAAAATGCAATTACAGGAACGCAAATCCCTATCAGGAGTAGAAACCAGGCTGGGAGCTGTAAAGCTGGGCATACACTGTCATCCAGGAGGACGGGTCAAGGAAGCTGACTCAGGCTGCGGGGCAGAGGGCAGCGCAGCCGATGAAAACAGGTCAGCAAATTCTGGTTTTTGTCGGGTACCAGACACAGGACGGCTGGCGCGGCTACAATACAAAGCTGGAACTAGAAATAGACCCGCGTTCATTCTCCCATTGCTACAAGTGGTGAAACCAAGCTTGAGAAGGTAGAAACTTGTCCATTTCTGAATATACCACATCGCACCACCCAGAGATTTACAAAAAACATAACTATCTCCAAAACTATTCTTCCTCTTCTTCATGACATTTATATATGAAATATTGTGAGACCGTAAAGCATCCATACTTCCTGTCCTTCAAGTGAATTTATCCAGGAGAAAAGTTATCCACACAGACACGAAATGATCTAGACATAGGTTTGTGCAAGATGGCCGCTTCCTGCTCAGACACATGGGTCCCAGATGCAAAATGAACTTTTAAAGTTACTGATCTGAACTCAAAAACAGGAAGAGGATTACCAGAGGGCCCGACTTGAAGAGAGAATGGACGGTCAGGACGGTTGGGAAGCTTGAGGCCCAGGCAGGGATTGAGATCTGGCAGAACCCTGACGAATGGCACTGGATTCCACAAGACCATGTCATGAAGCCCATGGCGGTCCTCAGCCGACCGCCGGCGGAAGGGGGAGGGACAGGGGGCCATCTCCGTGGTGCAGACATGTTCACAGGGCCGTGGGCACCGCTCTGACTTGGAAGCCTGTGTCCAGCCCCAGCCCAGCTCCTTGGCATGGGGTGCAGTCACTGTTAACGTCCTCAGCCTTGCCTCCCTCTTCTGGGAAACAAGGCCCTGATCATCACCCAGAGCCATTGCCCAGAGCCGGGCTCCCTGCGGTGCAAGGGGTCCGCCAACCCTCAGCTTAGCTCGGACATCTTCCCAGGAGTCCTGTGACAGTCACCCCGGTCTCCCCTGTAGAATGACCACCTTGAACTGAAAGGATCCTAGTGCCCTTTCTTGCTGGGAATACACCGTGACTCCAGAAATACTACTTCAAATGGTCTTTGAACAACCTTAAAATGACTCCCACGTTCTGTTTAGAATGAACCAGAACACGTTTCCAGCCCGTGCAGGTCAGTTTCACGAGCAAGTGTCCCATTTTCAAGGACTGAGTACGGAAGCTGGGATCATTCACCGATTACGTCTATAGTGTGTTTTTACAACCAAACTGGGAGCGTGAAAATCATTTTTCCTCTGAGGTGTATTTTCTTTGCTTTATGCGCAGTCTATGGGTGATTAATGAGACTTTTCCGAGCAGGTTTCCTTCTTGAGCTGCCACATTACAAATATGCATCCCACTCAGTCCCCATAGACCCGACCCATGACCCTGCAATAAATTGGTTAAAACATGTCCTAATTTATTTGCAGTGATTTTATTTTTATTTCAAACCCTCCCAAAAGATTCTAGGGTGTTGGCATTTATTTGTATTTCATAAGAAAAATTCATAAAGCCTCACTTTCAAGTGTTCCATATAGGGCCTAGTTATAAATATTTTTAGCATCTTCGATTCCAAACCAAAATACTTGTCCTCAACAAGATCATAAGAAGACTAGCTCACCAGCACTTGCCTGCAAGAAGCAGGTGGCACTGAGCTACGGAACGTGTGTGTAGCCTGTGGGGCTGTGCTCCGTGGCCATGCCTCGTCTGTGGTTCCTTTGCTCTCGTGGGACCACCAGGCTTGGAGATCAAAACCACAGAAGATTCCTTCTTGGATTCCACTGGATTCTATATGTTCAAATTGTTTTAAATTTAAATTAGGAGACTTCTTACTAGACAAAAGTAAGATTAATAATAATGTAACCTAAGAGTAATCACTACAGTGATTCTTTCTTTCAGGTTATGTTTACTTAGTATATATTTTTTAAATCTCCCAAAGTATTGTTTTTCTAGAATAAAAGTCAAGGCCTTGATTGCACAGGGAGGATACTTCGTACTATCATGAATTGGATTGTAATCTGGAAGATTCTTTTTTGAAAAAAAGAAAAAGGAGCAAGGGAACTTGATGCCCATCTAGATACCATCTGACACCGTTTCTCCACAGCTGATATCTGGGGAGATGTTTCCTTGGGGGACGTGTGTTTCCATGGGAATTGTCTCTCTCTGTGTTGCAGGCATGTCTGGAGCGCAGTTGGTCCCGGGGCTCCTGTCTGCCTTCAACATCTGTTGAAAATTCCCAGTCACTGCTGCTCACACAGGTCAGGCAGTAAATGGCATGTGACAGTCAAAAGCTTTTTTCCTGTGCTGCAGGTTTTCCCCTGGGAGATGGTTCCCTAGATGGCGTGGCCCCCCTCTCCACACGTGATCACTTGAGTCTCCTTTTCAGCAAGAAAAATAAAGCATTGACATTTTCAGTCTGTCAGATCCCTGATAGTTTATGACAGGCAAAGCCCGACACGCCCACGCTGCCACTCATCTGGTTCTAGAGGCTCTTTGGAGTCATGTCCGTCCAGCCGTCTGTGTGCCTGAGGGGACATCACTAGGGATGTGGTTCCTCCCTAGTGACCACGACCCGGGACCAGCCAGGACACCGGGGAACTGCTGGTTTGCAGGGGAACAGCAGCCTTGATTGCGGCGTCATGGAGCTCCGAGGCTGGGGCCGGGTTCCCCGCCAGGCACCTTGAGTGCATCACCTGGAGGCCTGGAACAGCACATCCTTGTCTCTGAGACGAGAATAACAACAACAGTTTCTTCCTGTCAGCGATCACCTGCTTTGGGCTTCAAACAAAGCAACGCATGGGCTCATACTTGGGGGACAGTAACTCGAAATTATGGTCACATTCCGCTGAATTTTTTGACAATCTTGTGGTGAACTACTTGAAAAAGAATCTCAGTAAATCTTGACTTTTATCTAGTTTTTTTAAATGCTTTAAAATAAAAATACACACTCAAGTAAAGGGACGTGAGAACTCCATACACAGGCATTAACTCTGCAGGCTCTGGAAGTAACGGGGTAGAGGATAGCGCTCCGAGTTCTTGGGGAGACGCGGCCCTGCCTCCGTGGACTTGTGGTGGGTGGGAACGTGACATGGATGTTCCCTGGCAATGCTTCTCTGGTCTTCTGAAGTCCACAACTTTTCAGTGGTGTAGCCTCTGAGAGCTGGTGGCAGGCCTGGGGCATAATCAAGGAAGGAGAAAAACAGAAGGACAATAAGGACGGAGACGTGTGCTATAACTGGATGGTCGTGAAAACTTAAAGAGAAAAGTGAGAAGGGCTTGAGGTGGAGAAGCTCTGAGGTCTTAAATGCACTCAACGCCTACTCTTATGGAATGCATCTCATTTAAACCTTGCAAAGCAAACTTGTTTTCTCTTTTCCACCAATGAGAACAGTGTGTGTGTCCAGTCAGCAAGGTGAAGCAATGCTCCAAAACTCTCGGAAGCAGTGTCTGTCGGAGCCGGGATTTGATGCCGGCAGTGTATTCCTGCAGCCTCCACAGTGGCTGCGCAGAGGACCACGAACGGCCAGCAGTCAGGCTGTCCCTTCACAGGTGCCTCCGCCCCTGGAGCCCTTGCCCAGCTCTGCCGAGGACGTGTCCCCCTGACGCCAGGACCCAGGCTGCTGGCTCTGCAGAGACCTCTGCTCCCAGGCCAGTGGTCAGGAGGAGGCCGTGGGCTTCTGCACGGCTCCCACGTGGTCCATGGTTGCCTAGTCCCGGTTCAGCCTCTGGACAGCTGAGGTGCTCACCTGTAGGCCTTGACGGCTGCCCCCGAGACCTCTCCAGATCCCCACTGCCCCCAAAAGTACGAGCTTCATGGCTCTCCTCCCAGAGCTAGGGCACCGCTGCCCCAGGCAAGTGGGAGCAGTGGAGGAAAGCTGGGGACCGAATCCCCTGGATCATTTAACCAGAACCCCAAGCAACACCTTGAAAGGGCTCTCTGGGGAGCGGAGGCCAAGGAGGCTGGGGCGATCCCGGCAGTGAGGGGCCCATCGGGGCTGAGGGGAAACAGACACATCAGGAAGCGCCCCAGGAGGGGGCCAGTCAGAGGGGCGGCAGGTGCGGGACCAAGGCTCACACAGAAGGGCCCGTCAGGGACAGAGGCCGCAGACCCTCATCTGTTTCTCGTTCCCCACTGCTCTCGCCCCGTTAGTGATCTGTCCTGTTAGGTCTCCCAAGGACCTCAGCTCCTTATCAGGGAGAAATAGGGAATCTTACCAGCTGGGGGACAATCCCTCAGTCTGGAGCAAACACAGCTGAGCAAGGGCTTCCTGGCAGCAGGGCTGCAGAGTGAGCCTCTTGTTGGGGGTTTCAGGGTAAAGAGAACTCAGTCTCAGACAAGGAGCATCTTGCCTCCTTTAGACAACCCGTGTAAGTGGCTTCTCACTCTTAAGACAAGATCCCGTGTGTCTTTCAGGCCCCACTGGACACACTCTTGATAACGAACCAGGAGGAAAAAAATGAATTTTCGAAGCCTCCAAGAACTAGAGAGGGTTCCGACCTCATGGATCAGATCGCGGAGCCCAGAGAGGCTGAGTAACTTGTTCAAAACAACAGAAACAGATACTCAAAAAGTTAGCTCTGGGCCAAACCCAGGTGCCCAGGAAAGGTAGCTTGAGTTTTGCGTGGTTTTTCCTCCTGGAACGTAACTTTGTTTCTACTTTGTCATTTATTCCTTTCTTCTGGAACGATTTTGTGATGCCTACGATCTCTTTGGCACAGTCCCAGCTCTCAGGATATGGCAGTGAAGAACAGAGACAGGGTCCCACCTCCTGAAGGGACATCATGGTCAGAGGGAATAGATGTGAGCCCACGAATACGGAACATGCGGAGCTGGGCAAGGAGGGGGAGACCCGGGGCTCTTGGGATGCAGAGGGTCAGAGTTTTCAACAGAGTGGACAGAAAAGACCCAGCACCAAAATGCAAAAACAAATGAGATACAGTTGTGACTCCAAAGCTCAAACTCTGGTAGGGAAAGAAAGAGGCGATTGGAACTACTGAATTTAAGGTGTGAATGTTGTTACAGATGTGCTCTTGACCCTGAGGAATTAGGAGAGCTTCCACAGGCGATACGGCGTTTGAGTTGAGTTTTGAAGGATGCAGGAGAAACTGCCGAGTGAAGGAAGAGGGGAGGGACGTGAGCAACGGAGGGTCTGCTTGGCGTCCGCTGCATCAGGGCCCTCGGAACGTGGAAGCCGTCTGCAGAGCCAGCAGTGTGGAGCACGGTCCTGAGCACCCTGGCCGCTGCTGAAGTGACCGTGTGAGTGACTGTGACACCCATGACCTCGAGGGGGAGAGGACAGCAGTTCAGCTGCTTCGTGATTCTCAGAGAACAGAGGACACGTATCGTAAGAAGCTCAGATATCATTGGATTAGAAACCACGCAGCTAGCTGGAAATTGCAATCAAGGGCTACACTCAGGTGTCCTTATGCCTGGATTGAAAAAAAAAGCAGACTCAAATCAGACTCTACTCTAGATGAAATTCTTGTTTCTGTTGTCACAAGTGCCATTAAGTCCCCTTCCTCCTAAACATGCCATTGAGTTCATTGAACTTCACTATGTGAGCATGCTTTGGGATTTTACCAAGTTTTAACGCCAGTTCTGTGACCCATATAATCAAAATCATCAACGTTCTATTAATATACAAGAGCAGGGCTTCCCTGGTGGCGCAGTGGTTGAGAGTCCGCCTGCCGATGCAGGGGACACGGGTTCGTGCCCCGGTCCGGGAAGATCCCACACGCCGCAGAGTGGCTGGGCACGTGAGCCATGGCCGCTGAGCCTGCGCGTCCGGAGCCTGTGCTCCGCAACGGGAGAGGCCACAACAGTGAGAGGCCCGCGTACCGCAAAAAATATATATATATAATGGCAATTGAAAATTATTACTAAACTATATTCAGTATGATTTTCTTGTGTTTGATAAATTAGGAATAAAAGCAGGGTTATGTGTTTTCCTACAGTGATAACCATTGAAAAGGCAACTTGAAAAAAACAAACATATTTCTGTCCCCTCATATGATATAAATATGTGAGTATCAGGCACTGAGGTCTCTTTGATGCATACTCGTTTCTGACTAAAATCTCAAAAAAGTATGGAAACCATGTAACGAAAACTGCTGAAACACAGATTCATGAAATACCCCGTGTAGTGGGGTATCTGATGTCACCACATCACTTTGGGGATGGGGTAACTCAGGACCAGAAAGTTGAAGTCACCTCCCTTGAGTCACAAGCTAAACAGTTACAAAGCCCAGACTCAAACCCAGGGCCCTGTTGTTCAGTCCAGTGATGAGATGAGCGTCTTTTTAAGACAAGATCTAATACAAAAATCATCTCTCTTTGGATTCCTGCTCTTATAGCAACTACAGGTGTTTCTATTTTGATTACTTTTGTCCCTAAGTAACTAATTACCTATTAATGTTCTTTTTTAATCAATTAAGCTACAGTTCTTCATGTCAAAGAATCTCATCAGAAGTGATGGTCTTCTCCTGCTGGAAGTTAATCTTGTTTTCTTTATTAAAATGTGTACTTCTTCATGCCTTCAAGGAAGGCTGAAAGGGAGCAGAAACAGAACCAATCTGATTCGAAAAATTTTCTCCTGCGTCATCATCACCTCGGAGGTTATTCTAACGTCTGTTCTACGAAAAGGCAGTATCTTCCCATATTTCACAAATCGGGAAGTGTCACTGCATCGCATAGGCATAAGAAATTTCAAGCTACAGAATCTGAAACGACATCTAAAATCATTTTCCAACTTTATTTCTAGAAGTCCTACAGAATTCGCAGTGCAACAATCACGACCTGTGTTGTTATTCCCTGGAGCCTTCGAGGGTCCAGAGGGAGGTACCGCGTTTGCCACGCCTGGTCTTGTCGTGCAGGGAGCAGAGGAGCAGAAGCCTGAGAATCACCTCCCTGGGAAGTCTAAGTCGTAGGCTAAGGCTGCAGGGTATCCTCAGATCTCTTCTTTCTTTTAAGCAGAAGATCTCTTTGTTCAGATTGACTTTTACCTGGAACATTACAGAGATGAACCCAGGGTCGTCCCGGTTCACCGTGCGGAGGCTTGGACGTCAGACCACGCTTCCTACCACCACCCCACCCAGGGCTGAGCCAAAGCGGTCTCTTCAAAACCCTAGGATCCCCTGCAGAGGATGTTGAACTTACTGATTAAATAACAAAACTGAACTTTACAGAGGAGGAAAGTCAGGCTCGGGAAGCCCAGCCAATTCACCTGGCGCATCCCCGGGAGCTGGTTCCCAGCCGAGGAAAGAACCACCCTGCTCTTTGTGGTCCCCAAACGCCCTGTGACCAGGGCCTTCCTGCTCAGCAGACAGGACCACGGTCCTGCGGATGCGTCATCACTGGTGCAGACCCATGCTCTGATGGCTGGCGGAGGGCGGGCAGGGATGCAGGACCCCCCGGCCCAGCACGAGCTCCTAGCAGGACACGGGCTACCTCTGCCTGGGGCAGCCTCCCAGCCCCCTCAAGGAAAGCCAGGAGAAGGGCATTTCCCTCACCTGGACTCGACCCAGAGGCCCTGGCCGCTCAGAGGTGAGAGTGCCCACCCCCCAAAGGGAAAGTCGTCAGTGTAAGACCCCTCCCCATGGCTAGGGTCTCCTGAGGGAGCTTCCAGGCTCTTTTCAATAACAGAAACCTAAGTGTTTGGTCATAATCAAGTTGGCGGTAGGAATTACGTCCACTTCCTGGCTGTCTTAGAAAACCACCAGATCGCAACTTTGGCCTCATCGGAATGTTCTCTCGGGCCTTTCATCAGCCATCAGCTTTGAGTATTCCAAAAGAAGGGATTTACGCCAGGAAGCGACTTTGTAATGCAGAATAATTTTTAATACAAAATAGATAAAACCTCTGTTGTCTCTTTTACACCCTCAGTATATAAAGAAACTTGGTTACTTTATCAGCCAAATGATTGAGAGTCGTCACCAGTTAATGTGAAATCTAGAAAACACATCATAGAAGACCAATTAAGAAAGGAAGAATTAAAGAAAATTAAGGAAACACATAAAAATAACAAAACACTCGAATATGTTCAGCTCAAATATAAACAGGTTCGTTTCATCACATAATTGCTGGAGTAACTCCTTTTTTAATAAACACAGGAAATATGCCTTATAGATCATGCAGCAAATTGTTATTACAATTGAGTCCTTCTTAAGGACTTGTCCTTCTATTGTTCCCTGTATGGAAGATTTTTTTCAGAGTCCACAATGTAAAAGCAATAACCTGCCCTTAAAACTCAAGGAATTAAATGCCCCCTATAAGACACATAACTTTTGACAGGCGATGCTCAACCATCTGAGGGAACGTAAACGTCCCACTAAAACTGAATGTTAAAATCCATTCCCTGGGCTTCCCTGGTGGCGCAGTGGTTGAGGGTACGCCTGCCGATGCAGGGGACACGGGTTTGTGCCCCGGTCCGGGAAGATCCCACATGCCGCGGAGCGGCTGGACCCGTGAGCCACGGCCGCTGAGTCTGCGCGTCCGGAGCCTGAGCTCCGCAACGGGAGAGGCCACAACAGTGAGAGGCCTGCGTACCGCAAAAGAAAAAAAAAAAAAAGTGAGTAAATGTCTCCTTTGTCCTTTCAGCCTCATTGCCTACTAATAATTATTTTTTCAAAAAGGAAAACATAATCGTTTACAAACGCACTTTCAATTCCCCATCCCAGCCCGCGGGTTTTAATTAATCCCTCCTCCCAGGCCTCTGCCACTCATCTCGTGAGCTATGCCTGCTCAGCCGCACATTCTTAGGGCGGGAACATTCTTCTTATTTTAATCTCTCTTCTCCCAGTTCCTTACTTGCACTGTTTGGATAAATAACCGCAGCTTGGAGAGGATGATAAACATGCATCAAAAACAACAAAGGAAGCAAATTACTTCCCGCCCACAAAGCAGCAGAACAGAACTAATAATCCCCGAAGACCCCCCCCTCCCCGTGCACAGGTGCAGGAGCTGCCGGCTCAGGACACGCCTCCTTCCTGAACGCGCGGGAACACAGAGCATAAAGGAAATGAACTGGGTGTCTAGGTTTCTAATAATGCCATTTAAGATGCAGCCCGTGCCTGCACGAGGGGTGAACAAGCAGAGGCGTGAGCTGGAGTGGCCCGGTCAGGGCCCAGGACCGCACGGGGGCTGTGGCCACGGCTGCCAGGGCAGAGGGCACCATGCTCTGGAAGCAGAATCACCAACCCCCCCTGCCCGGGGGGGGGGCCTGGACGGCCCCATCGTCGGCTCTTAGCGGGATCCAGGAGGATTCTTTCCTAAGTTTCCATCACCCGGCCGTGGACGACATTTGACTATGAAAATGACTTCTGCCCTTCTCCCCCAAATGCCCCTAAATCTTGAGTTAGGTGGCACCTTCCCTCTTGTCTTCAGAACGGCCGATGCAAGCTTTGCGGCCCAGAGCCGACACCTGAATCTGACCGCAGGCCCAGCCCTTCTGCGGGGAAGTTACCCGTGAACTTGGGCAGCCCAGGCCCGACCGCTACCCACTCCCTGCTCACCCCACCTCCCCTCCCCTTGCCTGCAGCCTCCCCCACCTGCCCCCGGCCCCTGGGAGGCTCCATCTATTGAGACTTTATGATTCAGTTCCAGTCAACCCTGCCAGCTGCTCCTTAATTTTTCTTATTTTAATTTTTATTTACTTTTTTTTGGATGCATTGGGTCCTCGTTGCTGCACGCAGGTTTTCTCTAGTTGTGGTGAGCGGGGGCTACTCTTCATTGCTGCGTGTGGGCTTCTCATTGCGGTGGCTTCTCTTGTTGTAGAGCATGGGCTCTAGGCACGCGGGCTTCAGTAGTTGTGGCACGTGGGCTCAGTAGTTGTGGCTCGTGAGCTCTAGAGCGCAGGCTCAGTAGTTGTGGCGCACAGGTAAGTTGCTCTGCGGCCTGTGGAATCTTCCTGGACCAGGGCTCGAACCTGTGTCCCCTGCATTGGCAGGCGCCACCAGGGAAGTCCCCCAGCTGCCCCTTAGATGTGATTGCTTGAATCCCCACAAATACCGCAAAAGGAGGATGTAATTAATCCATCTACAGAGGAGCTGCAAGCTCCTCCCATGTGGAAGAAAAGCAACTTCCCCCAGTGTGGAAGGCAAGCGCCTCACAGCAGGCATGCAGGCGTGGCGAGCTCTACAGCGGGGGCACCTTCGGGGAGGTCCTATACCTCCCACCTCGTGGACAGGTGGACACAGGCCTGCTTGAGAGGCCCCTCTCACCACTCAACGCAACCTCGGTCCTGACTCGAAGCCAAAGCAGATGGCGGTGCTGGTGGTGGTCCCAGCCAGGGTGGGGAGCTTCCAGGGACTCAGAGCTGGTTGCCTCCCAGGTGCCTGGGTGCCTTCACCCACATCCAGTGCGCTTCATTCCAAACATTCGTATCTTTCGTTCAACCTTGAAAAGTGTGTAAATCAGAATCCGTGAGGATAAGGGACGGTGTCAGAAAGCCGAAGGGGAAGAGAAAGATGGGGGAGCATCTGCAGAGGGAAGAGCTGATTCGCTGATGAAAGTGGGGCCCACAGACCCCAGACCCCAGTAACGAGCGATGCCCGCCGAGGAACAGAGTCCCTCAAACGACCTCGTGTGGACGCAGGAATCTTAGAAAACAAACTGGAAGATGGCAAGGTCTAGGCATTCAAGCAGGTGTTATGGCCTATTGAACCTTTTTGGGGGATAATAACAGGAGGACGGCACAGAGGATGGAAGGGAAGGAGATGAGATGAGTCTCACAGGGAAGGGATGGAGATGAGTCTTGTGGGGGCAAAGCAGAGGCACGTCCCTAGATGTTCAGGCCAGAGGCATCTGGGGACAAACCATGTGGGACTGACCTTGACGGTCTCCCCGGAGGCCTCTGATACAGGGAGGACTCCGGAAGAATCAGAGCAAAGCCCAGGATTAGAGCGAGCGCTGGGGTGTCCCCGGGGAGCTGAAACGAGGGTTTCAGGGCTCACCAGTGCCTCACGCTCAGGACAAATGGGAGCCGAGACGCCAGCAGGTCATAAGCACGTTTTCACGAAGAGCAAAGCCAGGCCCTCCTCGTGACCGCGCTGCCCCCTGATCAGGGCAGAAAACCGGGCTTCAGCCGAGCATTCACCGTGCAGAAGCCCAGGTCTCCCCCTCTGCTCACTCCCTGACTTGACCTGGGGAGACTTCACCTGCTTAACAAGCCTGCTCCTTCCAGGGAAATCCAGGGGCTTCACCACACTGACAGCTTGAAACTCCCACCTGCAAGCTCTACACACGATGACAGGTGGAAACTAAGGAAGAGCGATGCTTCCCTCTGGAAAGCAGCCGAGGCGAGCCCTTCGCGCAAATTATCACGCTGAACGCGCCGGTTTCTCTGCCCAAATATCTAGACGTCCCTTTATCGCATCAGATGCACAGGGGACCAGGTCCCTTCCAGAAGTTTCCAGGTTGGAGGGAGCTGCAGAAGGAACAGCTGCTTTCCTCCCAGTGTGAGAGCAAAGGTCGGTGCAGGGGACTGAGGTCCACCTACGGAGCTGCCACAGAAACGCCAGACCTAAGCACCGCGGCCCACCCTCGGGGGTGAAGCGGACCGTCCATCCGGGCTTCCTCTCCTCCGGGCAGCTCGGCCAGGTGCCACGCCTGGCTCTGTCTGACTGTGATCTCTCCACTGCAGCTCAAGTCCAGAGATCCGGACACTTGCTAATTCCCTTGCCTCTTCACTCTTTCACTTTTGTGCTTCTCTATTTCCTTTCTGGTGTCTATTTCTCCATAGCGCTCAGCGTGGTATCCTCAAGAATCAGAAAACTGACCTGATGGCAAGGTTTGAATTTCTGGGACAAACACCTTAATATAAATCATTGTCTCCAAGACAGGCTTCCGTGATCACCACCTGAGCCAGAAGTTAGTTACTGTATCTCTCCCCTTTGGAGTTAGATTTTAATTTTATCAAGGTATAAATATGTGAAAATAAATATTTAAAAATAAAGAAGTAAACTTAAAAATAAGTAAATATTTAAAAATAAATATTTTAAAACCAAATATAACTGTCTCATAATGATCACCATCACCAAAAAAGCCCTTTACCCACTTAAAAAGATCCTCAGAAGCAAGTATTCTCACCTCTAATCCGTTACTGATGTAAAAACACCCCATTGTGTGTCCTCAACTTCTTTCTCATCTGCCTCAAAATGTCTCCGCATCTTTTTCCGCTCGAGGCTGAACTGGCCACCACCTGGACTGCTGGTTCTTCTCTGCCTTCTATATCTCACTTTTAAAAACTACTTTCTATTTTTAGACCGGTTTTAGGTTTACAATAAAATTGAGAAGAAGGTACAGAGCTTCCGTATACCCCCTCCCTCCCCCACTGCTTCCCCCATTATCAACATTCCCACCAGGTAGTCCATGTTTTACAACTGATGAACCTACGCTGACACGTCACCATCACCCCGAGTCCATGGTTCACGTCTGGGGTCACTCTTGGTGTTGGACGTTCCGTGGGTTTGGACAAATGTCTAATGACATGCATCCATCATTATAGTGTCATGCAGTCGTTTTGCTGTCCTAAAAATCCCCTGTGCTGCACCTCGTTATTTCTTCCCACCACCAACCCCTGGTAACCGTTGCTCTTTTTACTGTCTCCATAGTTTTGCCTTTTCCAGAATGTCGTGGAGTTGGAACCATACAGTCTGTAGCATTTTCAGATTGGCTTCTTTCACTCAGTCATATGCACTGAAGTTTCCTTCGTGTCTTTTCAGGACTTGATGGCTCATTTCTTTTTAGGCGAGTAATATCCCATTGTTTCAATGGACTACAGTTTATTTGTCCATTCACCCTCTGAAGCACATCTTGGTTGTTTCCAAGTTTGGGCAATTATGAATAAAGCAGCTGTAAAAATCTGTGTGCAGGTTTTTGTGTGGACATAAGCCTTGGACAAAACTTCTTTGGATAAATACCAAAGAGAGAGATGACTGGAGCACACAGTGAAAGTATGTGTTTAGTCTGATAAGAAACGGCAAACTGTCTTCCAAGGTAGCTGCACCATCTTGCATCCCCGCCAGCAACGATGAGAGCCCCTGTCATTCTACATCCTCACCAGCAGTGATGAGAGTTCCCGTTGCTCCACATCCTCACCAGCATTTGCTGTTGTCAGTGCTCTGGGTTTTGGTCCTTCTCGAAGGTGTGTAGTGGTATCTGCATTTCTTTTTAAGGAATGTTTAAAGAAAGTTCTCCTCTCTCACTGTCCCTTCATTTTCATCCATTTGATTGACTCACTCAGAGGTCTATACACATGCCTAGGTCTCCTCTATGTGGAAAATGCATGTTAAGTTATTTTTTTTTAATTTATTTTTTAAAACTTCAAACTTCCTATTTTTCTCATGACATTTGAAGGAAAAAAATACTAGTGGATAAGAGCCCTTATCTGGGGGTCCTATTACTGAATTTACTGCCTATGAGGTCTTGGGCAAGTAGTTTAACTCCTCAAAGCTTCAACTTCCTTTACAATAAAATGAGGATTAAAATAGAATGTACCTATCAGATTTCTGTGAAAATTAAATGAGATAATACATGCAATTAGCTTAGTAGACTTCCTAGCAGGTATAGTAAGTGCTCAGTAAGTGTTTACAGTAATAGTACAAAGGACCTTTGGCTTCTGCATTCAGAAATTCAACAATAGTCTCCTAATTTCTTCCTTGGAATTTATCCTCTTTGTAGCTTGTGATGATCTTGGCTACCCTTCTCTTTCTCTCTCTCTCTCTCTCTCTCTCTCTCTCTCAGAACTTACCATACCAATCACAGGATAAGGAAATCTTAAGTTCAATATGATGACCAAGTTACTACTTCTGAGTGTGAGGTTTCAGGGCAGACATAAATCCCACTTCAACTTGAAACAAGATAAAGGCAAGCATTAACATAGCGTTCACACAGACTCACAACAAAAAGCCAAGTGTGAAAATATAAAATTCTGAAAACAAAGTACATGTCAGGTTCAAACTTCAAAAGGAAAAAAGTATACGTTAAAATATTATGAAATCACAAGCGTAGGAAGCACTACTGGAAAGGGAGAGAGTAAAAACCCCGCCGCCAGACAAAACAGGGAGTTAAGTTGTCTGATACGGTGGAGCCGAGATGGGGCCAGTTTTGGAGGATGCATTTGCCAAGTAAGGAGGGAGATTTTCTGGCAGGAAGAATAATAAGAGGCAGATTTCTCTCTATCCCAACACCACTCTCAATGCCAGCCCTTTTGGTGCAAATCTTTCTAAGAGATTTTAAATCCAGCTTGCGTGCGTACGGTAAGACAGCAGTTCCTCCAGGACGGAGCTCCGGTTTGGGACCATCCGTGCATCTTGCTTCTTCCCTCTTCCTCCTGTGTGTGATTTGGTCGCTCATTCCCCCAGGCTGAAAGGACGGAGGGAAGATGGAATCTGAGCCAGTCCGTTTTGCTGCTTGTTCGTGGTGCTGGTCAAATGCTTGCGGGGTGGAAAGATGGAAATAAATGTGGGGGCGGGGGGAGGGTTTCTGAGCGCTACGGATTTCATTTTCTCAAGTCAGCTCTGCTTCCATTAGCACGGATAATTCAGAGTTGGCTGCGTGGGTTTCCGTGGAATCGGATCATCTGTAGGGAGATGAGAATTTGATTCCCGCGTGTCTCTATTTAGACGCTAAGAAACAGCCTCCTTGGAAGCTTCGTGTTGCTTAATTCTGAGCAAACTGGAAGTGGAAATGAGAGGCGCTAATGAAGACATTCGTTAGTTCATTATGGAGGAAATCTCAGTTAACAGAGAACTGAAAGAAGGCAATTTTCCTGGTCTCAGGGAAGACCCCAGGAGAAAGCAGGATGCATTTGCATGCGAACGTAGGAAACATTAAAAGCATAAATCAAGCATGAGATTCGTTTACAACCTATTCAATAATGTTTAATAACTTAGGGTCTTACTCTCCTCACTTCCCAGGAACCATAGGAAGACGTATGGTACCATATGCCCGAGAACTCGGTGAATGAAGATGGCCTGTATTTGTGAATTCACACTCTGCTTGTGCCTGAGAAATTACCCTGAATGACCGTAATGCGTGACCACCATCATGTATTAGGGGTGTGGGGACCTGCGCTGTATTCTCTGTACCAAGGGCAAGCAGCTCAGTGACCTTGAACACGCTGTGCTATTTCCCAGGGGTCAGACCCCCCGCAAAGGTGTCCGTGAGATTCTCAACATCCCCTGGATGTACTCTTAACACTCTCCACCCAGAAGGAGGCCATCCCTCTCCTTCTCGACAGCCACACAGCTCAGAATAAAGTGACTACGATGGTCCTGCCTGCGGGAAACGTCTCCGAGTCCATCCCAGCGTCCCACGGATGTGGCAGGCCAGCCGGGCCACCTGGAACACAGACCGGGTCATCGCCAGCCAATCCAGAATAGGGGGGATCAGAAAGCGGTGCTTCCTCCCAGGAGATAAAGGAAGAAAAGAGGAACAGACAAAACGGCAGGCGTCACCAAATCATGGTTACAGTCGCTAAGACCTCCAGCAGCCTAAACAGTCTGTGAATGTATGGATAAGAAGAAGAAATAAGAATACACATATGGGCTTCCCTGGTGGCGCAGTGGTTGGGAGTCCGCCTGCCGATGCAGGGCACACGGGTTCGTGCCCCGGTCTGGGAAGATCCCACATGCCGCGGAGCGGCTGGGCCCGTGAGCCATGGCCGCTGAGCCTGCGCGTCCGGAGCCTGTGCTCCGCAACGGGAGAGGCCACAACAGTGAGAGGCCCACGTACCGCAAGAAAAAAAAAAAAAGAATACACATATATTTATATATATATGCATAAGTCAAGTCTTTTAAAGATAGTGAGAGGGAGTTCCCTGGCAGTCCAGTGGTTAAGACCCCGTGCTTCTACTGCAGGGGGTGCGGGTTCCATCCCTGGTTGGAGAGCTAAGATCCCACATGCCTTGCGGCCAAAAAGGAAAGAGAGAAAGAGAGTGAGAAAAAACAAGAGCAGTGACATTATTATTTAGGGGGCAACATAGCACAGCTGGTTAGGCTGACGTGATGGCTTCTTTCAATCACCGGCTGCCACACAGAGGGCCATCCCCTCACAGCCCCCGCTACACCCTGCCTGAGCCAACCTCTCTGTCCTAAGCTGACCCTGAAGCTGCAGTTAGTCGAGGCCCTTCTCACCCTCATCTTCCGTAGGGCAGCTCTGGCCATCGTGCCCAGCATCACACAGGTCTGCCTACAGATCCCGCAGAAGCCACTGGATTCTCCCCCTCTCCCCCCATCCACTATCCACAAGAGAAGGGACGGTCACGGGCTGGGGAGAAAGTGGAGGGTAAAGCCTGGAGCTGGAGACTCAGGTCTCAGCCCTGCTTGTCATCCACGAACGGTGGTGATAAGCCCGTGTCACGCGGGGCCGTCTGAGATTCTAAAGCGGAACTTTACGAGCTGGAAATATATATACAAATCGCACATATAGCACTTGTGTAATTGCACTGACTCATCCAGAATGCGTCCCCACAGGACTTCGTTGTAATGACTACATCATGACGTGGTTCTCACTGTCAGGCTGTGAAGACCTGGGGGTCGGGACCACCCCGTGTTTGCTTGTGTTTCCCCAGAGCTCCGCGTGGCCCAATGGAGGGGATCAGAGCCTATCGTGTAAATGAGCCCAGGGGACTTGCTGACGTGTGTGCCCTTCTTCAACGAGACAGTCTCGTGCATCAGCTTTGACTTCCCAGAGTTTTCAAATAGGCTCCTGGGGCCGTGACTCAGCCGGCGAGGGGGACACACAGCCAAACCCCAGGAGTCCCTGAGTTCCTGTCCCCCCAGCCATCACAGACACGAGGGCTCCAGCGCGTCTACACCACTGTGGAGAAGCTCACGGCTCGTCTTCTCTGGGGGCCATGCCCACGGGATGAAGGGAAACTGGAAACTTACCAGTGTAAGGCATCAGACCCTTGTGGTTAAGTGGTGTTGTTGACGGTTTTAATCTCAGGGATGTGTTTACACTTTGAGCATTCTGCGTCTACCCCCGTGGGACACAGTAAGGCATAGACGTTTGGCCTTCATTGCCAATTCCTGGCCTGGGACCCCTAAGACCCTTGGAACTGCCTGAGTGATGGGGGGAGGGGCGTCTGGTGTTCATAACAAGCCCCTCTCACCACCCTGAGTCTGTGCCGATGAGGGGAGTCCCAAGGGGCCCAGGAGAGGAGCTCAGGACCGGCGGGGGCCAGAGGGATGCGTGCGATTAGAGGGTCGGAGCTTTCAGCCCCAGCCCTGACCCTGGGGAAAAGAGGGGGCTGAGGACTGGGTTCATCCCCGACAGTCACAAAGGCGCTGGAGGGTCTCCTGGTTGGTGGCCACTGGAGGTGCAGGGGGGGAAGTGCACCCAGGGGGCAGGGAAGCTCCCGGCCCTCCCGCCCCCTCGCTCTGTGCATCTCTGTTCCCGGGTTGTGTCCTGTCTAATAAACTGGTAAACGTAAGTGCTTCCCTGAACACTGTGAACCATTCTAGCAAATGACCAAATCCCAGGATGGGGCCGTGTGAACCCCTATTTATAGCCCACCAGTCAGAGGTACCGGAGCCCTGGACTTGTGATGGGTGTGATGGGTGTGACCCTTCACCGGTGGGTCCGCACCAACCCCAGGCGATCAGTGTCAGAACTGAGTTAAATTGTGGGACACCCAGTTGGTGTCCACTGAGAACCAGAGAACTGCTTGGTGTTTCCTTCACCGTCTTCTCTCCACGACGGTGTCAGGGCAGGACTTCCTGGGTCTCTGTGTGTGACACGGCTCACCCCTCCACACCTTGGCTCCCTCACCACAACACGGGGCAGGACAAAGGGTTGTCAGCCCTCGTCCAAGCCCATGGACACCCCTTCCTGTGACGGGGTCAGCTGCCCACACGCCCAGGGAACTTGTTAGTCACTCAGCTGCAAGGACAGGATGGGACCCACTAGATGCCCCGGGGCCCCTGCCCCTGCTCCCCCCTCAGGAGCTCCATGCAGGACCCTCCATCTGCAGGGCTCAGAGCCCCCCCACCCCGGACAGAGGCGAGGACACCAGGTGGACAGAGTACCTGCCTGAGAGAAGCTCAAGGAAGAGAAGACCAGATACATTTGTGCAGACTCACCAGGCGGACCACACCCGGAGGGGCTCTTGTGTGCACTGTGGACTCGGGTGAGGCTCCACCCACTGTCACATGCACATCGGTGGGGATGTTGACGGTGGGGCAGGCTGTGGCCGTTAGGTATACCGTTAGGTATCCTGGCTTCTGGGATCACTGAGGACTGGAAAAGATTAACCGAAATCCTGCTCTGTTTCACAGCAACAACGGCCAGAGAGGAGAGAATTTACATAGTTGGTTCCTTTGGAAGGTCCAGAGAGGTAAGGAACCACAAAATAGATAACACCATCAAACCTCACTGAATCCAACCTCCGTTTTTATTTAAAAACAAACAAACAAACAAAGCAGCTTTGGGATGCACAGAAGTCCACTCTGCCACACACCCCCTAGAGGTGAGACGGGAGACCCCCATCACCCCAATTCCCCATCCTGAGCTCCCCCCCTGAAAGCAAGTGGATTTTCCAGGAGTTTGTGAGTCAATTTATAACCCATTTTGTTTTCAAAGCAGAGCACATAAAAGTGGAGATCAAGGGTGCTGCCTGGTATCCGATATGAGGACAGGAAAGCCGCCAGAAGAAGCACTGCCTAGGAAGCGTCGTCGTTCTTCTGATGTTTATTCTCTCTGTAAGATTTTTTTTTAATCCTTTGCATAGGCTCTAACGAGAAACGCGTAGTTTTTAATTTCAGACTTCTTTAAGCTTCGTTTGAAAAGACTAACTGAAAAAGATCAAGTCCTTTTAAGTGACACGTCTGTGTCTGTATGATTTTGCTCCGTCTTAATTACAACAGGCAAGGGTGTCAGAACTAAAAAAAAAATGCAGCTTAATTCTTTCTGTTGCTTAAATTTTTTATCTACGAAACTCATTGAGAATGTTTTATTTCCATAACTGATCAATGTACTCATTAATCTCACATGAAATAAAGGCATTCTCATCGATTTGCTTAGAAAACTTTTAAAAGGCAGCCAGAGCTGGCTGAGTGATGTCCAAACCAGCAAAGGACCAAAACGGTGCTTCAGAGTCATAAACTGGCCACACTGGGAAAGTTTCATTTCCATAATGGATCAGCTGACTGATTAATCTCAAATTATATAAATGCCTTCGAATTGATTTGTAAAATCTTTAGAAAACCTGAGCTGCAAGAGTGATTTCAAAATCAACAAAGTGCTTGGTATGCGTAGAAATATTACCTGGAGGCACAGAATCACTAAGAGTAGAAGGAAAGGGGATTTTCAGAGCCTTCTTCTTTACTGCCCTTAACCCAGGAGAATTTAGTTAAGAACCCTCTCCAGAGTGGATCCTGTCCCCTTGAATTAGCTCATCCCGTGCTGGTGATAACGCTGGAGAGATGCAGTGAGCAGAAGGAGAGTGCAGGGCACCTGGAACTGCACCAACCCTTGGCTGAAGGCACTCCCAGCACAGCGGTGAGAATAAAACCCATCTCACGCGACTGTGGGAAGGAAGGATCACAGGAAACCAAGCATGCGAAAGCCTCCTGTACAAGAGCTGAAACCCTTGGAAACAGCACAAACAAAATGAGAAGAAAACCAGTAAGTTGCACAAATGCCTGTGTATGTATAGAGTATATACATGCATATGTGTGTTTAACACATATGAAAATATTACACGGGTCATACCATGAATATGCAAATCGTGAGTACAGATCTGTAAGAAAATATTATTATAAAGTAGTCAGCGAAATGTATGGCCAAGGACAATCAAATATTTTTTGTTGTTGTTGGTTTTGTTTTTGTTTTTGTTTTTTGTTTTTTTGTGGTACGCAGGCCTCTCGCTGCTGTGGCCTCTCCCGTTGCGGAGCACAGGCTCCGGATGCGCAGGCTCAGCGGCCATGGCCCACGGGCCCAGCTGCTCCGTGGCATGCGGGATCTTCCCGTACCGGGGCACGAACCCGCGTCCCCTGCATCGGCAGGCGGACTCTCAGCCACTGCGCCACCAGGGAAGCCCTGTCAAATATTTTTGATGATAAAACACCATGAACAATCCAAATGCCCAAGAGCAGAGAAATGGTTAAGAAGCAGGCATATTTGATCCATAGAAGAAATATTATGCCACTCAATGCGGCACTGCTGAGGACTACTAATAACATAGAAAAATTCTCATAAAGTGAAATGGAAAGAGAACATAAAACTAGGGAAACCATCTCTATGATTCTGGTCTACACACGACACATAGCAACAACTTTAGTTATTTCAACTTTTCATGTCCATTTATAGAATGGAATAAACTAAGCACCTATATACATATATTTTTAAAAGATGATTTAGTAGGAACAAGGATAACAGTGAAGATGTAGAAATCTAGGAAATTGTTTTTATGTTCATCAAAATAGGATAATATTGGTCTAACACGGGACAAAGGGAATGTCATATTACAAAATCCTACCTTCAGTCATTCTGGACCTGCAAAATTCTGTTTTGTTTATCATTAAAAACATTTGAGGGGCTTCCCCGGTGGCACAGTGGTTGAGAGTCCGCCTGCTGATGCAGGGGACACGGGTTCGTGCCCCGGTCCGGGAAGATCCCACATGCTGCGGAGCGGCTCGGCCAGTGAGCCATGGCCGCTGAGCCTGCGCTTCCAGAGCCTGTGCTCCGCAACGGGAGAGGCCACAGCAGTGAGAGGCCCGCGTACTGTAAAAAAAAAAAAAAAAAAATTTGAGGTTTTTCTTTCTCTGGGTATTAGTAAAATGTTTGAAAATTTGCTCTGCAACGTACCTTTGGGTGGAGGAGAAGACAGACCAGGAAGTTTAGTGTGTCTGCCACATGCCAAGTGAGATGCGTCTGGACAAACAACAGCCCAGAGGCTGCAGCACCGGCAGCCGCCCAAAGGGCGTGGTCAGCAGAATTGGGCCCATTCTTAGATTACAGCTTAAAGAAATTCCAAACGCACAGAGGTTTTACCCGAAATCCTCAACATGGTTGGGAGAAGGGGCTAGATTTCACATGCACAGCATGTCAAATAGAACTTCAAGATGTGAGACATTTGTCAATGCCATCTTATCTCATTCTCCAAATGACATAATACTAGGTCAAAGGGTCAACTACCCCTACTTTATACAGGGCTAGTAAGACAAAGTTACTAAAACTGGAAAAAGTGACCCCAATTGCCATATTATAATTATTTTAAACATTCTCACTAGGAGATCTCTTTCACCTTGGAGAATCCTTTCCAGCTGTGCTCATTTCCAGCCAAATTTTAAAGAGGTTCCATTGCTCTTATCTAATACTTTTTTAAAAAATGTTTAAATGCTTTTCTGCTTCTCTAGAATCTGGAGCCTAAATCATAATGAACTAGGAATCAGAGATCCTCACAGATTCAGGACATAAGGCAGGATAAAATCTGCATCTCTTAAAAAATTAAGCAATAGTATAAAGAATTAAAATTAAGCAATAGTATAAAAAAGTATAAAAAGAATATTAAGCAATAGCCCTTACCAGTGACTAGTAACCCGGAAAGGTCGTGACTTGGCCTCATCTGGAAACGCCCAGCTTCAGAGGGGCCCTTTTGGTGGTCGGTCCTCCTAGCTGTCCTTCCTCAGCCGTCTCTGACGGAACGACCCTGTGGAATTTCTCTTAGGAAAGCTGCTCCAAATACCCTTTAGTTGAATCATAACCGGATTTACAGCCTTTTCAATCTACCGTGGTTTAGGAGTAGGTATTTTCACCAAACAATTTTTTTTCCCTTAATACTGAGCTTACCTACTGGATAAGCAAAAGAGATACTACTGATGAAATGCTCTTGCAGTGCCTCAGCTTGCATTTGTCAGCTCAGTCGATAGTTGATGCCCCAGGGCCAAATAAAAAGAGTGAAATTTTCAAGTTTTTAGAGACTATCAAACTCTGAATGGTCAGCTCCTCCCGATAGAAATCTATTTTCATTTCAGTTTCTTCTGAGACACTTAGCTTCCAAACTGCCCTACTGAAAGTAAAAAGGAGGATAGAAGAGGGCGTATTGATGAAACACAACACAAATAATTCAAAAGCGCGAATGATTATACAGTCCCTGGCCAGTGGGATGGGAAGATGCTCAGTATACTTTCGCCTTGGCAAACGAGTCCTTGTCTCTACGTTGTCATTGCCACATTTCTATTTTCTATAGGAAGTTTTGCATTAAGTCGTTGTGATGTTTCCATGCATCCTTGAAAACAGAGATTTATCTTACTGGTTAATTACAGATCAATACAGGTTAGAAATCACACGCTTGTTGCTGGGTTACAATAGTCTCTCTGTTCCTGCTTCACAGTCTTTTGTGATCTCTCCTCAGTCAACACGGGATAAATACGCTTCCTGTCTGGAGAGTCAGACGGGCAGCCCGAGGAAATCCCAGTCACGCTGTCTCGGTGACAGGAAATCTCAAAAGGACGGTTATTCATGGTAGTTCTGTGCTACGAAGGCCCCACGAACACTGAACTAGCAAATACCTAATCATGGCTCATAGGGGAAACACGGGTCACAACATTTTCATCAGTCAGTCCATACAGAACCTGGTTTTATGTGGGCCTCTATTCAAAGACATCCTACTTAATACATAGCGTTGATTCATTAACGTGAAATCTCCGCTAACAGCACCATAAGCCGTGACCAGAGCAAGCTTCTCTGATGCGTGTTTCCCTGTGAGGCCCGTCGCAGCCTTCTTGTCCTAAGGGGCGCCGGCCAGCCCTGCAGCACGGGCCTCGGGGGCCACTGTAACCAGTGACATCTCCCCCAAAAGCACAAAAATGCACGGAAACTTGGCACTAAATAGACCACGAAAAGAACGGTTTACGGGATGAGCACCGCGAGTACTGAGTTTGGCGTCGCAAATAAATGTCGGCAATTAGGCTGGTGTGGAAAAGCGGAATCTGTGAATAATGGGGGTCAACCGTAGGTAACAAGGAAGTCAAGACACTCTCATGAAGACGCCTGCAAATGTGAGGGTAAACTACAGGTGTAAAAAGTATTAATGATGCTTTTCGATAATCCTTCTGGATCAAATCTACATATGATGCGTAAACCAAGACTTGGGTGGTTTCATTAGCGAAAGCAAAATGTGCCCCATTTTCTTCAATTAGTCATATGCATTGGGTCTCCTAAGTGGATCTGAGGCCTTTACAAAAGAAAGGAAGAACTCAAAATAACAATTTAGATCTAAAACAGGACAGGGACCATCAGAGAGAAGCAGAAGACATGGCTGTTAGGGGGAGCCCAAGTGAGTTTGTTGAGGAATAGGCAACGTGGACCTTGGAACGTGGTGATGGTAGCACAGGTGTATGCATGGGTCCATACCAAGCTGTTCATGTTCATTATGGGCAGGTCTTTATATGCCAAATTATACCTCAACAAAGCTGGAAGGAAAGCCGTAATCCTGTCATTCCCACGGTGTCTCTCCACAACACTGTGACACACGTACCCTAGAAACAAACCAAGAGCTCCAGTTTCTGAAACCCAAAACTGGGATTCTTTCCCAGCTTTCACAGAGGTGGGAAGGGAAAGCTATAGAAAGAATTCTCTTATTTTCCCTCATCTTTGACATCTGTTCCTTTTTATCTAGTATTAAAGATTAATATCAAAATAAGTCACAAAGAAATATCACCCCCAAAATGTGAAGATCTACCATCGTTCGTGATTCTGTAGCTTGTTTTCACTTTTTGTCTTTGTTTGTTGGGACTGTGTGCTCATACTGTTTATTTTGTATATATATGTGTGTGTGTGTGTACGTGTGTGTGTGTGTATCTCACCGAGTGGAAAAGTTTTCCCTTACTTGAAAATGCAGTTAAATACATCATTATTTCATGGCATCCAGCAAAAAGCAGCTACTTTCCAGTTACAATACTCCTTGAGTACTTTCAGAAAATGCTGATCTAAACCAGCTTTTCACTATACATTTAGAGGAAATATGCCCCCAAAAGTTAAATCACAATCACTAACCATTAAAGAACCTACTTCCATTCCTTCATTTTGAGCACTTTTTATGTTCTAGGGACTGGACTAGCTTTCAACAGAGAGAAGTGAAACCAAACTTACTCTTGACTACACTGCAGATCTTTCAATCTCCTGGGACTTAGTATAAAATAACTTCAGATAGGGTTTTGGAATCGTTTTCTATCAATTGTCTTTAAAGTGTGATTTAATAATATTCACTCATGACTCAATACTTTTATGAGAAATACAGATTATATTATCTAGGAATTTAGTTTTCTGCCAAGAAGAGTTAGTAGATCAGCAACTGATATCAACCAGGTGATGGAACAAGATCCAGTCTTGAATTCCCCACAATGTAAGTGGAAATTTCCATCACTCTGACTTTGCTTCCATCCTCCTCTCAGCCAGCAAGCCTCTGTCTCCAATCCATCCTCTCAGCTGTTCCAGGG
>NW_020175446.1:314117-325024 GCF_003031525.2 Neophocaena asiaeorientalis asiaeorientalis | reverse complement strand
CCTCAGGAAGGAAGGACCTTCTCAATGCCTGGGCGACACTCCGGGGGGTCAGTTGTGCAGGTGCACTAAGAACAATGCAGAGGCCTCATGGTACTTATTTGTTGATTTCTTTGTTGACACTGAGCTACTTAAAGGCAGGGCTGGCATATTAACGGTTAACCCATGCAGAAAACAATAGCTGATTCATGTGAGCGCTTAGTGAGTGTTTCAAAATGGAATTAAACAGTGATGCTATTTACAGCATCAAAAAGTTGGCCTCCTAAGGTAGCAGTTAAGATGTGGGCTAAACTGTCATCCACTGGGCACGTTAGTGATCATCTTTCTACTGGAAAGTTGGATGGAATTCCCCTCTAGCACACATTAACGCACATGTGGCCAACAGAGAGAAGAACAGGTGGAAAAATCTGATTTTCTAAAAGGGCTCAGATGACCTCAGACGCTTCCAAAGTGCCCGGGAGAGACCTCTGCTCTCTGAGTAATGCCCTTGCCTTCATCTGAGCACCAGGTCTGACGCCCCTCCCTCCCCCACCTTCCCTGAGGCCCAGGAAGCCATCCTGACTTCCAGGCATGTTTGGGAGCCTCCTGTTTATCTGCAGGAGCAGAGGCAGCACCTCAGGCTATCTGCTTCCACTGGCCTCCTCCAGCCTTGGTCCCCCAAGCAGCAGGTTCTCCTCAAAGACCTAATTCCTGCCATTATGCCTCCTTCACCACCTGCGGATAGGGTCCCCATTATTTGGTTTGAGGACGGCAGGAAGGGCAAGAGCAGGCTTTGTGGGGGTCTTGAAAGCCTCCAAAATCCCCGTTGCGGTGGCCCCGGTGGCTGGGTTGACACAGCATCTGTGTCCTGGAGTGTCAATAGTTGGCGACTCAGGTGCACGTCAGTGCTATTCAGCTTGTGAGTCCTCTGACCCCATCCCCACCTGGAAGGTCCTTATCCTTTATCTCCATGGTCTAAGACACCTGACTGAAGATCCCTTCATCTCCATCCATCCTACTGGTCACAGAGCTGGAAAGCATTGTTTCCAGGGCACCAGCCGCAATGCTCAGCAGTAGCTTCCTGTTCCTCTCATTGTCCTGTACAGTAATAAACCTGAAACAGTGACGAGCTTAGATAATAAACACACACGGGTCTAGGACTCAAGTGCAAACAGCTGTCAGGCACATCCAGGGAAAGGTCTCAGTGTAATTGTATACTATCTACTATCGCAAGCAAGGAAGACGTGACTCTACCCCAAATTCTCTCACGGAAAGCGCCACCTCATCCCAAGAGGGAGGCTATTTTGGTCCCTGTGGATTCTGACTCCAGGTATAACTGAGTTTTGAGGTGGGGAAGATGTCACCCTAAAATCTAAACTGACTCTTTGGTTGGCAGGCAGGAAAGATATTTATAAGGTGGGGGAGAGGGCAACTCTAGTCTCCACACACCATCCCACAGGGGCAGTCCCAGTTACCCCAGGGACCAAAACAGGACAGTTTTCTAAAGAACAGGGGAACTGCCTGACCTGAAGTCGGCCTCGATGTTCAAGCTGGTGTTTCTTAATTAGAGTGTATGGTAAACACGTCTAGTAGAAAACCTACACCGTATCTGTGCTCCAAAGAGACCCCAATCAGGGGGCTCCATTAATCTGCCCAAATGCCGGAGGCGTGCAGACCTTCACTGCAACGTTATCAAATAAGCACCCAGGTTTCAATGAAGGTTTTAAAAATGCGCACAGCAAAGCCCAGCCACTCTTACTGAGACTCTTGTACTGAGCACGTGTTTGTTAATCAGCGTGAAGCAGCCTTTGGTCAGCCTTCACACCCAGACTACATGTAGTCATTGTTTTTAGCTGGATTTTACACTCGGCACTGGTCCTTGGGGCCAGTGTGTTGGGAAAGTCCGTCTGTGCTGGGCTTGCCGTTACCATTTGGAAAAAGGGAAATCTAAGAGCAAGCTGAGGGAACCCAGGCTTGAGTCTGAAAGACGCCATGGGTTTAAATCAGCAGATGCATTACTGAGATGCCTCCCCTGGTGAGGTGCAAGGCTCTCACCCTTCTCCTCTCTCAGCAGCATCTTTCTCACTCCCTGTAGAAACCAGAAGAGCTCAGGCCATGATGCTGTACGAAGCTGGCAGCAGATCCAGAACCTGAGTTCAGATCCACTCCATGGGGCGGGGGAGCTGGCAGCGTCAGAGCGAGATCCTCAGCTAATGTGCACCGTGGGCCATGGGCAGTGATGCAAAATCACCTTCATTCCAAGAAAAAAACGTGCTTATCAAGGACCATCCTATATCTTCCCCCCATGCCAGCTCCCTCCTTCCCGCCCTGAACAAGACATCGGCAGAGTCTCTTGCTCTAAAAGCCTGAACCCCACTAGGCATCACCACACCTGTCACCTGCTTGGGGGACTTTAAACAAGAGTGGAGTGTGAGCCTGACACTCTCCACGCTTGTGAAACTGGGCAAATAGAGGCTGGGGTTCCCTGGTGACAAACACACAGGGCCAATCCCCGTGCAGGTCAGCCGGGCAGCAAGACACCTCCACAGATGTAGCTGATCTCAGCCCCCGGTGGCTATTTTATTTGCCCGGGCTGTGCAAGCTTCAAGGGGAAATTTAGACAATTTCCCAGAGTTTTCTTATGTCTCAGACACAGACTTGGACAGAATCACTCCATATCACTAAACAAATAACCTGTTAGCTTGTATTTCCTTTAATGACTTCAAGGGGCAATTTGACAGGACCAACTAAACCCGTGGGCTTCATCACCATCAGGAATTCTTCCCGCTCCTCTGAAATGTATCAAAGTGTTGCTCTCTGGGCGGGATTCCTATAAAATTAGCTCCATAAGCTCATCCTTGTCACTCAAAATGGTTTCAGGTTAAATCTAGGAGGAGATTAATTTGTTCACAGTAATGTTACAGATCTAATATACGAGAAGAGAGGTTCCAGAAGATGCTGAGGGGAAAAGGCTTAAAATGAGGATTGAATGACTTAGTGCAGGGTCTCACCGGCATGCCTCCCCTTGCCATGCATTTATGGGAGCGAAGTAATATGCTGCTGAAGGGCTCCTGCGCGTTCAGGCATACGTCTGAAGGTATAGGGTGATCATTTTGCCTCTCTGGGGAAATGTGATGGTGTCATGGTCCCCATTTTGTAAAGGATAAAGGCAGCCTGATTGACAAAGCGATTTCCACGTTTCCAAGAAGCAGGGAAATCCCAGTGCTGGACCGTAGCCTCCATCCCTCAGAACTGTCGTGCAGAAGTGTTTGCAAGGGCGCTCACCTCTGAAACAGACATGATTGCTCGGAAATTGAGGTCACACTCGCTGAAATTGCCAGTGGATGTTCATCCTGTGAGAAGTGTCATTAAAGCAGTTAGGAGGCAGGAAGGCTGGAACGGGGTTGACACTCAGGCGGGATGCAGGACCTGACAGAGGAAGAGCTCGCTGTCTCTGACCCTCTACGTATCCCTTCCTCCAGGGAGAACACGTGATCCTAATTGCCAGATAAAAGGCGTGTTTCGTTTGTAAATTTTGTTTTTGAAAACAAGTGCTGAATGGTGTCGATGTTGATATTTCACTTATTTATATCACATGCATCATGCCTTTCGATTCCCCAAGAACCTTGCGAAGCAGGAAAGAAAAGTGTCTTCCCTCCCATCACACAATTAACGAATCTGGGTCTCAGACATTCTAAGTTCCCGGCACAACTCCACTGTGGTGAGCAGGACCCCAGGAGGGACCCGGCCACACGAAGGCAGCATCTGTGGACAGTCCCCTCGTGCTCCGCCAGAGGGACCACTTGCTGGGTGACTGTCCCCTGGACGACAGAGGACACTCAACGGGCAAAGGGCTGCTTGCGCCCATCTGAGCTGACCCCGGGTGGGGACACCGGAGCGTGACCGCGGCCGCCCATCCAAGTGGAGGGTGAGGGTCTGCACGGCCAGGAGATGAGAGGCGACCCGCTCCCCAGCGCACGGTGGCCCCGTCCCTCCCCCAGTCCCACGTGTGGGGCTGAGATACACGTGGTTGAAGCACTTGCAGTTGCAGGAGCCGCCTCGCTAGGTCCCCGGCTATGACGGTAATTCTCTGTGTCACCTGGACGGGGCTGAGGGACGCCCAGAGTGTTGGGGAAACGGCACGTCTGGGCCAGGTCTGTGAGGGTGTGTCTGGAAGAGATCAGCATTCGAATCTGGGGACAGTAAATAGGATCAGCCTCCCCAGTGTGGGCGGCGGGAGGAAGGTAGAACTCTCTCCCTGTCTTTTCTTGAGCTGGGATGTCCATCTTCTGACTACGTCCTGGGGCCTTAGGATTTAGGCTGAGTTGCATCACCGCCTTTGCTGGTTTCTGGTTTGCAGACAGCGTATCTCAGCGTCCATAATCACGAGAGCCGATATTCTCCTAACAAATGTCCTCTTGTATCTCGGTCATCTATCTGTCTATATCTATCTGTCTCTACCACCTATCTAACTATCCATCCATCTATCCATCCATCCATCTTATCACTTCTGTTTTTTTGGAGAACCCAAGATGCTGGCCCTTGGTGTAAAGGTGACCACAGTGAAGAGGCCAAATGGGAAACTTTGAAACTACCCACAAGCCCTGGCCAAGATGTCAAATCAAAACCATTGTCACACCGGGGAACGGGGAGGGGAGTGGAGCTTAGGGCCCTAATTAAAGACGTAAAGTGGGAGCAGGCGCATCTCTCCTGTGGACAGTCAGACCGCACGTATGTCAGGTTTTGCAGACACCACGTCTCTGTGGCCACTGCTCAGCTCTGCACCCCAGAGATGCATAAACCCGATGAGGGCTGGGCTCACACAGAGCACTGATAGAACGGATGTGGGCTCGGTGGGGTCCAGTGGGCTGTCAGGTGCGCCCGGGGGGTGCAGGGTGGTGGTCCCCGCCCCACCCCCCTTAGCTTGCTGGGGACGGCTGTATGCAGGCCAACGTCTGTGGACCAGCCCGGTGTCACCAGGTAGCACCCAGCCCAAGTGCTGTTTCCACAGCAGATTCCTGAGGCCCTGGCCAGAAGGTGTGTGGCCATCGATTTGCTGAAGGCGTTCTTCCTCCTTCCAATTAGAAAAGAGGACGAAAATGGATTCACAAGGGACACACAATAATCATTTAGAGTCCTGCCTCAGGGCTAGGCTTCCTTGCCCATCCTCTCCCACATCACAGACCAGCCCTGTCCCTGGGAAACCTGACAGGAGCCACACAGGTGACTCTAAATCTTCCAGCAGCCACATTTTAAAAAGCAAAGTGTTAAATTAATTTTCATAATGTCTCTTACTTAGCCCAATACATTTAAGATATTATTTAACATGCAATCAATATAAAAATTATGAACATGGTATTTTACAACTTTGTTTTCATACTAAATCTTGAAAAACCAGGGTGTCCTTTGTCCTCAGAGCACCCCTCAGTTTAGACCAGCCTCGTGTCAAGTGCAGGATGGACCCGGGAGGCTAGTGGCCACCACTTGGACACTGACGCTGTGGTCTAATGGGGTCTGGACCAGCGGGGCAGCCCGGAGAACCCGCGACCCGCAGCACCGATGGCATCGTGCTGACCAGAGGGGACAGGATGCACACACTCTGGGGGAGGGACTGACCTCTGGGCCTCAGTTTCCTCTGACAATAATTGTGACACCTCGCCGTGGGTCATCATGGAAAGTAAATGACTTCATGTGTATCAAGTGCTGAGAACAGCGCCCGGCACATTTCTAACGTTCGCAAGTTCTTTCCATCGTTAACTGTGTAAAACGACAGGTTGATGAAAGAAGAAATATACTAATAAACAATTTTAACGGGAAAAAAAAGTGAGACTCAAGCACTTTCATGTAACCCGAATCTGTCTGTTGCCCTTAACACCAGAGAATGAAAAGGTGAGGCTTGTGGGTATTTTCAAACTCAGCAACATTTACACAGCCGCACTTACTAGTTTACGATGCTTGGGCTGAGCTGTTCCCACCTACGTGGAAATACATTTCACACCAGTCAGTAATCCCAGTATCCCCACAAAACCACCTTCTCAGCCCCACAAACCATCTTAGGGGAAGTGGCCCAAGTGGGCCTGTGAGTCTCCAAACAAGCGTTATCTGGAAATAGAAGATCCCAGAGGCCTCCCGGAACCTGGGAAAGGCCTGGAATCAATTACAGCGAGGGAGAGGGAGAGGGGATCCGCTCTGGTGTTTATACAGGGCAGGAATTCAGCAGTGCCTTTGATTAACTGCCTAAGTAAAGACCAGGCTTAATATATTCTGGATCTGAAATAGAAAGGAGCTCAGCCTGACAGGGGATAATAAACCAACGCGAGCCATATAATGGTCTGTAACAGCCTTCCGAGTTCTCGGCACAGATCTGAGAGCTGGAGTCAAGTGAAAAGGAGCTTACATTTAGCGCTCAGAGGAGCCAGACGCAGGCAGGCACTGAGGGGCTGCAGAGCTGGGATGCTGCGGCCCGGGGCGCGTGGATGGGACTCTGTGGACCGGGCTTTGTCTTGGGTTTTCCGAAGAGGGTGAATGGGGAACTGATTGAAATCTCATCGTGCGTCTCCGCCTTCACACATCACTCCCACTCCGTGCCGAGCCTTCTGGAAACTTCCACTGACACAGTCTAAGGCCCCAGAAAGGTCCTATGTAAAGGAAACGGAGCACCTCTCCCCACTTTTGCTGATTTAATATTAGTTAACCACATAAGAACTTAGTAAGCATCCCACCTACTTCACTTCTGGGAGTGCCGTGGTCCAGCAGCCAAGGCCACGGGTCTACGGGAATCAGATGACTCTGAGCTGTTGGACCCTGTTGTCCATCACGGCACCCCGTCTCTGTGCTGCCCTCAGCCCTGCACCCCGGGACCCAATGCCTGCCGTCACCCTCAGGTTTCCAGATGCGGTGACTGTGGTTCCCTCTGTGAAGCCTGGCCTGCAGAGTAAACCACTGCCTGCCTGCTAAGGTAGGTAATTAGAAATTTTGATATCAATACACATACCCCATCCATTCCCCATGAATGCCAGTGGATTTAGGGGTTAGAGGGAGAGAGAAAAGGCAAGCAAAAAATGCATGAAAAAATACAGCATGTGTAACATGAATCTATCCATATAAAATTGCGTTTGTGCCCACGTGGGTGCGCAGAAATTTGGGGATAGATAGGGCTCTCTAACGATATAATGCTAAAAGGAGAATAAACTTACTATACAATGTATATAGTATTTTGTGACACATTCAAGATTTTGTTAAAAATTTAAAAATGGATAAAACCCATCTCCATGCCTATATCTGGAAAAATGCTGTGTATCTCCAGTTTGATGTGATGAGGCTTAGTTATGATTCATCACCTAATGCATCCTTCAGGAATTATTAGCATAACGATTTTTCAGAGTACAAATAAGCAAACAAAGAAGAGAAAACACAGATAATTACTAAGTTATAAACAAAGCGCTGGGATTTCCCTGGTGGTCCAGTGGTAAAGAATCTGCCTTACAATGCAGGGAACACGGGTTCGATCCCTGGTCGGGGAACTAAGATCCCACATGCGGCAGAACAACTGAGCCCGCATGCCACAACTACTGAGCTCACGCGCCACAACTACTGAGCTCACGCGCCACAACTACTGAGCTTACGCGCCTCAACTAGAGCCCATGTACTGCAAACTACAGAGCCCACGCGCCCTGGAGCCTGTATGCCACAGCTAGAGAGGGAAAACCCGCACACCACAGCTAGAGAAGCCCGTGCACCACAACAAAGAGCCCACGTGACGCAACTAAGACCCGACACAGCCAAAAATAAATAAATAATAAATCTTAAAAAAAAAAAAAACGCTATTTAAGGAGCACCTCTGTGCAAAGTTAGCTGCTGGCACCGGGACTCCAGATTGCACAGTTGTCGTATTCTGCAACTTTCATCCATATGTTTATCCACCCCCTTTTATTTATTCTTTTCTGTCATGAATATGCATCAGTTTCTCCTCAATCACACTCAGCTTGCTTAAGTGTAGCTACTCCTTTGAGATTTATGCTCATTTTCCGAGCGCCGAGCGAGGAGAACCTGCAGGAAAAATCACGCTACATGATTCATATCATATCATAGAATTCAGATTATAGCCATAAAAATCACATCCCTGATTTGAATGCCATAATCTCAGCCAAATTTGAACAGATCACATCTGTTATCTACAGAAATAACCGTGAATTACCTCTCAAAACAATTTTTCACATTCTCAAAGATACCACTTCTCTTCCTATTTATAGATATTTTTGCCATGAGATATTGGGGTATGCGCTGGGCAGCTAGGTTGATGGAGAAAATATTTTTTTTCCTGAATTTAATTAAACAGAAATGGATTGAGTCCGTACTGTGTGCTTGACCCATACTGTGAGCTGCAGGAAATACATTCCGGCCCATACGGGCTCCTCCCTCCTGCTCACCTGCCACGGTCACAACACCTGCTCTGCATCCCCTGTGCTATCACCAGTGCAGGCTGGTTGGGTTAAGTGATCTCAGGGACATTCTGAGTCCCACGAGATACCGCTCAGAGGTCACCCCGCCCAACATGAAAGCATGTGGGAAATCACAGAGAATAACAACCAGGGATATCTCTTTACTCCAGAGGATTCAGGGATCCCACCTTCACTGCATGAATCTTGACCCACAAGGGATGGCTAAGATCTCATGCTTAGCTGTTTGTGTCATGTTGTTTGGTAGCCCTTTTGGGGTTCACCACTGGGTGTATGTTTCTGAATGCGATGACCTCTAAACAGAGCAGAGTTCTGCAGTGAAGCTTCTTTTCCACTGAGTGCCTTTTATGGTCTTTTAAAAAAATATCAAGATATCAGACTGCATCTACCAAAATATACGTAATTCAAGCTTTAATCGGAGGGAGACTAATTACTCCCACTTAGATTGTAAGGATAATGCACTATGTGTGCTGCCCTTCCTTAAAATGAAAGATTTATAGATCATTTTAAAGGCATTTTAATCATTTTCTTCTTTTTTTAATTCAGCATATTAATTTGCACGGACATACTGACAGCATTTAAAGTCTCCACGAACTTAGAGGGAAACACAAAACAGGCACTTTGATAATTCATTACGCTGAACGAGGTAGCTGGGGTGACGGAACGGGATGTATGTGCCTATAACATGGAAATGCCCTTAATTATATCAGGGGTCGCCAAACAAGCAGCTTGACAGTGAGACTAATTCTTATCTATTAAAAGAAAGGAGGGGGTCCGGTGAGGATTTCACCAAATTCATTTCACGTGGGCTCTCCAGCATTCCCTGACAGAGCTGCATGTGTGTTTGCTGTTTGTTTCGACTTTGCAGAAATGATACATTGAGCGCTGAGAAATGCACAAACGAAGAAAAAGAAAACTTAACTGGCTTAGGAGGAGGAGATGAAATCAATCTTTGGAGACTCTGCAGTGACCTTGAGCCGTTCTGGTGGGAGACGCTTTCCCCGGGTGAACTTCCCAGGAAGGACCGGGAGTGAAAGGAAGGGCTCCACGTGGCAGAGCAAGGGGTTGAAATGCCTCTCCTGTGCTCTCAGCCCTTCGCAAAGTGTGAGTCTTTATCTGTAAAGTGACCGTTCTTCCTCCCTGAGTTTTGTGGGTGTAAAGAAATGATTATTTGTGGATGGTCCCCCGTCTAACTACAAAGTGATGTGGGAAGAGGGGATGGAGGGGACTCCCCACTTCCCTTCCTTCCTCCCCTCCCTCTGCAGGAGAGGCTTCTGAGGGACAGAGGGGACCAGGGGGCTGTGAGCCCAGCTCTGGGGGAGGCTGACATGGCCCCTCCCCTCAGGAAGGTGCTGTTCGCATCTGCTACAGACTGACCAGTGGAGAATGCAGCTCTGACATCACCTCGCCTGAAGCAGCCCCTTGTGCCATGTCACCTAGCAGCTCTGGGCCAGTTCCCATCTGCACTTCAGCAAACAGCATCCTTCAGCCACATGGAACCAAAAGTAACCCAGCCCTTTCCCTGTGTCTTAAATTTGAGGAACCACACTTACTACTCACACCTCTGGCAGGATTAGTGTAGCCACCTTGTGCTAAAACTGTTCAATTTTTTTTAATGAAAATGCCCATTTGGCTGATGGGAAGTAATTTAAATTCAAGATGGGAGTGAGTAAATAAAAACTATTGGGGGGAAATCCCTTACTAGCAAAATAAATAAAAATTTCCCCTCAGGAAGGTGCTGTTCGCATCTGCTACAGACTGACCAGTGGAGAATGCAGCTCTGACATCACCTCGCCTGAAGCAGCCCCTTGTGCCATGTCACCTAGCAGCTCTGGGCCAGTTCCCATCTGCACTTCAGCAAACAGCATCCTTCAGCCACATGGAACCAAAAGTAACCCAGCCCTTTCCCTGTGTCTTAAATTTGAGGAACCACACTTACTACTCACACCTCTGGCAGGATTAGTGTAGCCACCTTGTGCTAAAACTGTTCAATTTTTTTTAATGAAAATGCCCCTTTGGCTGATGGGAAGTAATTTAAATTCAAGATGGGAGTGAGTAAATAAAAACTATTGGGGGGAAATCCCTTACAAGCAAAATAAATAAACAAAAATTCTCCTTGAGGCTGTAAGAGGGAGCAAGGTTACATCCAGACAAGCCCATCTGTTTTACAGGTCGGCTTGATAAATGAAATCAGAGAAGGTTAACAATAATGTGATCACATGTGTTCAGTCCTTCCCGAGAAGTGTTCACCACACAGAGCACGCTGCAATAAGCTAATTAATGACAATTCTTTTTATCTGTTGATGCATCAAAATGCATAGCCATTGCCTGTTTTTAAAAATAAAACGTTGATTCTGTGGGGCCTTTAGGGACTTTCCACCCCCTCACTTGTTCCCGTAAACCAACCTCTTGCGCCACTCCTTCTCCCTATCGAAACCAATTCTTCTCCCAATCGAAACCAATTCTTCTCCC
>NW_020175446.1:303064-313083 GCF_003031525.2 Neophocaena asiaeorientalis asiaeorientalis | reverse complement strand
TGTGGGGCCTTTAGGGACTTTCCACCCCCTCACTTGTTCCCGTAAACCAACTTCGTGCGCCACTCCTTCTCCCTATCGAAACCAATTCTTGGAGTTTTTCAGTTGACGGGGACTTTCCAGCCAGCGGGTAATTTTCCAGTTGCCCGTGACAGGTATACGCCCTAACCGCCACAATGAACAAACAACTGTAACGGCCAGAAGGTGGGGCAAAAGTTCCTAAGCCAATGAATTCAAAAGTCACCACATTTACCCAATCATTGTGAGAATATACCCGCCCTATGAGTAAATAAACCTATAAAAAGTATGTGATTCCGCTTTTAGGGGTTCCCCATCGGCCTCCTGCGTGAGGTTCAGGGAACCCCGGTGCATCGGCTCCTAATAAACCTCTTGCGTGTTGCAGCGGCTCTCGACTCTTGGCGGTTCTTGGGCGAGTTGGAATCCCTCGTAGACCGTTTGGGTCTAACAATTCTTCAACAAGAAAAGTAACAGGAAATCAGCTGCTACAGAAGGTCCTACATGAGCATTGCTGCCCAGCACACTCCACACAGCCACTTCCTCCCCAGAGGCAGACACCCCCCAGCCCTGAAAGTGCACCCCTCTCCTTAGTAAGCCTCCTTCTCATCCAGGTATCCACCCAGGGTCTGGGACCATTCCTGTCCCCGGGGAGGGGGGAGTGGGATGGAAAAGCCAGGGGTCCTTACTCAGGGATCCCAGCTTGGTCACGGTCCTTGCCGTTGTGCCCCAGGCATATTAAATGGGTCATAGCTTTGTCCTTGTGTCCTGAACACACCATCATTCCATGTTTCAGCTCCTCCCATGCGCACTCCTGTGATTTCCTCATCTCCCACCCAGGAATCCTGACATCTCCTGGCCCATCTGTTTGCTATGATCCACCTGCCCGCCTGTATCTCTCAACAGCCCCGCTCCCGGGTGGCCCCTGCAGAAGCCCTGGTGGACATTTCTGATGCTGAATGCTTCCCAGGCCTCACCTGCCCACATGGCCACCTGTTCTGGTTATAAAAGTTATCCTGATTTGACAGGGTCCCTTCCTCAGCACTTGAAGGGCTATGTTCTACTTTGGTAGAAATAGGACTGAATTGATGCCCTGCCATTAGGCCGTAGCGCTGCTAGGATTGCATCGATCTTCCTGTTTGTACTGTTTGTAACTATGGCCCCATCTTAAGTATTCCTAATTGAAAAACAAAGCCTCAGGAAACCGAAACTTAACCAGCCGCTCTCGCTTCTGTAACTATGCTTGCTGAACCCCCTTTTGCAACCATCCAACCAATCAGACGGTGACTAGTGTCTTTGTTTAAAAGTTAACCAATCAGTGACTAGTGTCTTTGTTTAAAAGTTAGCCAATCAGTACCCCCCACCCCTGAAGGTCGCGAGCTTGTTTGTACCTGTCTATAAAAGAGCTGTACTAAACTCCATCGGGACCTCTTAGCGTCACCGGCAACGAGTGCGCGGAGGTCCAGGTTCGAACCTGCAATAAATGACCCTTGCCGTTTGGCTTTGACTCTTGTGGTCTTGTGGAGGGGTCTCGTGACCGTGGGCATTTCACACTCAGCTCTGTTCCTACAATAGGAGGACGAACACTGAATCCCAGTTCTTTGGGGAAGCCCTCCCAGCTCTTTTCACTTGGCCCAGTACTCGCAGGTAATTCATTCCTTCACGCCTGGCAAGATCACAAACTATACTACAGACGTATTTCAGGAAGTCCATTTTTTGCATGTTTTGACATATCCTCTCATAAAATTTGCAAGGTTGGCAGGGGAGTAGAAAAGGAGATCAACGCGTCACATCACTAAATATAGTAAAGTGAAAGTCAAGCTACCTAGCAGTGAAGTAGAATGCTTTGGGGCCACTCCCCTTTACAGATACACTTTCATGAAATCCAGGAAGGGCTGGTTCTACCTGACAACTTGTTACCGAGTCCAAGCTCACTCTGCCAGCTGCACGACAAGCCAATATATCGGGAGACGGGGCGTTGAGGTAAGGAATACAGCTTTATTTGGAAAGCCAGCAGACTAGTGTCTCTGAAAAACCATCTTATCGGGCCCTGGAGGCCAGTTTCTTTCAGAGAACAGAGAAGAGGAGGTGAGTCAGTAAAGTAAAAAGGCCACTTATCTTGCAAAACATCTCCGTGGCCAGCATCAGGGAGGGGATGTGTTAATTTCTTTCTCTCTGCAGCCATTCACAGGTGGGCAGGGTCAGATTGTCTCCTGGTGAGCTGAACAAAGGCACTTTAGTTTAACATTCTGGCAGAGGGGCAGGGTTCCCTGAGGCAGGCCATTATGTATGATTATAATAACAAAAGCAAAGATTTGACAACTTGTTACCGAGTCCAAGCTCACTCTGCCAGCTGCACGACAAGCCAATATATCGGGAGACGGGGCGTTGAGGTAAGGAATACAGCTTTATTTGGAAAGCCAGCAGACTAGTGTCTCTGAAAAACCATCTTATCGGGCCCTGGAGGCCAGTTTCTTTCAGAGAACAGAGAAGAGGAGGTGAGTCAGTAAAGTAAAAAGGCCACTTATCTTGCAAAACATGTCCGTGGCCAGCATCAGGGAGGGGATGTGTTAATTTCTTCCTCTCTGCAGCCATTCACAGGTGGGCAGGGTCAGATTGTCTCCTGGTGAGCTGAACAAAGGCACTTTAGTTTAACATTCTGGCAGAGGGGCAGGGTTCCCTGAGGCAGGCCATTATGTATGATTATAATAACAAAAGCAAAGATTAAAGTCAAAGAAACAGATCCAAGATGGAGTCAAAATTGTCTCTTCCCTGTTACAAACTGTTGGTTTTCTAAGAGCTCCACCTGGATGGGGGGTGAGCTGCAAGGAGGGCTGGGCCCCGGCCCTACCACACCCTGGGCTTCTCACCCCAGGGTACTCCCACGATGCAAGTGGCATCACACACACACACACACCACACACACACACACACACACACACGTCGATACCCAGGCTCTGTCCACCTGCAAATGGGTGCCTCTTGGCTGCAAACTGATGAAGAGATGTGTCCCTCAGCCAACGGACCTAGGGAAGGAGCCCAAGAACCCCTAGAATCAAGGCCAATCTCCAGGGCATCTAAGGCCCCATGGGCACATCCCCTGGACCCCACCAGTCAGAACACAGCCTGAGAGGGTCACATCAGGGGTCAGGGTGGCTCCTGTCTGGAACAAGGACAGAACTGCTCTCAGAGACCCAGAGTTCGCCATCAAGAGAGGTGCTAGGACCACTGCCAGTGTCTCTTGCCTCCATCCTCCTACAGAGAGGGGCACCCTGGACCACCTACCACCTCTGCGTCACCCAGCGGTAACTTCCATCTGAAGGACGGTCCAAGTAACCATCGGACCAGAGGAGGGAAGCTGCCGTATTCAGAGGGCGCAAGGCGGGGGCAGAATGACCGTGTGCTCAGTCTTCATCCTGTCCTTGGTCCCAAGGGCTCCAGGGGGAGCATCGGAGCTGGAAAGAACAGAAGGACCCCCCGAAACACTGCAACCACGGGAACCTGGAGTGGGGGAACACCCTGGGGAAGCTGGCAGGGAGGGGGCACCCCTCCCGCAGGTGGCTCAGCGGGGCTCGGCTCAGGGACACCGGCTTTTCCAGGTCGGCAGCACTGGTCCTTGGACTGTAAACTCCACCACCGAGCGCACCTAGGAAATAGGGACTGCGGACTGGCCTGATCTCAGGGTCCCCTCCCCACCAGGGCGGAGGTCAGAACAGCTTCCTAGACCCTGGACGGCATGAGCTGGCAGGTATCGGAACAATTCGGGGCCGGGAGAAGTCCTGAGTGGGCTGTGCTGGGTGCACACGGGATAATATACT
Source organism: Neophocaena asiaeorientalis asiaeorientalis (assembly GCF_003031525.2). Classification (NCBI taxonomy): domain Eukaryota; kingdom Metazoa; phylum Chordata; class Mammalia; order Artiodactyla; family Phocoenidae; genus Neophocaena; species Neophocaena asiaeorientalis. Next base: position 309,253 of record NW_020175446.1, on the reverse strand, counting down.
CACATATTCATACAGCACCGGCTTGTAAACCCTCGGGGAAGCAGCCGTTCCTGCACAGATACACACTTTTCGTTTTTTGGGTGTGTTTCATCAGAGGCCTCAAAGTCAGATAAATTACACCTGACCTTGGGAATGTATGCACTGCGCGTGGGTCTCGCTGAGCTGCATGCTTTTTGGAAGCTTGGGGGTTTTTCCTTTTCTTTTCTTTTCTGATACTTGACCTCTCACACAGAGGGCAGGCATCCTCTCACTCAGTGCCCGGTAGCATCACCAGCTGTGAAGCCCCGGGGAGAACCCTCCAGGACCACTGCCCAGCCACCTGCCTGTCACCTGCGATTTTGCACGGAAGCCCCTGGTGGACGACTTACTCAGGCTGAGTGCCAGGCCTCCTGATGCCACCTGAAAAGATGCTTTTCAAGAACCAAGAAGAAATGAACGCATGTTTATAAACAGATAAAAAGAACTGCTTGGCGCACCAAGGAAGCTGAGAAAACCGGAGCTTTCACTGTTATTTTATGTTTCTGTTGCCATTTCACTCAGGACATACTTTTGGGCGCTTAGCACATGTTTCAGGGGAATCACAGCCTGATGGTTTTATTCTTTTTTAATTTAATTAAACATATATGAAAACTTTTAAGATTGAAGCTATTTTCCCTTTTGTTACCTTTCCCAGTACATCAAAGAACTCGGCACCCAGAGAATCACTTCAGTGTTTTCTTTAGTCTTACTCAGGTTTCCTCATTGTCTTTGGACACTACTGAGCTCAGAGATAAATTATTTCCATATTCAATCGTCCGGTAAGTTCTCACCTCCGCATGAATTTCTGTGTGTTAATTTTTTAATCTTAATACTCCCTTTTAATTTTCTCTTTGACTTAACTTCCCCTCACTTTGTGTCACTGTGCTGTACATATTGAGAATTATTTCTAAACACTTTTGAAATGAGGGGCAGGATGGGTTGACTGACCAGATGAATGGATGAATAGATAGAAGGTAGATAAATAGGGTAGATGGATACAGAGGTGATAGACACCTAGACAGATGATAGATAAGTACATACATACATAGATGATAGATAGGATAATTTAAGATGTTATTAATCCTCTACACCCACGTGGAAGAACAGAAATAAAATTCTTAGCACTGATGACGTGGTTTGAGAGGTAAGGAAAGGAGCACAAAAGAGGAAACTGGAATAAAAATGAGCAAGGATTTATTTTCCTTTTACCACTTTCCAGTATTTTTTTTTTTACGATGAGCACTTATTACTTTCAATAGTTTAAAAAAGCAGAACATTAGACATATACATACTCTATAAAAATAAATGCTACATAGATAAAATATTAGAAATATAAAACAAATATAGGGTTGAAATGTAATATATCTTTAAATTCTACATGTAAAATGCCACAAAGGCTGCACCAATTCACATCCCCACCAACAGTGCACAAGTGTTTCCTTTTCTCCACACCCTCTCCAGCACTTGTTGATAATCTAATTTCTGATCTATTCTAAATTACCTCAGAAGACACCTTCACTATATACTCACTCATGTATATGTATATATATATTTCCCGCCCCTCCCCCCCCTGCCGCTTTGGCCATGCCACCAGGTATGTGGGATCTTAGTTCCCTGACCAGGGTTCAAACCTGTGCCCCTTGCAGTGGAAGCGTGGAGTCCTAACCACTGGACCACCTGGGAAGTCGCTACTCACTTTATATTTGGAAGATAGAAGCACAAATGGATTATCTAAGATTGGAGACAGAGCAAACAGAGACCTACACTGATGTTTAATTCACTCTCCACAAAAGAGTTGAGAGACATGTATTTTCCAGCGAATTTATAGCAGAATATTAACAGTGTAATCATGGACTGTTTTCATTAAATGATTTTATTTGTGTTTGCTTAGTAGATAAGATTTATTGTAAATTAAATAAGGCCCATGAGATTTTTAAAATTAAATATATTAATCATTTAGAAATAGACATGTTTATGTATTTGGTGGGTACTTTTCTTTTTAAATAATGAAAAATAATGAAATCCAGAGGAAAATTTTGATCCACACAACAAAACATTAACCTAAAAATGGTACACACGCACATATATACGCACACATACACACACATACACACACATATACACACACATATATACACACACAAACACACACTTCTCATTTGCTTATTTTTTCCTAATTTCTCCACTTTGCCCTACTTTGACACAAATTTCATGGATAAAATTTATTTTTAAATATTATTTTAATTTTAATAATATTAATGATACTAAATGCTATTTTAAAGATTTTTTTTTTTTTTTACAGCAGCTAAACAACCTGTCAACACCATACTTTCAGGAACAGGAATTATACTGGGTTGCAAAGGGCAACACAGGAGAAAGAGGCATTTGACTTTTAAAGGATGATTTTCCTGAAGTTCTGAGGCCAGAGGCCACGTCCAGACATGCTGGCTGAGATGACCTTGAACTTGGGAGTATTTATAGCCTGTTGAGTTACACAAGCCACACAAGCCTGCACTTCATCAGGCAAGAGCGCTGATGGGCACATTCTTTCAGGAGAACAAGCACGACAGCTGGTGTGTGTGGATCGTCTGTTGCTTAAGTTCCTGCTAAAACTGTCAGCCACACCCTCACCCTCTCCGCCGCCGCCGGCAGAAAGTTGGCACAAATTGTTCCATAGACAGCAGTCTCTTCATTATCCTTTAGAGCAGCCCAGGACGGTGGCTGCTCTAAAAATAAAGCTTTTCCCCTCCTCGTTCTGAAATATGCAACGACAACACTGGATAAAAATGGCTAACGTTTTCAAAAAGACAGAAATCATGCTCCCTTTCAAAAGGATGGATGTCTGCTCCATCCTTTTTCCATGTCTGACTTGGAAAATTGGATTAAGAAGATGTCAGCTCACTGCTAAGTCTCAATTTCTTAGAAATGCAGGTAGCAGAGCTCAGGGAGAGGAAGTTAAATCACTGTTAAATCTGAAGTTGACAAAGTTTGAATATTCGCACGTGGTGACGTCTCTGTGAACCAAAGACTGAGGGGAGAAGCCATCAGTTTCAAGATCACGAGGCCCCGTATCTGCTCTGTTCACAGGGCAAGTTGTTTTTCAATCTCATAATAACCCTGCAAAGAGTTACTGTCTTGATTTTACAAATGGAGAGAGGACTCCAGAGAGAACAGAGGTGATTTTCTTCAAGACCCTGGCACCTCGATGAGGCAACGATGGTCATTTTTATTATCAACACATATTGTGATGAAAACAAACAAGGGATTAGTGATTCCCACTGAACTCTCAACATCTGGCACTTGAAACAGTAAACAGCAGATGAGAGCAGCAATTAGTCAACTGGGATCACTTTCCCTCCACCAGCCAACAAGATGTTGACAAGGTGAAGACAGACCACAGTGTTTTAGAAGGTTCTAGAAACAGTCCACCCCAACTGGAGACAAATAGCTCCTGCACACCGAGTAGAACAATTGAGGAGAGCCACCTCCTTACAGCATCACTACATAACCTTTCCTACCATCCCCCAAAGATGAGATACAGGAGAGTTCGATGGTCGGGGACCCCTTCCAAAGGGCGTCAGCACATCATTATTAATAATCATTGCTTTATGTTAAAAAGGAAGTAAATAAAAGAGCATTTCCTGAATTTTCAACCTGTGCCAAAATTTCTCCTTTTTCAGCTACACTTGCCACCTCTCCGGTGTTCCATCCACCTCCTACCTGACAAACCTCTCGTCGCTCAGGGGCTGCGTCCCTCGTAGACGCCCGAGGAGGCTCCCTGCCACCTGCACCTACGCTCCTAGGGCGCTGATTTTGCAGCCGGCTTTGCACACCTTACCTGCCTCCCCTGCTGGATAGAAAGGCTCTGCTGTCCTGAATAAATGACAAGAACTTCAAACCACAACAAAGGACCACGGATAAGGTAGAATGCACCGTAGCACTGATGCTCTAAAAGCTACAGCCCACCGTAGGACACAGGTGTGCCTGGGCTGGAGGAAGGCTAGAGGCTGTGAGCCCAGGAGGTGAAGGTGAAGTGGCCTCTATTCTCCCTGCTCCCTGAGTACCACTGGGAGGAGAGGCAGCGGGAAGGGATGGGAGATCCAGGGTCCTGGGAGCTTGGCAAGTGTCTTGTTCCTGCAACTTGCGATGTGGCCAGCAGCCTGTGAGCTCAAGAGGTCCCCTTTCCCTGGACTTGGGGGGCTGGCAGTGGGCACTGCACTGGACTTGTTCTACAACATTCTGTACACACCCCTGGGGAAATCCGTGCACTCTGAGGAAGTAGGACCTCCAGGGGCGTCGGCCAGTTTGGGCACAAGTACCCACAAGACCTTGAAGCTGCTGTGTTTGTGGACATACACACTGGACATTCCTCGGCTTGTGACCAGCGTCGTCAGTGGCCATGCGTGGTGGACATGCTGACCTCTGTGTTCAGCCTGTACTTTATGGTTTGAGTTTATGTTTCTCTTCAGAAAAGTGTTTCCCCTGTTGGTACCTGCTTGCCCAATTTAGCCTTTGCTAATTGGGTCTCCACCATTTAGTGTTAAAGAAATAGGATAAATCGGCTTGTTAGAAAGAAGATTATAAACAGGAGAGAGATAATTATAAGGTATCCATTGTTAGCTGACAAGGTTAACTGTTCCTAATGGTTTTTCATCGAGTTTTAATTACACACAATCGGAAGGTGGTCTGCCTGGTGGTGGGTGAAGTAACCACAGGGAAAGATTCTGCAAGCCCCTTAAAATCAGGAACAGAAAACTTCAAGAAGCCAAATTTACGTGGCAAAGCCACGCATCAGATGTTTGAAAGGAGAGGTGGTGGGTCCAGGAAGAGGGAGCCTGCCTGGGGCCACCTGGAGGCCTGTGGCTGCAGGACGGGGCTGCATCCTGGGGAGACAGACTCGGAAATCCCTCAGGACACTCCCAAGGCATCATCATCCTGCATCTTCCAGCTTGAGGGCACATTCCCAGGGGCCAAGGTACCACATAGTCTCACAGTTTTTCAGTGAGTTGTAGATTCAGCAAACAAAACCTTTTTTTATTTACTCACTGTTCTCAAAGGGTTTGCAAATGTTTATTAAATTGAAATCTCACAAACTTGAACAGGTGAGCAGTTCCATGGAACTGGAAATTAAATTGTTGAAATTGACAGGTAACGAAGTTCCTGCCTGAGTATTCTTCTCATTGGAGATACAGAGCGTGTCAAGGGGAGATGACGAGCTAGCTGAGACTCAAAGCTCTGCTGGGCTAGTGAGGGTTTCCTGTCTCTGAATAGATGTGGTGCATTTCATGTCCTCCTTCATCCTTCTGCCTCTGAGAGGATGTGAGGTGGCAGCTACGTCTTCATCGTGCTTCCACAATCCTGCTTGTGGACCTGCTGGTTCGTAAATCAGAGAAACTGAGTGTGAGTCCATCCCCTTTCCTGGGCAGCCTCCATTTCACATGATTATTCAAGTTACCATCAGGTTCCTGGTTCCCACACGGCACTGGACCACCACTTGGGAGCACCCATCTCTCCGTCCCACAGGTGAGGTCTCCAAGGTCCCCAGCACATAGCTCACGTGCTGCCCACATTGGACTCAAGACCTCAGACCCCAAAGCCTCTGCACTGCGTCCCTGCCTTCACGGAGGACGGAACCTCAACAACGAAAACACGAACGTGGGAAATGCTCACTTATACCATCTCACTCAAACACTTTGGGGCCGCTTTCCTGTTTTGATGTGAAGAACAGCGTCTTTCGAAAGAAGAAAAAGAAGATAAAACTTATTTTATCCTTTGTTTCTCAGTGAGTGGCACCTCCACTGACGATGATAAAATCATTAAGTGATCAAGTTTTCTCATTTAGTCAAAAAACCATATCCAAACAAGGGGCAATACGTAGGTTATGGTATTTGGTTGAAGTAATCAGAGGAAATACCGCAAAGGCTGTATTTTTCCGTCCATGGAATGGGGAGATTCTAAGCGGCTTTCTTGTGCCTGTAGATATGGTGTTTTGTTGCTGGTGGTGGTTGTATTTTGCTTTCTTTCTGTTAACCCAGGCGATTCAACCCCGGCAAAGGCACCTGCAGCACCCGCCTTGGGCCCAAGACCCTGCTCATCACCTTCACATGATTTTACTATAAGAAAAGGCGAGATTCATCTGCTCTTTTTTCCCTTGATGGACAAAAAAAAAAA
>NW_020175446.1:215566-302870 GCF_003031525.2 Neophocaena asiaeorientalis asiaeorientalis | reverse complement strand
TCCTGCCTGAGTATTCTTCTCATTGGAGATACAGAGCGTGTCAAGGGGAGATGACGAGCTAGCTGAGACTCAAAGCTCTGCTGGGCTAGTGAGGGTTTCCTGTCTCTGAATAGATGTGGTGCATTTCATGTCCTCCTTCATCCTTCTGCCTCTGAGAGGATGTGAGGTGGCAGCTACGTCTTCATCGTGCCTCCACAATCCTGCTTGTGGACCTGCTGGTTCGTAAATCAGAGAAACTGAGTGTGAGTCCATCCCCTTTCCTGGGCAGCCTCCATTTCACATGATTATTCAAGTTACCATCAGGTTCCTGGTTCCCACACGGCACTGGACCACCACTTGGGAGCACCCATCTCTCCGTCCCACAGGTGAGGTCTCCAAGGTCCCCAGCACATAGCTCACGTGCTGCCCACATTGGACTCAAGACCTCAGACCCCAAAGCCTCTGCACTGCGTCCCTGCCTTCACGGAGGACGGAACCTCAACAACGAAAACACGAACGTGGGAAATGCTCACTTATACCATCTCACTCAAACACTTTGGGGCCGCTTTCCTGTTTTGATGTGAAGAACAGCGTCTTTCGAAAGAAGAAAAAGAAGATAAAACTTATTTTATCCTTTGTTTCTCAGTGAGTGGCACCTCCACTGACGATGATAAAATCATTAAGTGATCAAGTTTTCTCATTTAGTCAAAAAACCATATCCAAACAAGGGGCAATACGTAGGTTATGGTATTTGGTTGAAGTAATCAGAGGAAATACCGCAAAGGCTGTATTTTTCCGTCCATGGAATGGGGAGATTCTAAGCGGCTTTCTTGTGCCTGTAGATATGGTGTTTTGTTGCTGGTGGTGGTTGTATTTTGCTTTCTTTCTGTTAACCCAGGCGATTCAACCCCGGCAAAGGCACCTGCAGCACCCGCCTTGGGCCCAAGACCCTGCTCATCACCTTCACATGATTTTACTATAAGAAAAGGCGAGATTCATCTGCTCTTTTTTCCCTTGATGGACAAAAAAAAAAAGGTAAGGTTTTATTTTCAACTTAGTTACAGCAGGGAACAGCATTACCTCGCCTGTTTCTTTTCCCCTGGTAAAAACTACAAGAAAACAAACCTTTTTTTTCTTTAACCCTTAGGGCAAATCTGTGTCCAGGTTAGTAATAGCTGTCTGGGGGAGATCCCCTTCCTACAATCGAAAAGGGAAACGTGATTCACTATTTATCTTATGCGACAAATCGATGTTAAGAATAACATACCAGGGAACATATTTTATTTACATTAGTTTAAGAAATCTGTCCCAGATCAGCTCAAATGCCTGCAATGATCCATTTCCATGAGGCAGCGGCAGGCAGTTTTACTCCGAGGGCAGGGGTCTGACTTCACAGCCCTCATACACCTGCCGCCCATGAGTGCCTGTTTATAATCAGGAGCCCAAGGCCAAAGAAGGGGTCACTGACCCTCATCTAGCTAAGAAGTGGGGTCCAAACTAAAGCGGATACCTGCCCTCATTCCCGGAGAACGGCTGTTTTCGGTAGGTTCCACCTCCTTGATTTATTTGATTGTTTTGTGGTCTGTACACAATTCATATCTTTTAAGCCAAGTTAAGAGGGAATTTCCGCTGCAAATAAACACAAGCTGAATTGAGGGTGATGGAGAATCGGGCTAAGGGGACCAGGGACCCCGTCCGCCCCTCCCAGCCCAGCAAGGACCAGCCAGCGGCTGCTTGCCTTTCTGGAAACCTGTCCAGAGAATGCGTGCTGTGTGTCTGTAGCTGAAACGTGAGGCAGAATAGCAAAGAACAGCAAAGAGGTCTGTCTCCTGAGGCTCCAGAGTAAGTGGTAAACTCACAAGTTAAAGACGCCTTGTGAGTCTGAGTTGAGGGCAGATGGCACATCGATGGAGCAGCAGAGACACAACGATGCTCAATGCTGATAGCAGAACAACTAATTAATCCCGGAGGACGATGCTCTCCAGCTCCCCCAGGGAGTACAATTTAGCTCCAAGCTGCCGTTTTCCATTACTCCGCAGTATCACTGAGAAACATTAAGGTACATTTTCTGTTTGTTACACCAGACGTTATACAAGCAATTTTCTCAATGTTGCCATACGTGTTAAGATTGAGTCTGGTTCGTGTAACCACACTGATCTCGTAGAAGCTTTGGACCAGCAGACCTGGTTGATCTGTCAGACTGTTTATCATTTGATTTTTATTTCTTGTCCTCACAAACTATAACGACTTCATCAAACTTAAAATATATTTATTCCTTCAAAGAAGAGTCCCAATTTAACCATTATTACCAAAAAATTGTGTAAACAAATAAACAACAAAATTGAGGTAAATTTTGGAAAAGAGGGCAGAAGAAAAATAAACGCTATCAAGAGAAGAGCTCCTATTCAGCGTGTCTGTCTTAAAGATCATGTGAACTTGATCTGGGTGGAAAGGTCAACACTGAGGTTCTAGCGCCTAATTCTTCTTCTTTTTCCAGGTACAACTGACGAAAAGTATACATATGAAAGATGTACAACGTGATGATTTGATACTACATATGCAGGGTGAAATCATCACCACAGTCAAGCTAATTAACACATCCATCCCCCATGCAGTTACCTCTTTTTTCCTTTCTTTCTTTGTAATTCTTGAGGTTCAAATGGTTGTTTATGTATAAAGAAATCAATGTCTGTGTTACCACACTGATAGGCCTCAAGGGAACCCTTAGCTGCAATTTTGGAAAAAAACCCCATTTTCTTGACTAGATTCAATTGAGACCACATCATTGTAAAAATGATGCTGATTGGCTGAACACAGAAATAGAAAAAGTCAATTCTCAAAAAATTATTTGTAACAGTGTATAGAAGGAAGTGGGAGTGAAACCTCAGGAAAATAGATCAGAAAACGTAATAAGCCACAGATCCGGAAAGAACGGTGTCCGCCACACCACCAGCTGGGAGCCAATAGGGAGTGAAGTAATGGGCACAGATAGAATCGACATGAATTCTAAGATTCTGGAAGGGCTGGGGTGGCCCTCTAACTGGGGATCTTTTTCAGGTGGGAATTCCAGCAACATTATGTAGATGCCCCTGCGAGGAAGTATGACCCAGCCAAAGCCGTTCAGGTGAGGGGCCAAAAGAGTGGGCTTGCGGGAGGGGTCCCTGTGGGGCTTACATCTTCCAGAATGAGAAAAGCGCGGAGGCTCTGACAGGTTCCCAGCAGCTATGGGCCCAGATAGAATTGAATAAGAATAAGAATGTGGGATGAAACAGAATGTTCAGGAAAGGGAACACAAACAGTATTAGAGGGATGAGAATATGCGCTTCCTTCCGGGGATCAAGAATCCATTAACATGGGAAATAAGGTACACGACCAGCGCTGTACCATCAGACTCAACACACCTCATAGAAAATACGAGCAAACACTGGTTCCAGGAAGAGGTGATGGTATAAAGTGGCTTCCAGCTCTTAGAAGAATCGAAAAACGGCTCCATGGACAAGGCGTGATGTGAGGGCTCCTCTGATAAATGGAAGAAGGGAGAAATAGAGGAGAGGGGCATTTGGGAGACAGAGCAGCTGGAGGGAGCTCCAGCAGAGAAGAGGGTTAGGACCGACGAAGGGCAGACGCTCTTCTCCAGAACAGAGGTGGAGTGTCAGGGCAGCCCTGACAGACGGGCAGGGCTCCTCTAGACCACGTGTGTGCAGAACGACACAGTGTGTTATATCAAATGAAAGGCAGGCTGAGGATCTGCAGAAACAGGGAGTCATGTAAAGAGATTTGAACAGTTGCTTTCTTTCTTTTGTTGGGTATGATTCCATTTTTTTAAATTGAAGTCTAGTTGATGTACAATAGTATATAAATTACAGGTGTAGAGCATAGTGAATCACAGTTTTTAAAGATTATACTCCATTTATAGCTATAAAATATTTGCTATACTCCCTGTGCTGTACAGTATAACTGTGTAGCTTACTTTATACATAGTAGTTTGGACCTCTTACTTCCCTTCCCCTGTCGTGCCCCTCCCCCTTCACTCCCCCCACCCCCACTGGTAACCACTAGTTTGTTCTCTACATCTGTGAATCTGTTTCCTTTTTGTTATAGTCACTAGTTTGTTGCATTTTTTTTAGATTCCACATATAAGTGAGATCAGACAATATTTGTCTTTCTCTGTCTGGCTTATTTAACGTGGCATAATGCCCTCCAGGCCCATCAACGTTGCCGCAAATGGCAACATTTCCTTCTTGTTTATGGCCGAGTAGAACAGAAACTTTCTTTATCAATGCTTTGCTTCCGGTGATTAATTGTGCAACAGGAGGTTTTGGGAGGAGTCGGAGGATGAGGGCCCAGGGAGGAAGCCAGGGAGAGTCTTGGTCAGAGGGATGAAAGGCTTGAACTGTAAGGGCACAAAAAGATGGGAAAAGGGAGTGTCAATTATAAATGATGAGATGTTCACATTGCTCCTGCTCTCTCACCTGCCCCTCAGCCAAGGCCACTCTCCATTCCGGAATCCGTCACAGCCTCAAGGAAGAGAAGAGCCTCTCAAGGATGGTCTACATCAACATTCAAGTAAATACCAAGATGTAGGCTGACTATCAAGTGAAATCATTTAGTTAAAGAACATGACATTTGGTAAGTTAAGAGATCATCTCTCTGGGGTATCCCCGGTGGCACAGTGGTTAAGAATCCGCCTGCCAATGCAGGGGACATGGGTTCGAGCCCTGGTCCGGGAAGATCCCACATGCCGCGGAGCAACAAAGCCCGTGCACCACAACTACTGAGCCCGCATGCCACAACTACTGAAGCCCACATGCCTAGAGCCCGTGCTCCACAAGAGAAACCACCGCAGTGAGAAGCCCGCGCGCCACAACGAAGAGTGGCCCCCGCTCGCCGCAACTTGAGAAAGCCCGTGCACAGCAACAAACACCCAACGCAGCCAAAAATAAAATTTAAAAAAAAAGAAAAGAAATCATCTCTCTGCAGAAACTCCCACTCATCTTTAAGTAGTGTCCCAGACAGAAAGCTCGTAGCAGACAGCACTACGAGAAATCACGTCTGTGGCCTAGAACATAATCTAAGATGGACTGGACGGCCAGAAACGCTGCGACCCACATGAAGGGATCCGCATGTGTGAGAGCCCATGTCCCCTGCGTTACCCTTTAAGGCTGGGACTTAATTAAAACACGTCCTCACCTGCCATCTTTATACTCACACTCCCTAAGAGTGCCCTTCCGAGAAACATGGCAGACAAGGGTAATGCAGAAAAACTCCTCCTACAGATACCCAGAAGTGCTGTTACTACAATTTTTTTTCATATGTAAAGGACTGTGAAGCCCCTGGTGGCAGGAGCAGAGGGCCTGGAAACGTGGCCTAGGCCGGGGTCCCCAGGCCTCAGACGGCGGCTAAGACGCACTGCCAGCTGAACACGGGAACTTCAGGCCTAAGGAGTGAATTCTTGCTGGAAAAATGCAACGTTCGCCGCCTCCATTGCTTCATGCAAAGCCGTAATGAGCAGCGATCACATGAACTGACCGCTGCGCGGTGGGGGGCGCGGGGCTGGGTGGTCCCAGCGCTCCCGGGGTGAGGGGCGAATGAGCGGGTGACGAGTGAGCACATGGCTGGAGCCCGACAGATCATTTTCTCAAAAGACCATAAGGCAGGTAGCAGTGGCGTAGGAGTGGGAAATACTTAAGCATCCCTTTACTTAGGTAGCCTAGTTGATAAACAGGAGCACTTGCTTTTTCTTTTTCTTCTTTTAATCTTTAGAAGGGAAAACAAGGAGACATATTGCCCGGGCGTTTTCTTCCAGTGGTCAAAAGAACTGGGGCATCTAAAGTCACTCTAACCACCAGATGACAGCCTTGAGCGGGGTCTTGAAGGGGTGGGGGCCCCAAGGCCCCGGCCACCAGGTATAGCAAGCACCACGCCCACCCACCGGCTGGAGCAAGCTCCGCCCACTTGTAGGAAAGGCCCCACCCACCTTCTGGAGAAGCCCCACCCACCGGCTGGAGCAGGCTCCCCCACAGCAGCCCTTCCTTTCCCAGCATGGGCCGCCCTGGGGCTCCCGCCTCCGTTCACCCAGAGCGCTGAGCTGTCTGGGGCCTGAATGCTCAGAAGCTTTGTCCCTGGATTCCAGGTCCCTTCTAGCCCCTTTGCTGTCCCCAGGGTCCTGACTCCCTGCCTGGTTAATGAACGCCCTGCTGAACTTAAGGCGTCCTCCATCTCTTCAGAGCCGGCTTCCTGCAGGTGGCAGGTGGTCTCAAAGGCGACCTGCTTCTCTGTTTCTCACCTGGTGGTCTCCGGGGGTCAGCCATCCTTTACCACGTTGTGATCTGGTTCTTTAAACGCTCTCCGTGGTTCAACTAGGACATGGGAACAAAGCCAAAAGCATGGACATCCTGGACGAAGGAGCCGTCCCTGAAACCAGAGAACCTGCTGGAGCCCAGATTCCACCACGCCTCCGGCAGCACTGCAGGTGTGTTTGCCCAGCCCACCTGTGCCTGCACTGCATCCGCCCTCCGCGCGCCCACTGGCTGGCAGCTGAGGTCTTGAACTGACTCCTCGTCAAAACGACAGACAGAGAAGCTGCTGTCCTAAAATTCAGATCTGAGAAGTACTTTAGGCAACTTTTGAACTGCCTGAAAATTCCCAAGAACCTGTTGAAAAGGAGTCTTCTGGAGAGTCCCGCATACGAGACGAAAGCTGAGCGTCATGCTGGCGGGGCCCGAAGTGTGCTGGGGAGCTGGTGATGCAGTGACACCCCTGTGGTACGTGGATGGAGCTCAGCTGGAGAACTGCTGGCCCCACGTTTACAGATTAGGAAACTGAGGCACAGAAAGATAAAGAAGATTTGCCCAAGGTTGCTGTGCAGCTGGGTTCCGACAGAGCCAGGACTAAATACTGAGCTCTCCCTGCGATGCTGTGTTCACCGCTTTTCTACGGCAATGTATTAAAAACAACGAAAGAAACGACGTTTGCATTACCGGAGAAGCGGAGCAACATCTTTAATAAAATAAAAGCAGATACATTAGTGTGGCTGGGGAGTGAGAGCTGGAGTAGGGAGCGGAGTGATGAACAGGAAGCAGAGGAGCAGACATGGTGTGGCCTTGGCGTCATAAAGCTGCTTTGAGTGGGGACTGTTTATCTTCATTTTCGTTTTTAATATACCCCTTTTATATGCCCCCTTTGTTTAAAAAATACCATCATAATTCTATGCAAAAATGAGGTTTAAATGGATTTTCAACTATCTTAAGCCAGAAAAAAATAAAAAAAGAGATTGTTATGTGTAATCTTTTGTTCCATTTCTTATTTAACTATACGTCCAAGGGGCAATAAAAATTAAAAGGGATCCCTCAAACTAACCATGTTTGTTCACCATGAGACAAAAGGTGATAGGGATTGCTAATGCCCCCTGGCAGCCTCCTCTCCCAAACATGCATTGTGAAAAAGTCCTTTGAAAAATCGAGAAGCAGGGCAACCATTGAGAAAGTACTCAAGGACAAACAAGGGCACCTGGGAGATCACAGCTCCCCGAAGATCCAGAAACTCCTCTGGTTCAGATCCCACCCCCTCACCCGATAGCTCCGCAGCATCATTTGCTTCCCATCATCTTGGGAAAAATTCCAATGCTGTAATTTACTGCTTTGAAAAATGAGGGCGCCTGCTGCGTTTGACGTGCCTCTTTGAAACACGGAATATTTAAAATTCATACCCCAAACTTAATGTATAGATAGATCACATCTTTTTATGACTTCACTGATGTAATGAGAGCCTTGTAATATCTCACAAGGTATGTTTCATTCCTTCTAATGTGTCTCACGTGAAGATTAAGAGGCTGTATTATTGCCTTCACAATGCCCTGCTATTTCCTGGACACAGTAATTGACCGGACCTGTCCATGTCACTGGGATAAGCATAATGCCTTTAATAATTTTCCATTCACTAAGCGATGTGTTTGCATCAAAAAGATGGATCTGGTTTGCCCGTGCAGGCAGGCGTTCGGTACCTGTTCTCCGAGTGCCATCTAGAGGTTTCAGGGCCCCGAGCACAGGAACTGACTGGGAGAGCTTTCTCCACGTTCATTAATTTAGCACTGAGAGCTTGTTCCCGAGGCTGAGAACTAGTATCTCTAAGAGCTGGGTTGTCTCATCACTTCACTCCAAGCGGGCACTGTGGGAATGCAGCCGAGAGAATGCCGGCAGAAAGGGGCTGAACCTGGGTCTGGGGCAGATTCGCACTGAGGACAAAGAAACCCTTTGAAGCCGCCAGTACTCATCTGAGCTTAAAACCCAGCGCCGCGGAGAAGCGGGCCTTGGAAAGGCTGTTATATTGAGTTCTTTTTCCAGCAAACAAGATGCACATCAAAGGTGATGCGAGGAAAGCAAAGGCTTTTATGAAAACCCTGCCGGTAGTGCATCCTTTCAGCCCACCTGCCTTCTGAGTGACCGGCCACCATCCTGTCCCCCTGCCCGCGGGCGGCCGTGCTGCGTCTCTGAGCTGCAGCCCGAGGGGTCACAGGTCACGGGAGCTCCCGTGCCATCGGCTGCCACTGCCCGGAGGGACCACGGTCGCCAGGCTGGTGTGTGAGGCTGATCCTGCCGTGTGTTTGCGTGTGACGTGGCACCAAGTGGAGAGAAGTGTGAGGCCAGGCGTGGCGCACTGCTTCACACCAGAGCCACAGTGTGACCTGCAGTGGCCTGCGAACGTCCGTGATGGAGAGGTAAGCGTGACCCATGTCGCTATGGAACTATTGCCACGAATTACCCACAATCCCCTCTTCTACTGCTGAGGCAGCAAACCCACCATTTTGAAGGAAAGGAGGTACGAGCCCAGCATCCCCAAGCAACGCCTTAGTTTGAAACGAACGCTTAGGGATCGTGGGGACAGAGAGGCAAACACCCTCCTGCGGCTCCGCAGCTGCACGCAAGCAGCCGTGAGGGCGGGGACGGGCCCCGACTCGTGGGAAACTTCCCTGAAGAGAAATGGTGAAGAGCGGCCTCAGATTTGACATAAAATCACAGAAAAGATGGTTGAGAAAAAGCAACAAAGTGTGGATGAGGAAAAAGAGGAAAAAAAGCCAAGAGGAAAGTCATCTGGCTTAAATACTAAACGTTACTATTAGTCACACAGTGATGGTCGTAATGAGAGCAAGCACGTTCGCAGCACTTGCTGTGCACCGGGCACCGGCCCCAGCGCCTTCTCTGTGCTCGTCACGTGACCACCAAGCTTCATCCGGAGCCTGGGGGTCAGGTTCACCACTGTCCCCGCTTTACAGCAGACGGAGGAGGACCTGAGTCGGTGACTGTGCCCAGCGCCCAGAGCGAGGGTGGCAGAGGCAGTGTCCTCAGAGCTCAGGCGTCTGGGCCCTCTGGCCCCTCGGTGCAGAGGCGCTGGGAGCTTAAACAGGGACATGGTGGGGGGATGGGGAAGGGAGGGCGGAAGAGTTGGGGCGGGGAAAGAGGGATGCTTATCTCTAAAGAATAAACTAACCGGCGGCAAATCTGACCTGAACTCCCGGGGCTGTGGTTGCCACTGGGAGACGCCTGGAGTGACGCTCTGGCGCCCACAGAGACTGGGAGACGGGGCCCTGTCCTCCTGATGGTCGCATCGCAGAGGGGCTCCAGGGCCCGGGCTGTGAAACCGGCAGAGGGGAAGGCTTCCCTGCATCTCTGAGGGAGTCACAGGTTCAAGTCGAGTCGGCGGGGTGGGGGGTGGGGGGGAAGCCTGCCTAAGGTCACCAAACGGAGGGCAGCCGTAGGGCCGTCTGGGTCAGAGTCTGGAA
Source organism: Neophocaena asiaeorientalis asiaeorientalis (assembly GCF_003031525.2). Taxonomy (NCBI): domain Eukaryota; kingdom Metazoa; phylum Chordata; class Mammalia; order Artiodactyla; family Phocoenidae; genus Neophocaena; species Neophocaena asiaeorientalis. Next base: position 293,113 of record NW_020175446.1, on the reverse strand, counting down.
ATTTCCAGACGGTTTAAAGAGAAGACGCTTTGGAACTGGTGGGCCGTCGGCTGGCCACGGTGGACGGGATCAGTCCAGCGGTGAGACCACAAAGTGGCTTCATGAAATTACTGTGACTTCTGCCATCTTCCCACTGGTTTCTCATAACTGTCCAACAATCACATAATAGCCAGTAAGTCAGTTAAAAAATAAACAAAACACAGAACACAAAGTGGGACCTTCCTCTCTTGACACTGCCTGACCATCTGCTGAGGACCTCCTTTCCCAACATCCAGCTTGGAAAGGTGAGCTGAGGTCAGGCCCCGCCAGGCCTAGGCTCCCCCGTTCCTGAAGAAAATAAGGAGAACCGCGCTGGTCTGACCTCCATAGACGGCCCCCCTTACCTCTCCCCCCTGAGAATGCGAAGGCATCCCAACTTCCCAGTGTCCTTGATCACATTCCTAATGCAGCTCTCACCCTTGCTGGGAGCCCACCTTAACAGAACCCCAACTTCTCTCAAGCACTAGCCCAGAACCCCAAACGTGAGAAACAACTTTCTGTGAAGTAGAAACAAAGCCTTCACTCTCCGGTTACCGACTTTTCCCCCCGTCGACAGACACACAAACGGACCTTCACTTAGTTAAAAAATTGTTTGAATCCATTTTTTAAAAAACACTTTCATAAGTATCCAACCACTAACGAGACACTCTCAGATATGTCACAAATGTACGTCTGCTCATTTGTTTCATGCCATAGTTAATGCGAGTGTACTTTTTATGAAATTTCTCTATTTATGGTTTTTAATTTTCTAAGTCATTGACGTTCGCATGTGGATTCCCACTGCACTTCTGGGTGAAAACGTTTCATGGGAAAAAAACCACACATTGTACTGAAAGCAGCACGTTTGTCACGGGCTGAATGAGGCAGACGTATGAAATACAAGCCCTAGTAATGGCGTCATTCACACTGTCCACCATAGGGGTAACTATCCAGCACGGCCTCCTTTTCTGAAAACGGAAATGCAGGTGGGATCAGCATAAGGAATGGGCTTCATTTTCATGTTTATTGACTAAAGAAAGTGGCAGATCCTTTTAGGAAGGGCGCTGGTGTCCAGGATTCACCTGACAGAAGGTGAGGGGGACGGAATCCTATGCAATCAGGACCCGCCCTGGTCCTGGGCGCTCTGACTGCAGGAAGCTCTGCTTTGGCCCAAAAGCCCTTCCAAAGCTTGAAAAGCGAGCCACGCAGCTTCCTTCTGGCCAGGCCCGAGGGCAGAGAGGTGAACGTGAATGAGGTAACTTCAAAATTATTGCTTAAAAATAGGATATGGGCAATCTCAATGCCCAGTTTGAGAAGATGCAAAATCTCTGTATTTCCCACGTGAGTTGAACAAGATAACACAGACGTTTCCCCTGGGTGTATTGAAATATGACTGACGTATAACATTGCATGAGTTTCAGATGTAGGATGATTTGACACGTGTGTCTGCTGTAAAACGGTGACCCCGCCATAGCCTCAAATCACATAGTTACTCTTTCTTTTTCGTGGTGAGGACATTTGAGATTTGATCTCTTAGCAACTTTCCAGTATGCAATGGAGTATGATTAACTATAGTTGCCATGCCGTGCGTTAGACCCCCAGAACTTACTCATCTTGTAACTGGAGGCTTGTGCCCTTTGACCAACATCTCCCCATTCACCCCCCAGCCCCTGGTAACCACCATCCTGCTCTCTGTTGCTGAGTTCAGCTTCTTTAAATTTCACGTGGGAGATCATTGAGTGTGTGTCTTTATCTGCCTGGCTCTTTCATTGAGCATAACGCCCTAGACATCCATCCATGTCGTTGCAAATGGCAACATGTTATTCTCTTTTATGGCTGAGCAGTATTCCACTGTGTGTGTGTGTGTGTGTGTGTGTGTGTGTGTGTGTGTGTTCACAAATATGCATCACATCTTCCTTCTCCACTCACCCTTGGTGGGCACCCAGGTTGTTGCCATGTCTTGTCTATTGTGAATAACGCTGCAGGGAGCATGGAGGTGCAGGTATCTCTTCAAGACAGTGATTTCACTCCCTTTGAACATACACCCAGAAGCAGTGACATATTCCTTGGGTGATAAGCAGCTAGTAGGAATGTTTAAGCTACAAAACAATGTTTCGGTCTGTGGTCCCCTTAGTAGGTCCTGTCTCAGCTCTGGAAGCTGACGTCTGGTAACATCATCAGTTTGGTAAAGCGTCATTTTTACAAATGCCGAGTCACACTTCAATCCTTTACGTTCCCACCTGCTCAACCTGTTCTCCTCCCAGATGAAGTCTTCTTCCATGGTTGATTCATATGCATTTATACCTAACAATTCTCATGAGGTGGCCAGAGAACTAGACATTTTTAACTGATGGTTGATTTCTTTAAAAGCCCCCATTCCACCCTCACCTACCACATTTCGTAATCATGAATCTGAAATTCACTCTTTCTATAACTGAGCTATCAGAATGCATATCACACTCGCTCGTAAAAGGCATCATTTCCCTCCATTTTTGTAGATACAAGAAAACAAGACTTAAAATAATCCAAGTGTGTGGGGGGGCGGTGGGACGAACTGGGAGATTGGGATTGACATGTATACACCAATATGTATAAAATAGGTAACTAATAAGAAGCTGGTGTATAAAAAAATGTACACCATTTATGATAGGATTGCAAAAAAAAAGAAAAGGTACATGGGAGGGTATTTTCATCTGTCTGTATCTGATTGTGTTTTATGTTTTTATTAAACCTTTACTCTACCTTAAAAAAAAAAAGAGTACCTTATGCTATGATAATTAAATATTATGTTTTCCAAAAAAAAAGAATCCAAATGACTTGCCCGTAGTAAAAAGCCGGCCGCTCGCTGAGCTGGAACTCGGTGCTGGACCTGGGCTCCAAGCACTGCGTTTCTGCAAGGAGTCGTCCTTACCAAGGCCTGAGGTCGTGAAACAGAGGCAGATGTGTCTCATCACGAGCTTTCATACCAAGGCAGGAGTGAACATGAAGCCACATGTGAACCTGACACCTGCGGTATTAGGGGACAAAGGTCACCGCAAACTTCAAATGACCAGGAGGAAAGTCCTCACAAGATTCCAGCCTGCGGATGCTGAGAGGTCGGAGGTACGGGTGACACCCAGACAAAACCCCCAGAAAGGGGACTCCCCACACCAGGTGCCAAACACAGAACATGGTATTCAAGCTGAATTTGGACAATTTGGGAATAAGAAAAAATAAGGACAGTAAAATATTACAATCCACTGAATAAAACAGGAACCCGTAGGTCCAATCTGAGGATGATAGATAAATACAGACATTCACATAGACATAAACACAACACATAAACCCACGCCTAACGGGGAGGGGACCCTTGCTCAGAGCCGGATGCTGAGTAAGAAGCCTGGAGGGTGCAGCTGTCGGAAGCATCACCCTCCTCAACCATCGGAACGAAGATGGATTCAGACGAGACTTATCAGTGGGCGCTAAAATCCGGTGGGGAAGCGCCGAGGAGCGGGGTGTTTACATGGTCCTAAAGGGCCCCCGCAGATGGTGGCCTGTGAGCCGCACGGGGACACAGAGCGGCTGCCCCGGGTCGCACGATGGAATTCAACTTCCAGTGAAGGACGGTGGGATACTGTGCTTCTGGACGTGCCCCCCGGGAGGCCACCGCACCCTGTGGTAGCGGGCTGGCTGATTTTGTGTGTCACCTGGGCAGGGCTGAGGGATACCCAGAGAGCTGGGAAAACAGTGTTTCTGGGCGTGTCTGTGAGGTCGTGTGTCTGGACGAGATCAGCGTCTGAACCTGCAGACTGAGTGAAGGCCATCCTCAGTGTGTGTGGCCTCATCCAATCCACTGAGAGCCCGGACAGAACAAAGAAGCCGGGAAAGGGAATTCGATGTCGGTCTGCGCCCGCCCTCGACTTCAGAGCGCCTTTTTCTCAGGTTCTGAACTCAGACCAGGAACCCCATCCGCCCCAGATTCTCAGGGCTTGGGACCCAGAGGGAATTTCACCACGGCTAAACAGAAATGACTACTTAAACTAAAAAATAAGCAAGTTCTTTCTAACTCAATAAAGGTCAAATATAGAGAAATCTGCCTGGGTCTACCCTTGCCAACGATGTTCTCGGAAACACTGGTGGGCTTTGCAGTAATAAGAAACTCAGCTAAAGATCACCTGTACAACAGGAGAGGTCAAAATGATTTTAAAAATTCGTATCGAGACTCACAGAAGCCTGCTCAGCTGGCTGGCATTATGAGGGACGTACTTACATTTCAGGATTTCTTTGATTACCTTAGAAAAATATAATCCAATGTCATAGAGCTTGGATTGGCCTTAATGACACAGAGAGAGAATATTCTGGACTCTCAAAGCTTTCTCTGTTACGGAGCACTATGTTTAATACAAAACTAAAATACGGAGATAGGATTTTTACGCCAGAGGAATTTCAGCCTCTTTCCAAAAAAGGGAAAAAGTTCAAAGAAAGGATATGTTCATCCCACACATTTTTAAATCTTCACCAAGAGATCTTCTGTAAACAGCCAAGTTTCACTTTTCCCCCCATGACCACTACTGTGGTTGTTTCAAATGAGTTTTCTTCCCTTCGAAATGCCTTAATGAACACACTCAAAAAGGATGCGGCCCTCTATGTATTGTGTTTTCCTGACAGTGATTTTACATCCAGTGGACATTTCTAAGCCCGCATGAGACGTAACCTTCCCAGTCCAGTAGCCTCGGGCCCAAGTCCTGACGGGGAAGCTGCTGAGGGTAGCGGGCTGTGCTGGGAGTCTGGTCCCCGCCCCAGGCTCCCGGCTTGGGGTGCATCACCTGCTTGCTCCAACTGTGAAGCTGCACCGTGACCCGTAATTAAACAAGCCAGAGGGGAGCAGGCAGATGTGCCGGGGACGCGATGGTACAGGAGAGACACCGCAAGTTGCCTTTTACAGTTTTATTCACCTGAAGCAAGAGAGAGCTGAGAGTATGGAGGCACACACGCTATCCCACCAGCATTTCAGAGCCCCTAGGCCTGAGGGCACTAGAGGGCACGACCCCAGCACAACGTCAGCTCACCTCCAACCCACCCCGTCCAGCGCCTGCAGACACAGTGGTGCAGCCTCCCGGAAAACATCCACGTTTCAGCTTAGAAGGACAGAAACCCCTAATCGCCAAACATGAAGACTAAAACCGTAACGCACGATTGACTATCAAGCCACGCTGGACGCCGCGGGCCCTTGTCACCTGCTGGGAACAAGCACCCGTGCCGTCTGTCTCCTGGGCCGCCCCTCACTGGGTGGGCGAGGACGCGGACGCGGGGATGAGCTTGGGCTTGGCCTGCTGGGGCAGCACCACCTCGGGGATCTTCTCCCCGTGCTTGTATACGCTGACCGTCACGTCGATCTTCTCGCCCCCGTACTTGTTCTTGACATGGATGCTGTACTTGCCCGAGTCCTCGGAGGTCACGCCCTTGATGGTCATGCTGACATACTTGGCCTGCTCCACCTTGACCAAGAAGTGGTCGCTCAGCTCGATGTCCCTGTCGTTCTTGAACCACATCACGTCCGGGTCCGGGTTCCCGAACACCGTGCAGGTCAGGTTCAAGGTCTTGGGGGGAAGGTGGGCAGAGAAGGGAGAGTTAGAAAAAGAAAAGCCTGGCGGCCTCCGAGCAGCCTGGGCCCTCCACCCACTCAGCTATTGATCTGCCCTTCAGGACATTTATTTAGTCAACACGCTCTTTATGTATGTAGGCACCACACTAGACACCAGGGATCCAAAAAGAGCAGGAAGTTCACAGCTTCCTGGGGCAGCTGGAGAGAAAACTCAAAGGTAACCTTTTCTATGTATTCCCAGATCTAATCCATGTGTAAGTTGAATAAAGAATTTGAAGGCAATCAAGCTCTGGGTTTTTCAGTAGATATTTTTAGCCTGGTTCTAAATTTCCTTTATATTCAGACTCATGGGTTCCCTTTACCAGTTCTTCTGGCAAATCCAGAGACTGCGTTGTCTTATGATAAACTGCATTGTGGACACTTAGCAAAGCATGCTTTCGGTCCAGGATAAAGTAAAAACTAGTGCTAAATCCTCAATCCATGACCTGCAGGTACAGCTCGCCAGGTTTCCCTCAGCTGCTAACGAAAAGGGCTCTACATTTTCGTGTTTTGGCCTAATAAAAATTCTCTCAAGTAGCTATGTCCCCATGACACTGAGATGGAATCACTCAAGCACCCAGAGAAGTACCAATTAGATATCAGTAATTCCAGTGACAGGTGACCGACGGTAACTCCAATAAATGGTTTCCCTTATACACCCCAAATGACCTTGACAACTGGAGCGGAGATTGCTCTTTTTATTTCACACTTGACAAGGCGGCTCCCGCCTTCACACGAGGCGGGTGGGTCGCGTGGGCGAGGGTGTGGGTGGGGCCCACCTGCCCCTTCATTCACGCCCTCGGCCGGCCCCCGGGGACCCGTGGCGTCAGAGCCAGGTGGACACCGGGGCTGGAAACACCGGGTGTCACAAACACACCATGTAATGTATCTCCCCATGGTGGGAAAGGTGCTCTGTGTGCATTCGGAGGGTTAGACTATTCCCTCCTTTGAGGACACAAGTTTCCCAGAGGCAGCCTGGGCCCAGCAGGACCCAGGACGCCCCCCTCCACACCGGCTGCTGGCACTGGGCCTGCCGTGGGGACCCCCCCACTTCGGCCGCCCTCCCTGGGCACCCCGTTGCCTGCCCTCACCTTTCCCTCCATTATGGTCACCACGTCGGGTAAGCCACCGAGCACCTTGCCGCGATCTGCAAGAGCAAAGCGACTCTGCTGAGAAAACCGTCCACGGGGACGATCCTGGGGGTCGGGCCCTGGGCTGAGCACCGAGGCGCACAACAGGAGCTGGGAGGAGAGCGCTGGCCCGGGAGAGGACACAGGGCAAGGCACACCGTAGCGGGGACCCGTGCTAAGGTGCAGGGTGGGAGCAGGGGGTAAGTGACTCCGAGCACGGGGGTCGTGAAACGGTCGAGAGGAAACGCGGCCGTGAGCCAGGCATGAGGAGGAAAGTCTCACCAGGGGCTCAACACAGAGCAAGCCCCGTCCTTCTGTAATTTAGTCGGGAACTGGGGGCCTGGCCTCTAGAGAGGGGATTTTGCAGGGGGATGTATTGCAGGTATATTTAAAGGCCGTGGCCTCAGTCTTCCCTCCGTCCTGTCCTCTGCCCCCTGACCCCCTGGCCATCCTCCCACGTGCCCGGAGTGGCCCTGCCTCTAGGACCCGAGAGCCCAACAAACCGTCCTTCCTGGGCCTGTCCTGAGCCTCCTCCGGCGGCCGCTCCTGACTGACCAGCTCGTGAAAGGACACAGAACAGGTGGTGGAAGGTGAAGGCAGAAAGGAGGCCGGGGGGGGAGGGGGTGGCAGAGCTGGAAGGTGGGCTGTGGGGAAGCTGGGGATGAGCAGCTGAGAGCAGCAGGGGCTGTGGACAGTCCTGAGGGTTTCCAAGAGGGCAACAGGGTTTGCTGTCTATTATTTAATGCATAAAATGAACACCCTTAAGTACAGACCCTCTGCCCCACCCAAAATAATGTTTTGTGCTTGTTATAATCTAACATGTACTTACTTTTCTCTGCAAAAGCAGCTGCCCTGAAAATTAAAGGGGGGCAGAGAACAGAGAATAAAAGAGTCATGAGCAAATGCTATCAACCAAAAGCATCACACATTTCAGAGGTTTCTTAGAGATGAAAGCAAAATGAACAAGGAAACGTGTTTGCTTCTCCTAGAAGAACACATTCGGGTCACAGGGTCTGAGGACCCGTATGGATGTACTTTTCCTGCCATTTCCCACTGCCCTGTCTTCCAGTTGATAAAACTCACAGAAAAGTTTCTTTTTTCGCCAGATTACATTGGAGATTTTTAGATATTTTTGAAAATGTTGGTATTTGATTTACCTAAATCGTCCATTCATCCATTCAACAAATATTTACTGAATAACCTAGTATGAGACAAAGACTGTTCTCCGTGGCGGATGCTCTAAACTTTACACACATGTTTAGAAATCCCCAGTTATTCTTTAAAAAGTTGCTCTAAACACTGGGATATTGTTCAGCTAAAAAGAAATGAGAATTTTCTGTACCTTCCTCTCAATTTTGCTGTGAACCTAAAACTGCCCTAGAAATATAAAGTCTTAAAAAAGAACCTAAATATATAACATTAAAAAATTGCTCTGTGTGATGTGTTGCTATAATTATACCTATTTCAGAAATTCAGCATTTAAATTCATTTAAATTAACCCAGGGTTGGGCTTCCCTGGTGGTGCAGTGGTTGAGAGTCCGCCTGCCGATGCAGGGGACGCAGGTTTGTGCCCCGGTCCGGGAGGATCCCACATGCTGCGGAGCGGCTGGGCCCGTAAGCCATGGCCGCTGAGCCTGCGCGTCTGGAGCCTGTGCTCCGCAGCAGGAGAGGCCACAACAGTGAGAGGCCCACGTACCGCAAAAAACAAACAAACAAAAAAAACCCCAGGGTTATTATAACTCTAAAATTAATTGATAGATGCATTTACAGTTTAGAAGAATGCCTTCTTCTAAACACGGAATGGCTTAAATTGTTATTTTTAATCCCAGTTCCTAGGAAGATCACATTCCTTGGGTCAGCTAGGCGTCCACAGATGTTCCCACACTCAGCCAAGATGACACCACGTCATCTGGACCCCAGACGGAAACATAATAGCCAAGCATGCAAATCTTACTTGAGCTGCTGGAATTCGGCAAATGCTTCATCAAAAGCTGCAAGGAAATATTTTGTACATTAGTAACCGTTTGAACGTGCTCGGCTTTTACTCATTCCCTTAGCTGCTCTGCTCGTGACTTGTTTGCTTAATGACACAGCCAAATGAATAAAGTAATGTTCTCTGAATGAAAGTGGTAAAATCAGATAGCTTCCCTCTCAGCATCCTTGATCACTAAGCTAATCCCTAAGTACAAAATTACTAGGTGCTAAAGAATAATGATCTTACCTTGACCGGACAAGTCAAGTGACCGTTGATGGGTATCTTGGCCGTCAAAAATCTCGAAGGTGTATTTCCCTTTATCCTTCTCGGTGGGCTCGCAGATCTTCAGCCAGGCCATCTCCTCACTCCCACCAACTCTCATGTGCTCACCTGATGCAATCTTAGCATCCCTTTGAAAAAGTCACAGGGACATACTCAATTTAGAATCCCATATTATATGTACAATACCTGTGGGGCAATATTACACATCTTTCAGGGAGAGCCTCCTCTAACTGGCTGGAGCTGGTGTCATCATAGATTTTTCTGGATATTATACATTTACTAACTACATCAGCAGCTCAGCTCTGAAAACCTTCTGAAATTAAATCTGATACTTAGTTTTTAAAGATATCTTGTGGTTTAACATATGTTTATTGGTAATAGGTAATAGACTCAAATACTCTAGACTGTATGGCATTTTTCTGCTCAAAAAGTTAAAAATAGAGTCACCATGTGATCCAGTGGACGCACACCCAAAAGAATTGACGGCAGGAGCTCGAACAAATATTCGTACACTCATGTTCATAACAGCACGACTCACAGTAGCCAAAAGGTAGAAACAACCCAAGTGTCCATCGACAGATGATGGATAAACCAACTGTGGTCCATCCATATAATAGAATATTATTCAGCCTTAAAAAGGGAGGAAATTCTGACACCTGCTACAACACGGATGGGCCTGGAGGACATTATGCTGAGTGAAAGAATCCAGTCACAGAAGGAGAATGACCGCAGCATGGGCTCAGCCAGGACGAGGGGTGAACGCTGCACTAGAGGGGGAGTCCACCAAACGCCAAACCACACGCAACCCGCTGGGCGCCCTTCTCAGAGCCCTAACCCCACCTGGGCTCTAGCGTAGAAGCCCACGGCCCCCTGAGCCGGCATGTGCACCGCCTGGCACGTGACCCTGAGCTCAGCTCCAGAAAGGAGCCACCCGCCTTCCATCCTAAGCCCTGACCTGAGTTCTGACCCTGCCTCTGTCACAGCCCCGACGCCTTGCTGGACTGGGCACAAATGCTGTTCCCAGACACCATGTGAAGCCACCCGCCAGCAGAGGGCCGGCAGCAGACCCCCCCCCCGCCCACCTGGCTCCCCCTCCCAGCTCAGAGCCCCCAGCCTGGCTCCACCCCTGGAGTGAATTCCAGAACCCTCTCTGATCAGCAGTCCCACCCTCACCCTAGACCCGCTAAGGCTGGCTTCTGCTGAATTAGCCAACTTATAAGAAGGCAAACAAGTCCTGGTAGCAAAGCACAGCTGCTGGCTGCACTGAATTTGTTATCACTGTTACCCCCTAGACAGTGACTTTGGCTCGAAGGACTATTTGTTTGTTATTGTTTTGGGACTTAAATGGGCCAAGTTGGATAAAACCTCTTCCTTGGTTTTATTATTGGATCACAAAACATGCCCAAATCCCTTCACTCCCAACTAAATTTAAAACATCTTACGTTAAGGTAAGAAAGCGGAGGATGGAAGAAAGCCTAGGTGTGTCTGCTCGTTTGTGCGAAAGAAACCCAGGAGATGGGTCCCTGCAGGGTGTGGGGAGGGGCTGGAGGAGAGGGTGGGGAGGGGTGGTGGGCAGCCCCGCATCTCCCCTCCCGCAGGGAGCTCCAGGCTTCACTGAGATTTCAGGGGCCTCTGCATGTGAAATTTCCTGGTTGAATTAAAATCCAAAGCGTTTTCTTCTATAAAGAGGCCACGCGGCATCTTCAGCGGCTGTGATGCTTCTAAGTCTTCAGTGGTCCATACTTAGCAATTGGAGGTCTAGCCCTTTCTCGATGACAGAGTAATTTCACCTTCGAGCAAGAGAACAAAATCCTTTTGCGAAGGGATCTGCTGAGTTCCCCTTCGTATGCTTCTAACTCGTTTGAGACAGGTTTCAGCATTTCTTCTAAGTGGCCCTCGATGTCTTACTCAGCATTTCATCAAAGAACAATCGGCCTTGCTGACGCCCACATTTCCCCAAATCCTCACCATTCTCTACTGATTTCTCGCCACCCACTGGCACAGAATGTTCAGGTCCACAGCTTGAGTCTCCCTTGGGCGTCCCTGACTCTGTTAGGTGGGCCATTTAGCATCCAGCAGCACATTGTATTTCTTTCTTTTTTAAAAAATAAATTCCATTATTTATTTTTGGCTGTGTTGGGTCATCGTTGCTGCGCGTGGGCTTTCTCTAGCTGCGGCGAGTGGGGGCTACTCTTCGTTGTGGTGCACAGGCTTCTCCTTGTGGTGGCTTCTCTTGTTGTGGAGCACGGGTTCTAGGCACGTGGGCTTCAGTAGTTGTGGCACGCGGGCTTCAGTAGTTGTGGCACACAGGCTCAGTAGTTGTGGCTCCTGGGCTCTAGAGCGCAGGCTCAGTAGCTGTGGTGCACGGGCTCAGCTGCTCCACGGCATGTGGGATCTTCCCGGACCAGGGCTCGAACCTGTGTCCCCTGCATTGGCAGGCGGATTCTTAACCGCTGTGCCACCAGGGAGTTCCCGCAGATTGTTATTTCAACAAATGTGTTATATTATTCTCTATTTTTCCAAGTATTGCCTCACAAGAACTTACTTAATAGTCAAATAGTGAAAAGTAACCAAGGTTATATTTCGGTGATAGAATATAACTATAAAATAAAGTTTAACATAGCATTGAATACTATGTAATAGTCAAGTAGTAAAAAATAACTAAAGGTTATATTTTAGTTATTAAAGAACTGAAGAAATACTTGTGTTGATTCTGCTTGGAGAAGAGAAGGCATGGCAACAACCACACTCAGGAGTCCGTGGAAATCTGCAACACGACCGCGAGCTCTGTTGGTCTCTAGGGATGGTTTCTTCTGATACAACTTTTTTGATGAGGCAGACGTGTGATCCGAGCCCTTATCTCTCAGTCTGTCTGTCGGCCTGCAATCACTCCCCTCCTTTCAGCTGGATGGCCCTCAGCACCGTAGTGGCCAGAATCAGACCAACTAGTGTTCGATCCCTGCTCTTTCACTTACTAGTTGTGTGACTTTGAACAAATGATTTATCTTCCGCTTGCAAAACCTGTTTTCACATCTATAAAATGTAAGTATTAACACCAAGCTCATGGGGCTTTTGTGAGGGTTAAATGAAATCATGGGTGTGAAGTATATAACACACGGTAACACAACATACATGTACCCGCGTGCCCGGGGACGTGTTCCCGCGGGATGTGGCATGTATTTAAACTCTGCACGCCCGGCACCCAGCACAGAGCGAGCCGTGCCCTGGGAGGCAAAGCTGGAGAAGCAGTAGCCTCCTGCAGGGGACAGACGCGTTTACCAGGGAAGATAAGACCCTTATCACAGCTGCACACAACTTACTGAAAGATGATAGGCTGTAAATAACAAAGAAGCCCAGAGAAGGAAGTGATTCATTCTCCATTTCCAGGAGAAGGTCTGATTCAGCTAGAAATAGACATTTACTCATTGGTTTTAAAAAATATATCCTTATCAACAATTACATCACAAAACTACACCAGAGTTTCAATCTTCAAAGCTCCTGTTATTGGAATCCTCTAGAAAAAGCCACTTCCCCACAAACCCCTTAGTATGGGACCTGCAGTGACTGCACCCGATACAGATTTCCATACTAACGACCAAAAACAGAGATGCAGGATTCCAAACACAGATGCGCTAAGACGTCAGCACATCTTCTTAGTTTATGCTTCTGATCATAACTAACAGCTAAGACAAAAGCATAGCACGTCAAAATGTAAATAGGGAAAAGATATCCCAAGGCATTTATCCATTCAGCACTTCGGTTTACTCACGAATAGATTGACCTCAATAATGCTTTTACAAGTAAAGTAGTCATAAGCATGAAGTTTGCCTTTTGAAATGTTAATTAGGGAAAATAACATCTAAAGGCACGATGTGGACGCTCTGAGGTCCCAGTCCACGGAGGAGCAGATGACTTTGGTATATGGACATCACTGAAAACTTGGCCTGCAAGTGTTGCCCATGTCCTCAGGTTAGAGACAGACACCACGGTCCCCGTTCCATCCGCCCCCTCTGACGGGGTGCATTAGAGATAACCCTGGGGGGATGGTCGGAAGGGCAGACCCCCGGGGGCTGGGGGCAGGCACTCGTCCACACGCTGTGACCATAATGAGAGTCTCCAGTGTTTTAGTAGCGAACATGCCCACCTGGACAGGCAACCAGCAGCAGACATGAAATACAGAGAAAACCTGCTGTTTGTATAGGGTTTCATCCCTCTCGCTTTCTTCTTTTACGTACAATTAAGTTTGTTTTGGTCCTTTTCTCTTTAATCAATCTAGTGAGAAACCAACAGACTGGAAATCTGGAGCACCTTTTCCAAATATTATTTTTCTATTAGCTCTGCTGGATTCCAGACAAAATGTGTGTCACCAGTAATTATCTTTCTCCTTCTCCACCCCCCACCCCCTGCCCCCCCAGTTTCTGTGATGGTCCCGCCCTGAGCCCAAGGCTGTCATCATTTCTCAAAACTACAAAGTCTTGAGCAGACTTGGCTATGAACACGTGTCCCAGCCGTGAGCCCTGGGCACCGCCCCATGGATGGCATGGCCACAGTCCACGGCACATGGACACTTACTTGTGGTACCAGTTCACTTTCATTTCTTCGGTGAAATATTTCATGAAACACTGAAGTCTTATTTCTTCTGCGGTGCAGAGTATCTTCAGTGGAGAAGCAGAGGCTCCTGCAGAAAATAAAACATACTCAGCTCTGAGGAAAGCAGTCTGTGCTATGTGAGGATGGACAAGCCCTGTGGCCAGGTTACATCCTGCTGTAAATGCATCCTCACGCATATATTCTAACATCCGTCAGCCACAAATCCTTACAATTTGCCCAGGCCATGTTCATTCATTAAATAAGCTTTTGCCACACCAAAATTATCTGAAAATCTCTTTGACGACAGCATCAAGGAACTCAAATGGCCCCAAGAAAATATTCCCTAAGGCACTTCTCACATCCCTGACCACTTCCATCCAGTCATTACCACAGGAATCAACTTATAAATTAGACCACACACAAGCTTCCCACATAGATGAGATTCCAAACTGACGGGGTCTGCCCTGTCTGCAAGATTGCACCCACCTTCTTGCATCTCCCCACTCCTTCTTCCTGGCATTTGCTAAAATAACCTTTCCCCTGAAGGGAATGGAGCCTCTAGGCACTCAATCCCTTATAGAACTTTCTGGAAAATCCATGTAAATGATGCAGGGATGGGAATCCCCTCATGGAGCTCCGTGGCTGGAGCCTGTCTAGCTGAATGCCCCACCTCCGTGGCCTCTGGCGTCCTCTTTCTCTCTACTCCTGCCCAGAGAGAAAGGCAGAAAATGATTTTTCCAAACCCATTCCTCCGCTTTGCTTCTCCCTACATGGGGGAGGGCAGTGGGCTGACCAGATACAGAGGGTAACAAGCTGCACATCCCTGAGCACAAAAATACGGAAATGTTGCAGTCTTAAAGAGGCCAAATAGCTTCAAGTCGAGGGTCATTTTTCAGACTACACTCGCAGTCGATAAATGATCACGAGCCCACAAGGTTTTCCAATCAAGTGGGGAGGAGGGAAAGGTACCATCCATGAAACAGACAGACAGAAGGAGAGCAGTTCTCAGCTCAAATGCAAGGATGGTGTCTGGCACTTTCCCTAAATACTGAGAATCAAGCCCTGCACACAGAATTAAACGCTACCCCACAGAACCAGATGGGTTTCATTTCAGCTAGAAAATCAACAGATAATTAACTTCGCCCACCACAGGGAGGAAAGGATGGCAGGATGCATGTTCCAAGTAATCAGATTACAGGAGCCTGATTTCCAAGAATGATACTGACCAGGGCAACGTGACCTAGGAAGCTGTATCCCTATTTTCTGATTTTATATCCGCTGCTTCCTTACTGAGCCTTGATTTTGAAGGCTTAAGGGGCATTGTATCTTATTAGACAAAATTTAACCAGATAGGTATTTAATCTACACAGTCGCCACACCAAAAGTAAGTTCTGCCATTGGTGTTTTCTGTTTCACAACTGATTCTTAAAGTTATTTGATTAGACATTTCAGAGTTCTATAAATATTAAAAATGAAGGTATACAGTTTAAGCTTGGCCCCTTTTAGGCAAAATACACCTTAGACATTTTTGTAAAATTGAAGGATTGCCAACGTTAAAGAGCTGGGTGGGTAATGTCTTAGAATACACATCTCGTGATGGGGGGGAGTTCCGAAGTGCCATAGAAGGAAGGCTGGACTCCTAATCTAGGGACACGAGAATACTCTGCTAGTGGTTAACTGAGTGACCCAGGACAAATCACACAACTTCTCGGTAACCAGAGTCCTCATCTAGATAATGTGGGTCTCTTCCAAGGTTCTGCAAAAATACAAAGAGTCCCTCAGCACGTCTTGTCAGATACAGTTAATGGAGATGCCGAAAACCTAACCAAGGACTTTGAGTCTCCAATTGTGCCTTCTCCATCTCAAAAGTCAGCATGGAAATGAAGAGAAATGTCAAAGGCATGCACACACATACACATAAAGCATCATCCATGCAGAGAACTGTAACTTTGGCATCGACTTTTATAACGGGTTTGTTTGCAGCCAGAGAATTACAGAACTTTACATCTGGATGAGAACTTGGATGTCACCTTGTCCAAATTCCTTATTATAAGGATGAAGAGGTTGAGGAACCCTAACTCTCTCTATAACAGCAGGTTTGCTTCGCAGCCAAGCACAGCCTTTAACCTTCGGGACACGAAGAACAAACAGTTCTGTTCTGTGGGCTGCTAGCTGACCCGGCAGGAAAGCCTCCTACACTCTGCCACCCACAAGTCACTGCAGGATCCTCTCTGTGGGATCAGGGTCGGGAAGGAGGAAGCCCGGGAGGCTGACGTGAGGATCCCATATTTATCCAAAGCCTCTAGTTGGCCCTGAAATTCGAACAAAATTTGGGGGGGTCCCCAAGAAGAGCCACTGATTGCTTCCCAACATGCAAACCCCAGAGGCTGTTTGGTCTTAGAAGCTCCGGGAACACTATCTCCCCACACCCCGCCCCCACAAGCTGTGAAGGGAAATTTGGTTTAAAAGCCAAGAAAACGAATAGGGAAATGTTTCTGTGCTCCAGGAAACAGGATCACTGTTTTGACAGCTCTCTACTTGAAAATTCAGAAGTACTCCTTACATCAGCCCAGTATTACACCTGGTGGAGCTACAGAATTTGACCTAAAATGCCTCTCCCGGGTGGAGCTGGACCCTCGTTCAACAGGCAGAGGCCACCAGGCACCCAACACGCATGGCGAGACCGTGACTCACGTCACAGCGTCCAAGTGACTGTCAGCAGAGCACGGGGGACGCGTACCCATCTTCACTCCGGCTGTTTCAGGAGCGGCGCGCTCAGCGCTGTCTGCTATCGGTTAGACCAACTCGGGGCTGCATTAGGTCTAAAAAGCCACTGATTGCAGGTGACAAGAGCCAACTTGGAACCCGCGCAGGAATCATGGCGTCTTCGAGGATTAAGAATATTCCTGGGCGGCGGGGGGCAGGTGGAGGAGAAGTGAGGGTGTGTGTACGTGTGAGCATGTCTGAGTATGTGCCTGGGCTTCAGCACCCCCAAGGGCTCTCAGAAGACACAGAAGAGGCAGAGGCACAGCTTCCCTGAGGTCAGAGGTCAGAGGACAGAGGACGGAGGTGACCGAGGTCCCTGATGGATGCAGCAAGGGGACGTGGGAACCACAGACGTCACACCCGGACCGACACCCCAGGCGGCCACGACACCTCAGGGCTGCGGGGAAAGCCCACTGCAGCCTGAGCGGGACGGCCGGGAAGACGGGGCAGCTCTGGGATAATGGGCCACGTGCGTGGGCTGCTGCGGAGAAGCCCCCTCTTGCTACTAACACATCCACCTCGTAGATCGAGTAACGCTTGCTCTGCTCCTTTCCGGCTGCAACAGCACTGAACATGCAGCGTCCAGCAGACCCAGGGCCTGGCTCCTCGGGAGGACAGAGGCTGAAACGTGATGCCGTGTGTCCCGTGCCTTCTCTCTGCCCACCACACTCACTCTCAGTAAGACGCACGTGGTCCTTCCAGGCTCGGGCATCTGGGACCCAAGATCACGAGAATACAATAGGAAACTACCTTCTGTGTTGCTCTGTGCCCTTCACTGGTCCCTTCACTTTTTCAAGACACCACGACCATGCGCACCACCAATGTTACAGGTCACGTGACGCTTTAATGCAAGGTCATCCCATGGAGCATAAGCGTGAAGCCGCCTTTCAAGCGGCTTAATGTACCTTCGCAAAGTGGCGTGTACACCATGGAGCAGCATTCGGCCCATTAATAGTATCAGCAGTAAAACTCATTCAAAATGTGGTCACCTACGCGACAAGCAAAAGCAAAGAGCGACAGTCTACCTTACGGGGACGTTTCGAGAGAGTGATGAAAAAATAAACGTCAGAAGTTTTCCAGAAGAATGACCAAAAACCCTTACGGGGCAGCAGCTGAGCTCAGACCTGGGAGAGATGTGAGCTTCTGGTCCTGACTCTAGCTGCCAGAGCCCCGTGGTTAAGCCACCTAACTGCTCCGGGCCTTAGGTGCCTGATCTGATGACATCAATTAGGTCACCTCTAGAAAGCCCACAGCCGTAAAGTTTTATAATCAGCAGAAAGCCCTCTACAAATATAAGCTATTATTATCAAATTAATAACCAACATCTTTGTTCTCACAGTTTCCATGGAAGGGTAAATAGAGAGGAAGAATTTATCTGCAAAGCTAAGAAGTGGTTTAGTATGTATTAAACCAGACACAAAACCAGAGGCTTCAAAATTCATCATCGCTATTCAGCATTTGTAACGCAGACGCTGAGAGCAATTATGGACAAAGCATCACGAAGTGGCTAATTAGGGAGTCCAAACTGAGTTTGTTTTGTCTCTCTTCATTTTTTTTTAAGAAAAACATATTCTGCATATAATGCCGAAAACCCCTTTAAAAAGCATCACCGAGGTGGTCAGATAACTGTTCTGCCGTTGAATCTGGGGCCTGTTCACAGGAGATGCACTGTGGTTCCATTAGCTGTGGAAAATGCCCTTCTCGGGAAATAGAAATTTTAGCACCAAAATGACTTGAAAGTTAGAAGGCATTTACTTACCACAGACTCTACTCATGGCCAAAATCATATCCTCGTACACTGAAAGGAAGAAGGAAACGTATCATTACGATGTCTAATTTTATCAGCAGCATTTTCATGTTTAATTAAATTGGTACAGGAAATCAGGATGTTCATTTGAAAAATGAAACATTAAAATGGCGATAGTTATCCATAAAAGGCTCATGTGTGGCAATAAATCCTTCTAATCTATTCACTTTTTAAACAAGGAACATTTTGCTCAACATAAATCCGACCATACATTTAATTGAACCTCTTCATCACTGTTTCGATCACTTTAATACATTTGTCACAAGATAGAACTTGGCTCCTGAAGGTGAACTAAGACAGCATTTCATTGAAGCCCAGAGTAATATCATACCTTGTTCTAAAACACTCAAACAGCTTTGAATGCAACTCAAGTACAAATCTATTTTCTCTTCCTGTGTCCCCGCTTAAGAAACAATATGTACTAAGGATACAGATGCTGTGCCTTTATCACACAGTTCATCCTGCTGGCGAAGTGGATTTCCTTTTAGTAGAAGGAAGAAGGTTTTATTCTACCTTTGCCAGCTATCTCGAGGACAGACACATCTTGACCTCTCTCGTCTTTCAAGGTTGCCTTATATTCACCATGGTCCTTCTTTGACAACTGCAAATAAAACACATCCCATATGTACATAAAACTGACGCCATGATACAAAATGTAATACAGGCTGATACATTCTCTTTGCAAACCATGTTAATTTAGGAGGCAAACTGGGAGATAATGCAGAATTCACAGGTTGTTTGAGAGAACTTTCTTATCTTGTTTCTATCTCTTTTCTTTAACACAATGTACCTTTGGTAGTAACAGCTCACAGACCCCCTTCTCCAGATCAGGCAACTTTTCCGTTTCATACAGAGCATCATCCTTTAGCCATTTGAAAACGGTTTCCTTCTTGGTGTTCGCAACCTACAAGACAGGAATCTTACGTTGAGTATGTGAATCGCTGTGGCTCATGAGAAAAAAGTCTACTCTGATTGGAAATCACAGACCTAAAAAAAACCAATTTTTATTATGGACAGTCTCAGACAAATGCACATGGGAAAGCTGTCGGTTCTAATAATAGCAAATACATTTCTAAATTTCAGCTTCTCAAATAATTAAGCCCTGACAGTTCCATTCGGAAGAACAAATGATTCCTCTTTGTGCTAACCCATGAAATTAGATGGTGCAAGGTTTTTTGGTTCATGTGAGATGTCAATAATAAAGACAAGATGTAAGCAGTGTATTTTAAATTTATAAATAATATAAAATATCATTACTGGTCTATAAAACTGTTGAGTGACTGCTTTTTTGGCAACATGACATTGCGGACACACAGACGCAGGGGAAAGAAAGTTTAACACAAAACGAGCCCACTGGGCACGAGGACTTTCCTGCTACTAAAATCCCTCGAAATTCAATCTCTGTCATAAGCCTGAACTCGAAACTCAGCTTTGCAGAATTCCAAAGATGAGTAAGCGTCTCAAGTCGCATGCTCTGACCTACACGTCCCACGAAGAAGAATTATTCTGGCTCTGTTGGAGCGGAACGTACTGATCACATCGAATTGTGTGACACGGACCATTCTGCATTCACATCCCATACAGACTCAACAACAGAGATGTCAGCGACAAAAAACAAATTAAAAACATTGAGAGCATGTGATTAGTTCCGAGAGTGTAGCAGTGCAACGTATTTTAGACTTCCCGTAGCAGCTACGTCAGCTGCTGTCGTTGGTGACAGCCCTGGGGGACGATCCCCAGACGGCAGGGCTCCGCACTGGCACACGGGGCACAGCAGCATGCCCGATATGGAGAATAATTCCATAAATGTTTCAGAGTAAGTGCAGGGCTGTCTCCCGCTGGTCTGGGAGCTAGGCTCTTCCTTCTAAAGCCAGGACCACGTGGTGACAGTCAGGATGGAGCGAAGCTAAACAATCCCAGCAGACGATGTCCTTTGTCCTAACACCTCAAAATCTCCCTTGTGTCCGTTTCCACGCCAAGCCAATCCCCGACTCTCCCCCACCTTAATTCAGCACTGCTGCCTCTTACTCTCATTTTCCAAGATACTTACACTGTCGGTCCTTGGGTGCTAAATAAAAACCTTTCCAATGACCTTCAGCCTCTGTTCTCTAAAACCTATATCCTCAGTTACTTTATTTGTCCTGTAGCTCGGGGTGCGGGTGGCGGGGAGGAGGGGGGGGTGTCTTCTGTCTCCAAATAACTCATTTGTCGCTTCTCTGAACTCTCTGCAATGTCTCTACCACTTTTTCTTTTTCTTTTCTTCCCTCCTTCCTTCCTTCCTCCCTCCCTCCCTCCCTCCCTCTCTTTCTTTCTTTTCGGCTGCATTGGGTCTTCGTTGCTGCGCGAGGGCTTTCTCTAGTTGCGGCGAGCGGGGGCTACTCTTCGTTGCAGTGCGTGGGCTTCTCATTGTGGTGGCTTCTCTTGTTGCGGAGCACGGGCTCTAGGCACGCACGCTCAGTAGTTGTGGTTCACGGGCTCAGTAGTTGTGGCACGCAGGCTTCAGTAGTTGTGGCGCACAGGCTTAGTTGCCCCGCGGCATGTAGGATCTTCTCGGACCAGGGCTCAAACCTGTGTCCCCTGCGTTGGCAGGCAGATTCCTAATCGCTGCGCCACCAGGGAAGTCCTCTACCACTTTTTCAATACGCGCACCTCACATGCACGTAAGTATCTAGGAAAAGGTCACAACAGTATCACTCCTGAGACCCGGGGCCCTGCCCGACTCTCACGGTGTCTGAGTGTGCCCTCCCCAAAGTTTTACTGGAGGTGTGTGAGAAATCTCTCTCCCAGATTTCCTTCCGTTCATGACTGAGGTTTCTCTTGCCTTAAACTTTTCTTTTAAAAGATGGTTTTCTGTAAAGTTATAATATGAATACGTCCACACATTGATTTTTCTCCATGTGTTTTGTTATGTAAGTAAATAGAACAATAACCACCTGCCAAAGTATTATTAGGCAGAAACCTATGTGGAAGAAGGGTTCACGGAACCCCAGGAGTGGTGGGACATGAGTATGCAGGCTAGGTGGGTTAAATTGCAAAAGGCTCACCTCTCAAGCAATAGTTATTCAGTTTCTCCAATGTCTGTGTTCAAAGACTTCTGACTCACTTTGATCAGGGAACTTAAAATATTATCAAATATTCACAGGAGGGCCCACACCGTGTCAGAGCACATGGGGAGCCTATTTGTCCCACCGCCCTTGTGAGCATGTACTCAGGACACCCTTGTCAGAAAAAAGGCCAACTGACCACAACATAGCCGCTGCCTTAACTGACATTTACCACCGTGTATGTTTAAGGTGTACAATGTACACAACTTGATACACGTATACATTGCAAAAATGGTTCCCACAATGAGGTTAACACATCCTTCACCTCACATGGTTACCACTGTGCGTGTGTGAGCGGTGAGAACACGCAAGGTCACTCTCTCAGCAACCTTCAAGTATATAATACAGTGTTATTAGCGCCAGTCACCACGCTGGGCATTAGACCCCAGAACTTACTCATTTCATAACTGGTAGTTTGTACCCTTTCACCAACATCTCCCCCACCCCTTAGCAACCACCGCTTGTTTCTATGAGTTTGGCTTTTTTTAGATTCCACCTATAAGTGAAATCATGTCGTGTCTGTCTTTCTCTGCCTGACTTACTTCACTGAGCTTATTTCCCTCAAGATCCATCCATATTGTTACAAATGGCAGAATGTCCATCTTTTTTATGACTGAATAATATTCCTCTGTGTGTGTGTGTGTGTGTGTGTGTGTGTGTGTGTGTCACATCTTCTTTAGCCATTCATTCGTCAGCAGACCCTTGGTTGTGTCTTCGTCTTGGCCATTGTGAGCAATGCTGCTACGAACACATGGTGCAGGTGTCTCTCCACAACAGTGACATCACTTCCTTGAGATGGACCCCCAGAGCTGGGATCGCTGGATCATATGGTAGCTCTATTTTTTTTTTAATCTTTTGAGAACCTCCGTACTGTTTTCCCACAGTGGCTGCACTGATTTACATTCCCACCAACAGTGCACGAGGGCTCCCTTTCCTCCACAGTTTTGCCAACATTTGTCATTTCTTGTCTTTTTGATGATGGCCATTCTGACAGGTGGCCTTCACCCTTGATTTGTCTTCTGTTTTCCTGCTCAGCGTCTAAACATGATTGTATGTCCCCATCCAGCCAGCAGGGAGAGAAGGACTTGACCCCCACGTCCACGACCCGCTGGGACTCCCAGGGTGTGATGGGCTCAGCTCAGTCTCCACCCATCTTCCATCCCATCAGCCAGCGCCGTTCAGACTCCCAGCCCCCGGCCACCAGCCCACCCTGACAGGCGGCAGGCCCCGCGTCAGCCCTCGCCTCACTCAGGACGCCGCTGTGCGGTCTTCACTCCTTGAACTCCTCACCTTCCTCATTCCATGAAGCCACTTCTTGTTTCTCCTCTTACTTCTCTGAGGACTTCCCCTCGGTAATTCCCTTAAAAACCCTTCTCTCCTGTTCTACTCTGACAACATGATATTTTCCAAAATTCTCCAAGTTTCCGTTATCTTTCTGTCTCCAAAGGCTGACCTTCAGCAAACCTGACCCACGGGCGTCGTGCTCACCGCCACGCGTGTCCTGCTACCTCATAAGCCTCCACGGCAGAGCTTCAGCTTGCTGTGAGGGCCGGGCTCACGGTGCGCTGGTTATACCATATCGCCTGTGCTACAGGCGTAACCAACGAAGTACTTGCAAAACTGAATTTATCCTCAAAATCCTCAGACTTGGTCCCGCCCCTGCAGTGCCTGTTAGTATCACAGCACCACCTGGTCTCCAAGACAGAGACCTAAGATCGTCCAAGACACTGTCCTCGCTCACATCCAATTACTCACCGACTCCTGCTGGAACCATAGCTCCCCAACAGTCTTCCAGTGTATCTCCCACTCTGTGCACGTGACCACTATGCTCGTCTGAGTTCCCATCTCTCATTGAGCCTCTTGGGCAGCCTCCCCTCCGGCCTTAAGAAACAGCCAGAGTCATCACGTTCCTGAAAACCCCAAAGGCAGGCTCCCCGCCGTCTGCAGACCAGAGTCCACCTCTGCCCTGCTGGATGCCCTCTGGTCCAGCCCCCAGCTGTCTTACCAACCTTATGTATTTCTTATTGTGGTAAAATACAGATGACATGAAATTTACCATCTTCACCATTTTTAAGTGTACATTTCTGCGGCATTACGCACATTCGCGTTGCTGTGTAACCATCACCACCGACCATCTCCAGAACTTTCTCGTCTTCCCAACCTGATACTCTGTCCCCATTAAACACTGACTCCCTACCCCCATCCTTCAGCCCCTGGCCCCCTCCATCCTACTCTCTATGAGTTTGACTGCTCTAGGGACCTCACGTAAGTGGAATCATACAGGGTCTGTCCTTTCGGGTCTGCCTTATTTCACCCAAGGATCATCCGTGTTGTAGCAGGTAACAGGATTTCCTTCCTTTTTAAAAGGCAGAATGACAGTCCACGAATTTACCACATTTGTTTATCCATCCATCGATGGGCACTTGGGCCACCTCCACGCTGGGTTATTGTGAATCGCGCGGCCACCATCATGGTGCACACGTATCTATCTGAGGCTGGATCGTATCGTAATTCCACCCATTACTTCTGAGGAGCTGCCATACTGCTCTCCACAGCGGCCGACTCATAATTCACCCTCTAATGCTGCGGCTCCTAGTTTCCCACGTGGCTGTTTCACAGTTCAGCCTGTGGGAGCAGTTTCCACCCTCGTCGACCTGTATCCTTCTCAGTCATCCCCCCGCACTCAGCTCAGGACCACCCTCGCTGGCCTGTATCCTTCCCAGTCATCCCCCCGCACTCAGCTCAGGATTCACCGCTTTGTTGACTTGTCTGCTTGTTTTCCTCTCTTGTCTCTGAGTAGCTTGGGAACAGAAATGATGCACGACCGAGCTTTCCCCACAGCCTCTTCTTCTACAGAGACAGCCGTGTAGCAGGGGCTCGTTAACTTAAAGTCTGTTCCCCAAAATACAGGTTTTTATAGTTAGTAGTGATTCAGGCTTACTTTATTACTGAATTGCTCAAACAAAAACTTAAAAGCATCTTATCCCCCAAACATGCCTTTTATTTCCTAAAGAAATCATATGAGCAGCATAGAAATTACCAGATACATTTCACCATAGCATTCTTTCCCATATGTTCACTTACTGAAATCTTAAATAAATATTTTATAAACTACCTCCTTGAATCTTCGTTCCGTTGCCCCTGTAATCTGTTGACAGAGACCACAGACGAGACTGAAAGTCTGAGTACCACCCCGCCCCTAATCCAACCCCCTGCGCTTCACCACCAGTGCGATCTGAATGTAGCTGCTCCCTGACTGTCTCCACTGTCACGAGAATGGGAGTCTCACTCTCTCCTGGCTAGAACCGACTCCTCACCTTACAGACCAGCCGGACTTCACAATCTTCTGTAACATCCCAGTGCAGATACTCAGCGAAATGAGGGCCTGGCAGGGAAAAGGGAAAAAAGTTTAAATAAAGGAAAAAAATGTATACATATACACACACACATACAAATGCATTTTGGGCGGAAGAAAGTAGCTGTTCAGTCTGAAACCAAGATAATTTAATAAAACTAATTTTCAGGGCTCCGCAGTCAGGGTGTGCAATACCGATACTGAAATCTCTATTTCTAGCTGGGTGATGCTGTCTGATCTCTCCTTCTCGGTGATGTCTAATAGCTATTGCTCTTTAGCAGGAAGAATAATGAAATATTATATTTTTTTCTCAAGACGTGTGTTTAACAACATCCAACAGCATGGTATAAAAAAACGTTAAAATAGGAGAACTAATTGAGGTAAGATGAAGAAAAAGCCGTTTGACCTAGCAAGTATGTCAACAAATGATATTTATATAGCATTTGAAATCAAAGATTAATTTATATGTCTTTCAAAAATATCATTTTTACTTAATATAAATGCAGAAGTCATATGCTAATAATACATTCAACACAAAAATACAAAGCAGTTTTAGAAAGTATTTATTGATTTCTTCCATATAAATACATCCTACAAAGTTGTAGGAATCACATTGTAGAAAAAAGATCATATTGTAGAAATGAGTAAAATAAATATTTTTGACTACTAAAAATAACTTAAAACAATAAAAATAATGTCTTCATTTTATATTTTAAAAGCTGTATTCTAACTTCTTTTCAAAAACTATAGAAATCCCATATAAAAAATCTTTTTCAAATAAACCCTTGGGTTGTAGTTCAGTTTCTAAAATGTATCCATTTTCCTTTGTATCTAGTTAATATGCATTTTTATTTTTTACTTATTTATTTATTTTTAATATGCATTTTTAAAACGATATATTTTAAAAGTATTGTTTGTAATTAAAGTGAAAACATCTAAAAGTTGAAAAGTTCACACACTTTTAAGTAAAAAAACAAGCTCCTGGCTATTGGAACTGGGTCTACTGCCCTCTCTCCGTTTCTCCTAATAATCCCCCCAACTCATCCACCCCCATTCTTTACTCCTTTTTGTCACAATCACTGGACTCCATCTGGATGTGTAATGGAGGCACCCTTTCCTTATCACTGCAGGAAAATACCAACACTCAACAATAGATTCCAGGGCTTTTCAAGGTAGAGGCAAGAGAAAATACCGATGAAATAATGGGAAAGGTCAAAGAACAGAAGAAAATCCAAACTTCTACAGCTAAGAAGTGGTCTGACTTCTCGATCACTTAAAATCGAAGCTAGAGTCATTGGGCATTAAGTAGGATCTGCTCCAAGCAAATGCTCAAATCCTAAACCTTTGTCTTGTGCGAGTGGTGGGGAAGCCAGCCAACCACCTACCTTGCTTCCTGAGAAATTCCTTTCTTTGAAATTCAGCCTCTTCTAGGACAGCCTTGAATGCTAAATCCAATATTTGAGGGGAAACAAATAGAAATGAAATACATTTGCTTCTCTCTGGTTGAAAGAATTTGCTTTGAATTTTCCTTTACAGACACACGAAGACCTTCCACACAGCATACCATCTCCGATGAGAACCAGAGAAGACTGACTTTTTGCTTTTCCGTCGTGAAGCTGCACAGTGTAGGTGCCTTCGTTTTCAAAGGAAAACTGATCCATCACCATCTCGATGAGGCCAGTTGACTTGTCACACTTGATTCTGTGTGTCTGGGAGCACAGAAGGAAGGGGAGAATTCCACCATGAAATTCCTCCCTCCAGTTTTCTCGCTGGCACCTAACGGTTGCATCAACTATTGTATCTTAAGGGATCATGGTGCCCCAAAAACACACAAAAAGAAATTTCAGCCACTGAACCTCTCGGTGAACCAAAGAGCAAACGAGGGACCTCTTGGTGAACCAAAGATCAAACGAGGGACATTCGGTGATGAAGCCCTAGGTCTGCGTGCGGAGTGACCTGCACACGAAGAACCCAGCAGAAACTCTGCACACTCCTCGGGAATGTGCACCTGATGTGAGATAACTCAGCACACGGGGGAAAGAGAACGGGGCGCCCTTGGCCATGTCCGATCACAAAACCACAGGCAACAACCAACCATCTCCACAGCCGCGAGGGCTTCAGTCTCGGGGACTCTGGGGACACGGGCGCCACAACTGGTCGCCCCCACTCAACACCGCCACCAGCACCAGGGTTGAAGGTGCCCAGGCTCTGCATTCCCCATCCGGGCAGCCTCCAATGGGGACCCTTTCCCGGTGCCGCCCGTCCAGAGCTCACGCCTCCCTCAGACTCTGCTCTCATCGCTTGTGATGAGCTACAGAGACTGACGTGTCGTTGCGAATGGACCATGTCTTGTTATTCCACCCTTGGATACGACATCTGCAATCAAGCAGGGGTCAGGGAGGCAGAAGGAGCACATCCAAAGAATGACTCGTCTTCGATGCAGCCATCATTCAGGGCAAGGACAGCACAGGGACCGGGGCTCCCCTCAGGAACACGACTCACACCACCACAGAAGGGCTGCTTCCTCTGGCCTTGACCTCCCCAACGCTACGCCCAGAATGAACAAAAGCATGACAACCTTTGCTGGTGATCTTTCCTGCAGGCATTCCTGCTTCCTTCCAGAGGAGCCCAGCTGGGATTTATGCAAAGGCTTTCCAGCCTGAGTAATGAGCCGTCCCAGGAAGGTGGGGCTGTGGGGTGAGATGAGCGAGTCATCGCCAGTAACCTGTGGTCAGCAGCCAACAAACAGGACGAGAGGGAGGAAAGGCCACTCCTTGCCCCGAGAGCCTGCACTCCTTCTACAGCCCTTACCTTGATGAGACTATCACAAAGAACTCCTGTCTGAGGGTAACTAACAGAAAATGTGTGAGATCGGCCTTTTTCTGACACATCGTGTGTATTTATTTTCACAATGCTCTTCTTTCTCTTTCAGGTGACATTTATATTTTGGATTCTAAATGCCAGTGTCACAAGAGAGCTGAGAAGATGGATATTAGCAAAATAGCACCTTTGTTCGACATCCCTAAGCCCGTTTCCCTCAGTGTCGGGCATCGTTTCTAAACCCTCCTGCCTGACGTTGGAAGCGGCACCTCTGCTGTCTGACCCCTTCCGCTTAATCCAAGTGTATTTCCAAGATGCTCTGTGGCCACTCCCCTGGTCAGCCCACCCTCCTCGCCCCCCGGCCCCCGACCTTGCTAGCTCTCGCGTGTGCAAGCTGCAGGGCCCACCTGTTCCGGGGCCCATTTTCTGCGTTCCTCCTCCGAAGGAGAACCCAGGAATCCACTGCTCTTGAAATCTCCCCTAACTACTCCAGCCTCTCCACACCCCCACCTTCTCTGAATCGGTGCTCGCTGTACTGTTTTAACACACTCTCCATTCTGTATTTTTTCTATATCATTCTCTGATTGAAGCTGTATTTCTTCAACTCTGGGATAAGCTCCAGGAGGGCAAGTTTACGTCTCATTTTTCTAGGCTACGGCGGACAATCAAAAACCATCTGCAGACTATAAGCTGCCGTCCACAGGGAAAGGAAGATGCGCGTCTGAGGTCCCAAGGGTTAACGTGATGCCTGAGGTTCTGTTTGATCAAATATGACTTTCAGGTTTTAAGTGAATAAAGCCCACCCCTGCCCACAGGCCCTGACTTCCAGGAAACATAAAAAAATCACCTGGAAATCGGAAACTCCAATATTGTTTCAAGTAAGTAAAGCATACACTGTGTACTTGTACAACATCGCTTAGATTTTTTTCTCGATGGGAACTTGGTGTATATAAAGTGAGAGAGAGAGAGCAATGAACGAGAAGGCGTGAGCTCAGATTACATTTTGAGAGAGAGAGGCCATTTCAGGAGGCGGTGCCGATTACAGGAAGCCACGGCAGCAGGACACTGCTCCCTCCCCGGAGACTCCGGCAGTTCTCAGGGGCTGGGCAAGGAACAGCAGTCTGAGGGCTGCAACAGGTGTACCTCGGGGTCCTTGAGTTTCTTTGCAGTTCTGAGTATTTGCTTTTGAATACGGGGAGCAAATTTCAAGTTGATTAGACAACGGTGCTGCTCTGGGTCCGTAAGACGCTCGCCCCCATCAAACATCTGTGAGTAGAGGCCTCTAGGAACCTGCTCTAATCAGGTCTGAGAAGTGAGAAGGAACCACGCTCACCAGCCGGATTCTTAACAATCCAGAGCCTTCTCCATTTTCTCAGCTTCTGCACCGCAGGCTCTGGGCAGGTTTGAGCAAAGAATCAGGCTTTTGGCGATCGCCGTTATGCAGCGAGATGATGGTCAATGATTTTAAGGGGGCCATAAATACAGGCTATTACGTGACTTTCACAAAACAGCATCAATCTCCACGTGGAAAAGTCACCTGTGGATTGCTAATTAAGGAAGGAAATAGTACAGCCGTATTCCAAACGATGAGCCAGGTAGCAAAGACATCCGTATTTAAAGCAAGCTCTCCACAGCAGGTAGGGATGTTAATCAAAAGATGTTCCACAAATAAAGTGCAATTACACTAAATTCCATTGCATTCCGTAGCATGATCTCTGCTCAAAGAAAATTGTCTCCGATTACCTCGATCATGCGATGCTCTTCCATACACCGTATCCATACTGTGGGTTTTTTCTGCAGCCAGGAGGAAACTGCATGCTTTCTACTTACTAGCCAGCTCCCCAATTTGTACGGTTCTCCAAGGATGCCATCATTCTCATGGGGAAGATGGACTGGATAAGAAAACTCACATAACCTTTCTCCATACACGATTTCTGCCCGAGGGACGTTCATCTAACGAAGCTTTACTAAAAACCCGTCAGACACAGAGGCCAGACTAGGGATGAGGTGCCCAGCTCAGAGGGAGAGTGAGCGGGCCGCGCACCTGGTGTGAGCAACCCCTACATCTCAACCATCCCGTTAATATCCGTGCAGCAGACACGCCGCTGAGGCACTGAGGACTCAGTGGGATAGCTAAATAGACACGATGCATTGGGTATCAAGGGAAAAGAGAGCGGAGGGGGTAAAGATGGTGGGATGTGAGAGACCCCAAGGGCACCGCTGAACAACAAAGAAAGGCTCCATCAAACAGGTCGTCTTTTAACTGGGTTCCCAGTTGCGCTGTAATAATTAGACAAGAGGACATATATGGAGACACAACGTGCCACAGGCAAAAAAAGGAATCCTCGTAATATCTGTCAGCTTCATTCTACACAATTAAAAGTAGAAGAAGGGCAAAGTGTCTGTATCATAGCATCCTACACATTTTTCTCTGTTCAGATTTGCCAGGCCAAGGGGGCAGCCTAAAAGCTCAGGGAAGGTGCAGAAACTAATTTCCCAGCCGACGCCTTCCATGGGCAGTTCTCAGTGGGAGGGGGGGCCTAGGGAGGCATTGCTCACATCAGGGCAAAAATATACCCCTTCAAAACTGTCATCAAGAGTGAATAAACTGATCCATTGAGGATAACCGCCACCCCACATAACCTGAACCTTTTCATAACACCGCGTCTCTAAACGTAGTTGGTCATTTTTTAATTCCAACAGGCTTGGATTTAAAGGCCTCCTGATCTCTCATCTAACCGAGACCAAATCTCTGTACATTGCAAGAATCAACCATCTCTCATTCTCATTCATGTTGTCAGCCTTCTACGCCCCAACTTCTACAGCTCGAAAAGGGATGAAGACAGACCCAGAATACTGACTTTCAGGAACTGACCTTCCCAAGTAATACCTGGCCATCTCCAAAGCCAGAGGCCACGCACACGCGAACTCACCTCGCTGTCACTGACTTCTCTGTCATTAATGATAAAGCGGTAGCTGGCGTCTGGTGATAAGTGCTCAGCCTGCAGCCAGAAGCGGACCTGGCCCTTATCAAAAATCTCATAAGCTAATTCTGACTTCAGAGGAATCGCTGCAGGAAGAAAAGAGATCACAATCAATAATGCGTGAATCCTTGTGAGAAGGAATAGCTGTGTACTACAGGAAAATATCAATCCTCATTATTAAATTTTTGGAGGATGTGAAATCCCGGAGTATTGAACTGGATTATGAAAACCGAAACAAAGAAATGAGACTCTAGTTAGCCTGGTGCTGCATTCAAAGCCTCCGTGCCCCGTGAAGCCTTGCACATGCACGGTCTGCTTTCCTGGTGGGCCCGGTGACCACAGATGGATATATTCTTTCTGAATTCAATGTAATCCAGTAACTGAAGATCCCATTTGATACAATTCTCACTTGGATTAAACAGCCACACTCAACCCGAAATCCAAAACACTGCATGCAATGAAAATTGCTACATGTTACAATATGAGCTAATACTTGTTTTGAGCGAATTGTTGACAAGTGTGTAAAAGCTGGCGCACAAAACGAGGCCATCCTCTCCCCAGAGCGTCCCTTCCAGAGCTGCACGCGGTAACGAACATGCCTTCCCAGAGCACAGTCCTGCTCTGAGCTCCAGGCTCACTTACTGGGATTTTTTATCTCATTGCTCAGCGTCACCAAACGTTCCAGCTCTAAAATTAAGAACAATACAATCACTGGTTTTGACCTGTACGTTCAGAAGCTGGCTTAAAAGCAAAGCAGAGATTTGACATCACATCAGCAAGTTTAATTTGAGGCTGTGAAAGAAATTAGAACTGGGAGTTAAAAGGAGACATGGGATAACTGTAACTTTGAATACTCCCTCCAGTGAATGACCGCCTGCAACTAAGATCCTCACCATTTAAAGAACCCACTTACTAACAGGACCCGTTAGGACGGGTTAGGGCAGAGGTCCCTGGGAGTGGGGGGCACTGGGGGGGCAGGTGTATTCCTCGAAGAGAGGAAGACCTACAGAGGGGGTATGTAAAGGGACCCATTTCCAGATCCTCTAATTCCATATGAACTCTTTCCTGAAATTGGTCGTTAAAAGCGTCCTGCTTCAGTACCTCTCTCACCCACCCAGAATTTCACTCTGGTGTATTATCATGAATTTAAATAATAAATAATAATGATACATTAAAAAGTAAACATGCACTGCTCCTGAGACTCCCAAGAGCAAGTTAAGAAAAACTGAAGGTTCTAAACCAACCACTTCTTTCCTTTTCCCTCCTTCCCTCCCCCTTCCTTCCCTCCTTCCTTCCTTTCTTCTTAAAATTAGCATTTAGAAATGAGACCATGGTCACCAAGATCTGTATGCACCTGTTTATTTGAAATGAACAATGAAGCAGACTTTCTGTGACCAGAAGTAACTCCACCTAGACGGCTGATTTGAGGGTGAGGGCTGACACCCCCATTAGGTCTCACAGTGGGACTTCCATACGTCAAATGAGCTAAAGGTGCAGCATCAAGGTTTTGCCTGCAATGTACCTGAGGTCCATATACAGCATAAAATGTGCTGGAAATGCTCATCCTTTGCAACGATTTAAAATTAAGGTGAAAACGTCATCTGCAAACTTTCAAATGGAGCAGAGGAGTACAGCACTTGTCAGAAGTCTTTAAGGATGTTTTGCTAGTAAAGAGCTGGGTGAAGGCCACTGAGTGAGGGTCAGAAAGGGCAGCTTAAAATGAAGGTGAGCAGATTCCGGTCCCTTCCCGCCCTGTCTGTGAGCAGTGAGCTTGCCAGGGAACCCAGGAAGCAGAGATGGTGCAGCCCCTCTGCTGTTCTACTGCTGGTCCCGTTAAATGCACATGGGCTCACCCCAATGCCCCCAACGTCTGCATGGGACCTGCGGACGCCTGCGGCCATCAGACGCTGTCCCCTCCCCACCCGTCCTAGGCGTCCCCCCTTGTCTCCCTCTCCTGGGACCACACCCTTCACTGCAGCCAAGCAAGATGCCAGCTGATAAGGAAAGGATTAGACTATCAAACTTAAGGCATTTTAACTGAGGGCCCTCGGAGACTCAGAAGCTTTTAAAGGCCCAACATGGAGTTTTGAGGGTTCTGTCCAACGCTACACAGTTCCGTCAACGTCACTGACATATCATCGTACAAACTTGTAAAACGGGCTCTGACCGGCACGGGGTGGTAGATAAGGGTTGGACACAAACATCAACCCAGGCAGTGGAAGAATCTTCCTCCCAAGGCCAGTTCATTGTCTGGGGGACTCAGACCCGGGCACCTGCCTAAGAGAAACGGCTGCTTTTCCCCGGGTCAGAGTAAACCGACTTCCTTCACTTCATTCTGCTGTTTTCTGTTTACAAGAGAGTGAGTGATTTTAACTATGGAAATTAAATATTATTTCACACACATAAAAAAATATATACATATAAATGTGTGTGTATATATATACATGTATGTGTTTTCTTTCATCATCCGATTATTCGATTATTCCATGTTGGGAGAAAAGGGAGGATTCTTGCATCTGTGAGCCTCTCATTAATTTTACAGACTTATTTGCTAATATGCTACTTGCCAAACTAATGAAATGTAACTAAAACTCACCTCTAAAAGTACAAGTGGAAGGCTATAAAAGCAATATATACAGCAAGAAATAAAATACTCCCGGACCAGTGATTTCTTTAGTGGCTAGAGTACAAACTCAAGAGTTTGTGTAATTTCCAAAGTAATTTTTGGCTTTAAAAAGGATTCCCCACCCCCAGCCTCCTGCAAACACACACCCCTTTTCTAAGCAAATCAGTCTTTTCTCTGTTAGGGTCAATCTTTGAAAATGTTATAAAACCCCAAAAGGGAAGCCTATGTCCTACAGGTGTTACCTTTCTCATCCAAGACAAAGCTGGAGGACACACCATCCGTGTCACTGACGGACACAGAGTAAGTCCCTAAGTCCACTTTATCCAGATTCTTAAAGTACAGCTTCGAGCTGAAAGGGAAGGAAAGCCGGTATGTTAATTACTGTGTTTGCAGGCGTTCCTAAGAGGTGGTGATTGCCAACTCCAGAGTGGAACTTACTGGTCCCCCACGGTCTCGACCTTGAACCTCTCGTCACCTGCAATGTCCTCGTAGGATTTGCACCACGTGAAGTGAGAGGCGTCCGTCATCTCCTGGCAGTCAAAGCTCAGGTAGATGTCACCTTTTTCATCCACGCCCGCGCTGATCTCCTTGGTGCCTGCAGAGCGAGAATGCCAGGGAGCATCTTAGGAACACAGTATCCTTCTGAGTCTTTTTTTTGGAGGAGGGATGGCCCAGGCGGAGGGCTTGTTTTACATCGAATCATCAGGTTTTGCCTAGGGTCTACCCAGGACATCGGGCAGATGTGAAAGAGCGAGCCCTCTGGGCAGCTGATGGAAAGCAGAGAAGTTCAGGTTTGGGTTTTAAGTCATCACGTGTCTGTCCACTTCCTTTTCTGCATCCAGCACCACTGGAGAAAACCCTCTGGGCTGCCAATCCCGGCCATAACGATCCTTTTGCCCTTTGGGATCTGACCCTTCGCCACTCCTGGGGGCCCGGGCAGCGTGGTTAGGGCACTTGTTTCCCACACACCCGGGCTCTACTTTCTCCACTTTTTCCTTCGGGGGATTGTTTTTGTTTGTTCCTTTTTGACCAAGTGGACACCTGGCCCAACACAGGCCAGTCAGCATCTGTCCCTTAGGAATCAGAACTGGAGGAGACACGCCGGCCTGAGCCAGGTGCACACAGATGCGTCCCTTGCCAGGAGGACAGAGGAGCACAGAGCCGGGTGGCAGGGTATCCATGGAGCCAATCTCCAGGGAGGGGAGAAATCCAGGGAAAACATGGTTTCCGGAGATCCTTCTCCCCACGTATCCCGTGAGCTCACCCCCCTCCCCTCGGAAGCAGTTCCCCGCCAAGGTCCCCTCAGCTGGGCTTTTACTACTTTTAACCAAAAAGATTGCCAGCGGCTTTATAATTTCTGATCAAAACTCAGCAGTAACATAAAAGACCATCGTCATCCCTGCACGTTCTACTGCGGAAATGAAGACCCCGCCACCCTTGCAGAATGACCTCACGTGCCCCTTGCTGCCCAGGATGCTGGGGGGGGCGTGCAGTGGGTCTTTGAAGACATGCTGTACTGCGTCTGTCAATCCAACTCCTTCTATAAATGTGACGGGTACCGTCCATGCATCCGCCGTCCATTCACACACACACACGCGTCCCTCCTCCCAGATCACCCTGCTGTGAGGTTTGCCCTGCTAAGAGCCGAGCAGATGAGGCTCACCTGGCCTGGCCTCCACAAGTACCGGCTCTGACGTGTCTGAGGGCTTCCCCACCCCACTCGCATTTACTGCCCGGACACGGAAGATGTAGGTTTTTCCTTGGTGCAGGTGGCAGACCTTGAAAGAAGGAGGAAACATCACATGTGAACAGACAGATGAAAATGACTTCATTCTTCATCACATTTTATTACAGACGTGTTTTCTTTTTACAAATAGCCTATTCTTCCAGTCGGAATAGCCATACAGAGGAAGTGCAGAAGGGAAAAGGAGACGGGCTCATGACCTCACTTGGTCATGACCTCACTTGGGGAGAATAAACAGGGTTGCTACTGTTCTGATATATCCTCTTCTTTGTTCTTTGCATATTTTAAAGCAGAATTGAAATCATATCATCTAGTTTATAATCTGGTGTTGATATTTAACATAATTCTACGGGAGTAAATATCATTTCACATGTGATTTTTTAGTTTGTGCAAAATATCCTATCATTGGGGCAGTATCAAAATTAAACCCATCTTGGGCTTCCCTGGTGGCACAGTGGTTGAGAGTCCGCCTGCCAATGCAGGGGATACGGGTTCGTGCCCCGGTCCGGGAGGATCCCACATGCCACGGAGCAGCTGGGCCCGTAAGCCATGGCCACTGGGCCTGTGCGTCCGGAGCCTGTGCTCCGCAACGAGAGAGGCCACAATAGTGAGAGGCCCGCGTACCACACACAAAAAAATTAAACCCACGTCTTATACATCTACGGATGATGTATATTGTAATCTGCATTGATAACCAAAAATAAAATGTATATTAGCTAATTTCTAACGAATTCATTTAGCTGGATTCTGAGCAGTTTTTGTTCGTTCAGAAGACGACACTGATCTTGTTTCATGTTGTCCAACTGCCCTCCAGAGGCTGCTGCCCGTTTACCTGTCACTCAGGTGCGGCCTTTCTTTAAGGAAGCACGTTGCGTCTCTGTCTAAATCACACCCCAGAGCCCACAGCCCAAAGAATAAAGCCTCTGACGAGGGCAGCTGGGTCCCCAGGTCTAAGCCACTGTTACCACTAACCTGACCCCAGTGACTGGTGAATTGCAGGTGCTAAAAACAGAAGTATTTGGAGAAAGAGGGGACAGAGAAATTACACATCATAATTCTGTCAAATGTGTTTACACTGTGTGTACGTGTGTATGTGTGTTTATCAGAGAGACGTGCATCAGCGATCACGTGAACTGAGTGAAGTAAACATGGGCTTGGTGCGGAAAGACATAATTCTAGCATCGCTGTGGAAGGCACATCAACACAGTCCATGACCGTGAAGTGTCAGCACCATTGGGGGTTGTCAGACGGCAGGAAGCAGAGGAAACCCATCCAGATGGTCCCCACACGCAGTCGCTCCCCGTGTCCACGGAGGGGCGGGTACCTCCTTGAACCCCGCTGGCTGGCAGCAGGGGTACCAGTTTATGTGCACAGCTCCCTGGGGGCTTTGAGCTAGACCCCCGACAGGGATGAAACACGTTCCCCAGAAGACAATGCCTGAGAAGGTGTACCGTCACCTTTAGGTAGCGATGTGCCGTGGTGGCCTCGTTGACGGTGATCCACTCTTCGGAATCCTCTTCCTTAAGGTCCACGAAATACCCAGAGATGGGGCTGCTGCCAGAATACACCGGGGCCTTCCAGAGAAGCACCAGGGACGTGTCCCGGACCTCACAGAACGTCAGGTCGTAGGCAGGACCTGAAAAGTCAGGTGAGCCTGTGGACTAATTCACGAGTCCACACGCTAGCCCGGGACCAGCAGGTACGTCTCACAGAGAGAAAGGTGTGCAGGAGAGGATCCTGAGGTACCCCCCCACCTGCTGGGCTGGAAACCCGGGAATCACAGGACTCACCCAGGGAGTCTGACCACCCGGGGAACCAAGCTCTCACCAGCTCCACCAGCCTAGTACCCCAGGCCCGCCTGTGACAGTAACCAAGCCCAGGTCCAGGGGAGCCTTGAGCAGTAAAGGCAGGAGGGGTCCCACCCTAACCAATCACTCTAAGCCCCCAAAAGCCCCTGGGAACTTCTACAGCTTCTCTTTCCACTGACTCTTCCAGGGGAAAAAATTAATTTCATTAAAACAAGTATCCCCCACCCCCAAAAAATAAAGAAGAAAAGGAAAAGCCATATCATCTGGCCACAGAATTGAACAATCGTCTCAGTGTTTAGAGCTTTTCAGCTTCAGCTTCAGGTTCGTTGTTTTGTCTCACTTTGTGTTGTTCAAACCGTGAGCGTATTATCCATGGCATTAGGGGTCCTGATGGACCGGATACAGAGAAATCGATGCCCAGTCCCCGCAAGTTTGTGAAAACAGTTTGAAAATGTGGAGCCCTTAGTAAATGCAGAGATTTTGTCAATGTTCACTTTAGAACCAGAGGCCCCAAGCTCCCATGTGCTCTGGGAGGAGGAGACCTGAGTGAATACACAGTCAGTAAGGTCCTGCTGTCCCTACTCTGGCCCAGCTGGAGCCTCTCCTGCTGCGAGCTGGCCTCCCTCCGCCCCTTTGGGAGAAGTCCACCTGGCACAGGCCTGCCCTGGACCAGCCTCCGGCCACAGCATCCTCGACTCGGGGGAGCAGCTGGGGGTGGGTGGCCCCACAGCCTCACACTTCAGTGCTAACGATTCCGTGCCTGTCACTGCCCTACCTGTGTGTCCATGGCCCAGACCACAGGGCGGGGCCACCTAAGGCACAGCTCTGCCCCGGGCCTGGCATGTGGTAGTGGTGCCAGGATCTGTGCAGAGTGACTGAAGCCTGCTGGCTGCAGAGGCTGGGAAGGCCTGGGCTGGCGCCACGGAAGACCCCCTCTCCGACCAGCCCTGCGTGTGCACGCGAGGTACCCTGGGGTGAGTCCTGGAGAGACCGTCTTACCCGGTTCCGGCGCCGTCCAGGCCTCGCACTTGAAGAGCTCGCTGGGGTCCGACGGCTGCCCGATCCCCACGAGGTTGGTGGCGGCAATTCTGAACTCGTAGAGTGAGCCTTCTGCCAAGCCCTCCACCTATTCAGAGGATGTTTAAATTATAGATGAACCCACAGACGTAGAAAACAAGCTCATGGTTACCAAAGGGGAAAGCAGGGGAGGGATAAATTAGGAGGTTGGGATTCACAGGTACACCCTCCTGTATATAAAATTGATAAACGACAAGGACCTACTGTACAGCACAGGGAACCACACTCAGTATTTTGTAACAACCTATAAGGGAAAAGAATCTGAAGAATACATATATACACATATGTGAATGTATAACTGAATCACTGCTGTACACCTGAAACTAACACAACATTGTAAATCAGCCATACTTCAATTTTTCTTAATTAATTAATTAACAGGTGAAACAAAAGCTGCGTTATGACCCACGATCCATCGGGGGAAAGGGGGTATTCCTGGTTGATTTATAGATGGAATGTGAGGGTGAGGGACCTTGTCAGTAAGTCGAGTACGTGTCTGTGGAAGGTTATTGATCCACCTGCATGTTGCAGTCACCACCTTCACCCCGACACAGTTTGCCTCATTCACTCCATAAACCCTCCCCCCGGGGATGACGTGATGACCCAGGCAGGAAGACAGGCTCAGAGACAAAAGCCACAAGGAGCCAGTGGAAGAACGGTGGGCGGGACCTGACCTTGGGCCCAGGCTCTCCACCCTCCACCCTCCACCCCCCGGCGGCACCGCACCTGGGGTGTCAAGGGCCCGGGACGGGAAGCATCCTCGCCGGGGGCGGTGGGGAGTGACCTGTCTCCTCCCCGCACACTGGCTGGAGGCCCCTGAGGGGGGGCGGTGGGGAGTGACCTGTCTCCTCCCCGCACACTGGCTGGAGGCCCCTGAGGGTCCACTCTGCCTGGTCGGTGCCACAAAAGATGGAGGGAAGGCCCTGGACCAGACCATCAGCCCTGCCTAGTAGCCCGGCCACTGGATCAAACACAGCATCTGGATGACATCGTCTCTGAACACAACAGCTCCCAAAGCAAACACGAGTCACGTGGAGCCGCTTTATCCCCCGGAAGGCAGGTCTGGCCTCGTGGAATGCCGGCATTCACAACGTACGTGGGCATTTCCTCCGGAGTTTGGGACCTGACAGCCAATAGTAAGATGTCCGGGGACACGCGTGAACAAAACACCAGGGTCTTCGCACCGAGCCTGAATTTTGGCAATACGCGTCATACACAATAAAACGCATGAGAAATACGTATTGCATAAATATAGGTATTGGCACAGAATCTTGTACAAGACAGGGATCAGACCTCCTCTCCGCCTCCCGCAAAAAACCCCTCGCTTTACCGCGTGACTCCTGTGGATGAACAGGTGGGCGTGCTGCCCGGTAACCGCGTGAGCTACCGTCACCGACCCGCGTGACCCGTTAAGTAAACACCTT
Organism: Neophocaena asiaeorientalis asiaeorientalis; assembly: GCF_003031525.2. NCBI lineage: Eukaryota > Metazoa > Chordata > Mammalia > Artiodactyla > Phocoenidae > Neophocaena > Neophocaena asiaeorientalis. The sequence continues at coordinate 253,980 of NW_020175446.1, read as the reverse complement.
CTCCCTCATCTCTCACAGGGAGGAATGGGGGCTCAGGGAGGTGAGAGCTGTTGCCCGCGGGCTGTCAAGGGCTCGCCTGGCGACTTGGTTCTGCTCTTTCTTACTCCAAGTCCATGTGGCTCGCGCTCCCTGCACCCGGATGGAACGTGTAGTTGGGCAAGAGGCTCACTGGGAAGCCTGAGCACACGCCTTCCTTGGGAAACGGGGACAAACAAGCAGAGGAGCCTCGATCGTCCCCATCTCCTGCGCATCCTGCCCCGAGGCTGAGAGCTCCAGCCACCGGGCCGGAGGCCGGAAGCCGTTCACAGCAACACCTGCACCTGCAAACGACCCACCTGCCGGCTCGCCTCCTCTGCTTCACTTCTCAAAAGAAGATGCTCCGTGGCCCTAAGTTCTCATGGTGAATTGTTTCATTCGTTTTTGTTTCTGTGTCAAATTGCCTAATGGCACTGAACTCTGAGACACAGAACGGGGACCCTGCCCCACATGAGAAACTGCCTGTAAAAGGGAACGAGCCCATGAGCACCCACCGTCAGGATCCTCTCTTGGAGAGGCGAGGCGTTGACCTCATGCCAGTTCTTGTGGTGAGCCTCTCTCTTGTCTATGTAGTAACCGAGGATGGGTAAGCCACCGCTGAACTTAGGCGCCTTCCAGCCCAGGGTCATGGAGTGGCCGTCACAGTTCAGAAGGGTGATCCCGTAAGGATGGGACGGGACGGCTGCAGGAAACACATCGGGAAGGTCACCCGGATCTTAGTGCAATAATCATTAACCTACCGCGGCCGGCTCCAGCATCTCAGAGGGACAGGCAGCAACGGGAGATGGCCCTGGGTGCCTGTCCCCTCTGTCCTGTCCAGGTCTCCCTGCTCACCATCTTCGCTTGTCTTTGTCTCTTCTTTTAAAGAGAGTAAGTTTTTAAAAAGCTTCTTTCGTATATATTTATTGTAATTTCTAAATACATCTTCCGATACACACATCCATACATACATCCTCCAATATTTCAATAATGCAAAGGCCAAGAAGGACACTTGAGACAAAAGACTCTCCCCCTCCTCTAAGGAAAACCTTGAGAGAGCAGCTTTCTCCTCACGCCCATGAAGAATGACAACCTCACCTTCCACAGCCAGTGATGACCGATAGGCTGAGGCCAGTGAGTCTTAACTTCCCCCATAGTTATAGAAACTTCAGATTAACTCAAATGAGTACGAATTCAAGTTTCCCTTTTGAACACTCTGCTCGGAAATGGACCATCTTTTCCTAACAGGTTGAAGAGGATGTGTCTGTGCTTCCCCCCTCCCCAACTCCGAGCAATCTACGTCCAATCAACCTCTGTTACCCGAGATACAGGTACCCGGGAATGAGCTGGTCTTATTGCATAATTGATTGGCTTTCCTTTAGTAGGAATGACTTGAAGAGGCTAGTGGTAATGTTTGAAAGTCCCTCCTGGGAAAAACTGATAGATTATAATGAGCTTAAAATAAGAGTTAATCTTTTACTATATTGCCCACCTCAGTACCATCAGATGTGACATTCCTTGGAAATTCCAGTAACGTTATTTTATCTATTGTTAGACGAGAAATCATAATTTCTGAAGATACTTTTAGATTTAGTTGAAGACAAAAATAAAGAGCAAAACATTTCTCTCAGAAGTGAAAAGATAACACTACGATTCAAAATGTGTCTAAGAGGCGATCGTGGTCAGAAAAATAATTTTGAAAGATCACTATTTATGAACAAAGCCACAGAGTTACATAAACATTTGAAATCCTCTGGAATGACGTTAAGTTCCTTGAGCTAAGAATAGCTGAAAAGGCCATCGACGTTCTGTTTTGAACACACCGATTTTGAAAAGAGACGGTCACACCCTACAGCATACATTGTAATGGGGGCACGTGCGCTTGGAAACCAGTGTGACCTCTGATAATATTTTCTATTTTCAATTTGCATTTTACTAGCATATTATCCTTTCTGCCTCTCACACTGGCATTTCCAAGCCAATTGATGAGAGGTTTCCACAGAACTGCATGTTCTCTGTTCAACAATTTACATCCACTTTTCCCCTCCGGTAATATTCTAAACGGCATCATAAAGGTTTGTTCATGCAGAAATGAAAACGTAGTGGAGAACCGAAAGCTGGCACAGAGTCGCCCACGAATTACTTACTGAGGGCGGCCTGGACTTTGATGACGTCAGACTCCTGAGAATTCTCACTCGTCCCAACAGCATTAACGGCTTTAACTCGGAAGATGTACTGCTCGCCGGTGGTTAGGCCGTGCACCACAAACCTGACAAAAACACGAATCGGGGGCGTGAATACAAGGCTCAACGCTTTTTCTTCCTACAATAGACACAGAGAGCATCTTGAACACGCCACGAACATCTGTCACTGGGACTGAAAAGAAGTTTACTTCTTCGAGTGCCTCATGGATGCATATTAATTCCAATCAACACGCCACGTCCACACGTAAGCCAGCAACAGCCAACAACTCTGGGGCTGAAGGGAGCTGGACTCGGGGGGCGGCAGGGGCACCAGCTGCTGCCCGCGGGCCCCGGGGGTCATGAGAAGCAAAGCCCTGGAAATCCTGAGTGACCTCACTCAGTGCCAAGGCTCCCCCTTCATTTCCAAGCCCTCTGGTTTTGTCTGCATCAAAGCTCTATTCTAAAGTAGGGTTCCTCTCCTTTCCTAAAAGAACCCACGTCCGTAAAACTTAGGGAGAAGGAGTGACACCACACTGGATAAGATTTGGCTTGGAGACCGGCTTGGACACCTAACAGATCTTATGTCCTCAGTCAAGTTACCTAACCCCGGAAAGACTTTGTTTTCCCATCTGTGAAAGAGGATCATAGTACCTACTTCTCAGCACAGCCACCTCGCACACGGTAAGTACTCAGTAAACGTGAGCAATAGTTATTTATCTCCGAGTCTGCAAACATGTATCAGGCATTCACGAAATTCCTGCACTAGAATATTTGAGGTGTTTTGTTCTGGGAGCTCTTCCTGCACTTGCTGGCGTGGACTGTGCATAGCATCTAACTTTAGCGTCAATTGTGTCTCTTCTTTTCCAGCCACAGCTTTTCCCAATTTATTGGTTTTTAAAGAGTGAAGAGGGAGGGGTGTCAGAGACGTAATGGATAACCTGTCCGCAGTGGAGGATCTGACAGCTATTTTCCTAAGCCGTCCTGCGGGAACCCTAACACATCCAGGCCTTCCCTGCAGGCCGTGAGACGGGAGCAAGTCCGTGTCGGCAGGAAAGATGCTCAGCCCCACTGCAGGCAGAGCTGCCGTCGCCCCTGCCCAGGAGCCTCTCTCCACCCCCTCCCCGGCTTTGTGCAATTGGTGGCCAGAGGGAGGGCCTGTCAGCTTTGTGAACAAAGCAATTTTAAAAGTTCAAAACATCAATACAGAGAAATAAAACACCCTTCCCGTTAACTCTCCTGTTCAGGGTAAGTCTTAAACGCTGAGTACGTCAGAGGAGATGCTCTGGGGCTTTTCTTCATCGACAGACAAAGCACTTCAGCCACGGGGTAGAACTAGCTCCCCAGCTTCCAGCTCTGCAGCCCCCATGTGTGGGTGAGGAACCCGGCCCGTGATATGGACGTCACAGGTGTTCCTGCCGTGGCACCTGCACCCGAAGGCCCCGTGGGTCCCGGGGGGGTGTGCTTCTCACGTTTTCTCGGGGGTAAGGATGTCGGGTGGAGGGGGACCCGAGCAGGCAGCACCTGTTGTAGTCGATGGGCTTGTGGTTACAGGGCTCCCAGACAGTGGACCCGGCCACGCAGCAGTCCACGTAGTAGCCGAGCAGGTCCTCCTTGTGCTTCGGCTGGTCCCACTGCACCACCACTGACGTCCTTGTGTTCCGGGAGGTAACGACGTGGCCGGGGGCTGAGGGGACCACTGTGCAGGGGGGACAGGGACACAGGCTCAGCGGCACGGGAGTCTGGGGGCACGCCAGAGACCCACAGGCCCTCCCGTCCGCAGAGCTTGGGGCTTTAGATGAGATTTGGACAAGGAAGACGGTGCAGGTCAAGGGGGCACCCAGGAGGTTCCGGGCAGTCCCTGTGCTCTCTGTCTCCAAGTCGCTCCCTTCCAAAGAAAGAGATTCCCATCACAGAATCTCCTGCCCCTGCCGCCCCTACAGACCCATCCACAAAGCTCCCCCAGTGATGCACGTGCTTTGCTACCCGGGAAGGAACTAGGCTGGGATATAAAATTAGCCATTTAAAAAAAAATAGGACACAATTCTATCAGATTCAAGGGACTGCAAGGGACTCAGAATCAAACCATGGATTTCTCCCCTTGCACAATTCAGAATTTCTCTAATCTGATCTGACATCTTCTGAGAGGGAACTTCAAGACATATGGGCAAGAAACCCTGATGCATTTAGGGTTGGGTTTTTGGGTTTTTTTTTAAAGTGGCCATTGCCTAAAAATATTGCTAATCCATTGATTGGTTTCATAAAAAGAAGATGGAACTTTGGAGAAATGTTGACCAAAACAAGGCAGAGAGATCTTCATCTCTTGTAAAATGGAATTTTAAGGCAATCTGAATTTTAAATCACGTGCGACACTAACGTCTTTATCCACGCAGGTGATGGTTGTCCGACACGGGTGACGTTGTTCAGGGCCCATCCTACAGTTTGGTCACTTGCGCTAACAACTCACCGATGGTGTCCTGGGCCTGAATGGGGGCGGTGATTTCCGACGGGTCGCTCAGGCCATGCTTATTTGCTGACAACACTCGGAACACGTATGGTTTCCCCTCGGCAAGATCGAAGACAGCGTATCGGGGGGACCTCACGGCCGTCTGTGCGTTCTCCCGCTGCCAGCTTCCGCTCCCGACCACGGACTGCAAAGACAGGGGCCTCGATGGAGCCATGCTCCCCAGACCCGCATGGAGGGGAGGGGATGTCCGCTCTGGTCCTCAATTACACCGCGGGGGACCCACAGCCCACGGCACCTCCGGGGCCATCAATACCTCTGTTCTGAATTTTAGGAAAAGGAAGCCAATTTGGAGAAGGAGGTGAGAAACTACCCAAAGTTGGAAATGCTACCAGAGAACATTTTTACATGAAAGCCAATAACCTATGGAAATCTTCAGGGAATCAATACATAGGTCGTAGTTTTAGTAAAGACAGGATGAACTCTAAACAATTAGAGATAATTGAGGAGCAGACGTGTAAAATTCCATCATAACTGCTCGCATTCCAGTTTAAACCTTTTGCTCTATCTCAGCTATTATAGTAATAACAAAGGGACAGCAACCTAAATGACCAGCAGTAGGGTAGGTACATTATGACACAAAATGACACATACACATTAAATGTAGCCATTTAAATTATTGTATAAAGATCTTTACTCAGAGGAGAGGAATTGTATCATTTTGTTAAATGTAATACAGGATGCCAGTTGTATGTATGATATATCAAGATATAAAAACCGATGGAGAAAAAGACTAAATATGTCCCACATGTTAATAATGACTATTTTGCGTGATCAAATTATTGGTGATTTTCATTTTGTTCTATATAACATATACGTGTTTTCCAAATTTTCTACGCTGCGTGTTTAAGTTTTATCATTGGCGATTACTTTTAAAACTGGGATTACATGTCTAATTTAGTTTTTTCCTATAGAGATAAGCCCCCTTTGTGAAAGGAACCCTGAGGTAGTAAAAGTTGGGTGTACACTGACCCCACTAAGGCCGTCAGAAAGGACTGGGAAAGCATTTCGAACAATCCAGGCTTCTAGAAATCAGATTCCTGTTGAGAGAAGTCTTCTCTCATTTTAGCAAAAGTGAAGTGGCTTTCTTGGACTGACGCAGGCGTCCACAGTCAGAGGCCCCCTTGGGCCCGAGTATGTTCGCCATCTGGAGAGCAGGGGGAGGGGCAGCAGGGGAGCCCTGGGCACACTCAGCTGGGCCGATGGGAGAAAAGGACCCTGGGGCTGAAGGAGGCAAGACAGGGAGGGAGTGGGGAAAACACTGCTCGCGTCTTACAGCCAAGCTTCTAGAAAAGCTATTGCCCATCTTCTAAGCAGGGGTGGAGGAAGTTCTTGGGGTTCTGCACCCCAAGAACCGCAGGGCACCACTGCCTTCACCGCAGCCAAACTCTCAGCACATGAGCCCAACGTGGATAGGACAGGCCGTGCACCTTGGGCTGTGGCCACACGTGGGCTTTCCAAGCAGAGCTCCCTCGGGGGAAGACGCGTGCTTCACATTGTGCTCAGATGCCAAGCTATTAACCAGAGCGCCGCCGTTCCTAGCATCTTGTGCCTCGTCCTGACATAAAGTGGAAATACAGGACTAGACAGAGGACGCTGACTCACAACCATCCCTGTGGTTCCTTTTAGGCCTGATAGGAACTAAGGCCCCCAAAGACCACCTTGGATGGGTTGGGGCAGGACCGTCCTCCGTGAGCAACAGAGAGAGGTGGGTGCCTCGCCCGGCCAGCTCACTGGGGAGTAGCCCAGTCCAGCTCCCTCCCGGGCTCCCTGCTGCCCCTCCCTCTCGGGGTCCCTGGACACCACGGCTCCCCTCAGGCTGTCCTGGAAGCTTCCTCTCCCTGATCACACACCCTGTATTGCTGCTCACCACCCGTGGCAATGGGTAGGGAATGCAAGGGTGCCCTCGGTGAGGCAGGCCTCTCCCTGTTGTGGCCTCTCCCGTTGCGGAGCACAGGCTCTGGACACGCAGGCCCAGTGGCCATGGCTCACGGGCCCAGCCGCTCCGCGGCATGTGGGATCTTCCCAGACCGGGGCACGAACCCGCGTCCCCTGCATCGGCAGGCGGACTCTCAACCACTGCACCACCAGGGAAGCCCGAGGCAGGCCTCTTTTTAAAAGTGGGTTTGCTAGTGGGGGGTGAAATAGGGGAAGGGGAGTCAGAGGTACAGACCCCCAGTCCTGTAGTAAATAAGTCGAGGGATACAATGTACAGCAGAAGAAAGATGGTCAATAATACTGTAATTACCTTGTATGGGGATAGATGGTGACCAAACTTGTGGTGACCACCTCATAATGTATGCAAATGTCAAATCACTACATACTACACCCAAAACCAACATAATACTGTACATCAACCACGTTTCAATAAAAAATAATTTAAAATTTTAAAAGATTTTTAAATGTGTTTGCTGAAACTTGGTCTTTCTGGCACTGGGTAGGTGAGTAGGAAAATGTCTCTAAAGAGGGCCTGAGAAAGTGCCTTTCCTCCTGGAAGGGCTGACCACTAGATTTTCATGATGCAAAACAACAAGCTGGCACCCAGCAGCAAGAAGTTAACACTTGACTCTGCCCACAGGTAAGCCTTGCAGGTAAGTAGAGAAAGCTGAGGGTCATTATACCGTCTGGAGCCTGAAAACCGTTCATTTCCATTCTGCCCTCCTTCACCTTGTTGTATCACACATTACTACCGTATGAGACATATATGCTCACATTAAGAGTTACAGACTTTATGTGTATATTACACGTATTAGATTGCCTAGTACATTGTAATATAAATTTAGTATCGCAAAACCACAGTTACAGGATTCGTATGGTTATCCAGGTTTTTCAACAACGGTCCACAGCCCAATCACAGGCCAGCGATCTGAATGACTGTGTCACACCTGCATTTTTAGTGCAATTGGACAGACCAAAGCAGGAGAGAGAACACGTGGCACGGAGTAAGGATACTGTGTTTGAAATTTAGTTGGTGATGTACATTCAGTGTGTGTGTGTGTGTCTGCAACCCACAAACTATTTCTTCCTACGCGTCCAGATCTAAAAAGTCTGCAAACCAATGATTCTGTGTAACCCTTCGCCATCTGAAGTGTGAATTCCTCAACACGACCGCCACCAAGTGGCCACTCGGCTTATGAGCAAACTGAGAGCAGGGGCTGCTGTCCCCCTGCCCACATCCGGAATCCTCAGAACTTGGGAGCCTAGAATGTTCCAGCAGGAAGAAAGCTGGCGGCTGCCTCAGTGCGAGGCCCTCGTGTACAGCGGGGAGCCGGGAGCCTGACTGGCCCCCGCGGGACAAGCTCCTCGGATGCCACGCCCCTCCCAGAACCCCTCAGGCATTCACAGCTCCGCCAGTGTCTGCAGTTTCACGTTAAATAACTGACCTGAGAGCTGCCCATCCTTAAAACACACGACACAGCACCACGGGAAAGCCTACAGAGATCTGCTGCTTCAGGAAACCCACCCGGGGTGTACCTTCTCAATGAAATACATCAGCGGCTCCTTGCCACGGGGGGCAGGTGGGTCCCAGCTGAGGACGATGTATGTCCTGCTGATTTCTGAGGCGTGGACGTTGGTGGGAGGTCCTGGAACCTGAACATCACCTGGAGGAGGAATCAACACCGTGAGTGCTGACAGAAGCCAGGTCAGCCCGCTTGCCGCAGCCCATCTTAGGAGCACGACCCTCGGCTACTTTACAGGCATTAAAGGCCTCACGTATCTGTCGGCTTTTGCTTCATTTCTATTCTGGGAAAGCAAGCAAACTGCAAGGACTATTTTTCCAGAGCCAAAGTATAATGAACTGGTAAAGATCGTCCAATTACTTCTGTTTCCAATATAAGCCAGTTCATAAGAAAGGAATCTAACCCAGAATTCATCCAGAATTTCAGTTGGAAGTGGGAGAGGAATTTACCCAGAAGAAACAGGGCATTTAACCAGAAATGCAGCTCTGACTGTATGGGGAATTTGTGCAGAGAAGGTACCAGCAATGGTGTCCTGCAGCAGGGAAGCCTTCCAAGATGGGAGTCGTACTTTCTCTAAGGGCCCTCTCTGGTTGTTTTCCTCCCATTATGCCCTCAAAGCATGGAAACAATATATCGACTTCCAAAGCACATGGCTTCCCTTCCTGGGTAGATCTGTTCTACATCCACAAGCATCGCATCTATGTCTATATACTTAAAATTCCAGCGTGATACCAATTAGCAAGTAACTATAATAGAACAGTCCCATCGAAGAAGCCCACTGCGTCTCTTCTGACACACGTCTCTTTTTAATAAAATGCTAGGTGGGGCTTCCCTGGTGGCGCAGTGGTTGAGAGTCCACCTGCCGGTGCAAGGGACGCGGGTTCGCACCCCGGTCCGGGAAGATCCCGCATGCCGCGGAGCGGCTGGGCCCGTGAGCCATGGCCGCTGAGCCTGCGCGTCCGCAGCCTGTGCTCCGCAATGGGAGAGGCCACAACGGTGAGAGGCCCGCGTACCGCAAAAACAAAAAAAATGCTAGGTGTCAGGCGTGTTATGTTTGGATGTGAGAACTTTTCATGAGGGGTGGAGGTATTCCAGACGCACAGTCCCAGTCATTGTGACACAAAATATTATGAGCTTCCAATTAGATTAGCACAAGATTAAGATGGCTCAAAACGTCCCCAGGACACCTGGGAGCCCTGCTGAAGATCCAATGGTTCCCTCTGGACTGCACTGCCGTGGAGGAATTTAACAGCCGCATGGAAACGGCCCAAACAAGCCTGGGTTTCATTTCATAAGAGTCCTGTTACCGCGCTCATCACATTTTACAGGCAACAGGGGCGCAGAGGCACAGCCGTGGGCTTACCCAGGAGCATCTGGCAAATGGGCTGGGTTTCAAACAAGGAGCGAGAGAATGTCCGGAAAGGTGCCAAGTGTGCCGGGCAGAGCAGGGCCCCGGCACACCCTACACGCCTTCTCTGGATCCACCTGCCGTGTCCACACCTAAAGAGACCCAGGGAGAGGCCCTAAAGAGAGAAGACACAGATCGCCCACCCTTGATGGTGCAGCCAAGCTTCCAAACTGAGTGGTGGTGCACCTCAGAGGTACCAGATGACGCAGCAACAAACCAAGGGGGCAGAGGGGAAATGACGCATGTGATAAAGCAGTGTGAGCGTGGGGACACACCAGTGCAGAATCGCCTTTCCTGCACGTTCAGCTCCGAATGCCTTGCTGTGTTTAGACCTGGCACGTAACTTCGAGACCCAGAGGAAAATGGAATAAGGAGCACTTTATCTGAGGCCAAGACAAGAAGGAAGAATCCAGCTTTTGTCGGCAGGGACTCCCCGATCCGGGAGGATGCTTGGGTTATGCGGACTCTCCGCCCCACCCGGGGCCGTGCACTAATGAGCCTTGGAGATCTGCAGATGACCCCAGCCCCGGACAGAACAAGAGGACATGCAAACTGGCCCCGGGAGCCAAGGGGAGGACCAAGGAAGTAAACTGATGTCTGTTACCGACACTCCAACCGCTGAGAGGATCCTCAGAGAGAGAAAACGCAAATGGAGGCAAAACAAAAAGAGCGGCCACGGCCACGTGCCTCACGGGGTGTGCTGACCACAGCGCTGCTTGGTGGCGGGTCCTGCGCTTGCCTCTGCCTCCGGGTCACGAGCCTCCAGGTCTGGAGCCCTGTGCTAACGAGCCACGTCAACACCGGATGAAGGTGGACATATGAGATGGAAACGCAGCTCAGAAACGAGCTCAGGAAAACGCAGTGCTTTCCCAAGACCACACAGCTAGTGGGCGGCTCTGCAGGGGTCCAAGCCTAGGCCTTCGAATCCCAAACCCAGCTTTTCGTTCTATTGACCACAGCCTCCAGAACCTGCCCCAGAGACTCGCCTCTACGTCAGTGAAACGTAAAGTTTGTTCGGAGTTGTTAGAACGCCCAAGAGGACAGAATTCACGAGAATGAACAACTGTAAATGAGTTTGCGGCATTCGGAGCAAAGGATGAATTCAATGCGTTAGCTACAAATGACCTTTTCCAAACAGCGCAGTAAATGCTTGGATATATAATAGTAGAACAAAAACCATCTCATCATATCTGCGAGAGCCTATTCTGGCCTTTCCAAAGATGAGGTGTCTACTTTTCCATGGAGCAACTCAAGAGAGATAGGAAGATTTGGATGATATTAAAAGGAGAGCATGGATATTAATTTAAATGTTTGTAGGAAGATACCAACCAAGAGTAAAATGATTAGAAAAGATCAAAAGAGGGACCTTGAAGATGGCAGAGGAGTAAGACGTGGAGATCACCTTCCTCCCCACAGATACATCAGAAATACATCTACACGTGGAACAACTCCTACAGAACACCTACTGAACGCTGGCAGAAGACCTCAGACCTCCCAAAAGGCAAGAAACCCCCCACGTACCTGGGTAGGGCAAAAAAAAAAAGAATAAACAGAGACAAAAGAATAGGGACGGAACCTGCACCAGTGGGAGGGAGCTGTGAAGGAGGAAAGGTTTCCACACACTAGGAGGCCCTTGGCGGGCAGACTGCGGGTGGCGCAGGTGGGGAGCTTCGGAGAGGAGACCACAGCAACAGGGGTGCGGAGGGCAAAGCAGGGGGATTCCTGCACAGCGGATCGGTGCCGACCGGCACTCACCAGCCCGAGAGGCTTGTCTGCTCACCCGCCGGGGCGGGCTGGGCTGGGAGCTGAGGCCCGGGCTTCGGTCAGAGCGCAGGGAGAGGACTGGGGTTGGTGGCGTGAACACAGGCTGAAGCAGCCAGTGCGCCACAGCTAGCCGGGAGGGAGTCCGGGGAAAAGTCTGGACCTGCCGAAGAGGCAAGAGACCATTGTTGCAGGGTGCGTGAGGAGAGGGGATTCAGAGCACAGCCTAAACGAGCTGCAGAGACATGCGCGAGCCATGGCTAACAGCGCGGACCCCAGGGACAGGCATGGGACGCTAAGGCTGCTGCTGCCGCCACCAAGAAGCCTGTGTGTGAGCACAGGGCACTCTCCACACCTCCCCTCCTGGGAGCCTGTGCGGCCCGCCACTGCCAGGGTCCCGGGATCCAGGGACAACTCCCCCGGGAGAACGCACGGTGCGCCTCAGGCTGGTGCAATGTTATGCCGGCCTCTGCCGCCGCAGGCCCGCCCCGCACTCTGTGCCCCTCCCTACCCCCGGCCTGAGTGACCCAGAGCCCCCGAATCAGCAGCTCCTTTAACCCCGTCCTGTGTGAGCGAAGCACAGACGGCCTCAGGCGACCTACACGCAGAGGCGGGGCCAAATCCAAAGCTGAACCCCGGGAGCTGTGCGAACAAAGAAGGGAAAGGGAAATCTCTCCCAGCAGCCTCAGGAGCAGCGGATTAAAGCTCCACAATCAACTTGATGTACCTGCATCTGTGGAATACCTGAATAGACAACGAATCATCCCAAACTGAGGTGGTGGACTTTGGGAGCAACTGTAGACTTGGGGTTTGCTTTTTGCATCTAATTTGTTTCTGGTTTTATGCTTATCTTAGTTTACTATTTAGAGCTTATTGTCATTGGTAGATTTGTTTATTGATTTGGTTGCTCTCTTCCTTTTTTTTGATTTATATATACATTTTTTCCCTTTTTTTCTCTTTTTGTGAGTGTGTGTTTCTTTGTGTGATTTTGTCTGTATAGCATTGCTTTTACCATTTGTCCTAGGTTTCTATCTGTCCGTGTGTGTGTGTGTGTGTGTGTGTCTTTTTTTAGTATAGTTTTTCATGACCATTATCATTGGTGGATTTGTTTTTTGGTTTAGTTGCTGTCTTCTTTCTTTTTTTAATTACTTTTTTATTTTTAATATTTTTTTTAATTTTAATAACTTTATTTCATTTTGTTTCTTTTCTTCCCTCCCTCCTTTCTTTCCTTCCTTCCTTCCTTCCTTCCTTCTTTCTCTCTTTCTCTCTTTCTCTCTTTCTTTCTTTCCTACAGGGTCTTGGTGCTCTGGCCTGGTGTCAGGCCTGAGCCTCTGAGGTGAGAGAGCTGAGTTTAGGACATTGGACCAGCAGAGACCTCCTGGCCCCAAGTAATAGCAATCAGCAAGAGCTCTCCCAGACATCTCTGCCTCAACACTAAGACCCAGCTCCACCCAATGGCCAGCAAACTCCAGGGCTGGACGCCCCATGCCAAACAACTAGTAAGACAGGAACACAACCCCACTCATTAGCGGAGAGGCTGCCTAAAATCATACTAACTTCAAAGACACCCCAAAACACACCACTGGACGAGGCCCTGTCCACCAGAAAGACAAGATCCAGCCTTATCCACCAGAACACAGGCACCAGTCCCCTCCACCAGGAAGCCTACACAAGCCACTGAACCAACCTCACCCACCGGGGACAGACACCAAAAACAACGGGAACTACGAACCTGCAGCCTACGAAAAGGAGACCCCAAACACAGTAAGTTAAACAAAATGAGAAGACAGAGAAACACACAGCAGATGAAGGAGCAAGGTAAAAACCCACCAGACTTAACAAATGAAGAGGAAATAGGCAGTCTACCTGAAAAAGAATTCAGAATAATGATAGTAAAGATGATCCAAAATCTTGGAAATAGAATGGAGAAAATACAAGAAATGTTAAACAAGGTCCTAGAAGAACTAAAGAGCAAACAAACGATGATGAACAACACAATAAATGAAATTAAAAATTCTCTAGAAGGAATCAATAGCAGAATAACTGAGGCAGAAGAATGGATAAGTGACCTGGAAGATAAAATAGTGGAAATAACTACTGCAGAGCAGAATAAAGAAAAAGGAATGAAAAGAATTGAGGACAGTCTTAGAGATCTCTGGGACAACATTAAACGCACCAATATTCGAATTATAGAGGTCCCAGAAGAAGAGAAGAAGAAAGGGTCTGAGAATATATTTGAAGAGATTATAGTTGAAAACTTCCCTAACATGGGAAAGGAAATAGTCAAGTCCAGGAAGCACAGAGAGTCCCATACAGGATAAATCCAAGGATAAACACACCAAGACACATATTAATCAAACTATCAAAAATTAAATACAAAGAAAAAATATGAAAAGCAGGAAGGAAGAGCAACAAATAACATACAAGGGGGGCTTCCCTGGTGGTGCAGTGGTTGAGAATCTGCCTGCCAATGCAGGGGACACGGAATCAAAATCAAAAACACTGATTTCTCTTGCATTCCTATACACTAATGATGAAAACTCTGAAAGAGAAATTAAGGAAATGCTCCCATTTACCATTGCAACAAAAAGAATAAAACACCTAGGAATAAACCTACCTAAGGAGACAAAAGACCTGTATGCAGAAAACTAGATGACACTGATGAAAGAAATTAAAGATGATACAAACAGATGGACAGATACACCATGTTCTTGGATTGGAAGAATCAACATTGTGAAAATGACTACACTACCCATGCAATCTACAGATTCAGTGCAATCCTTATCAAACTACCCCTGGCATTTTTCACAGAATTAGAAAAAAATTTTCACAATTTGTATGGAAACACAAAAGAGCCCGAATAGCCAAAGCAACCTTGAGAACGAAAAACGGAGCTGGAGGATTCAGGCTCCCTGACTTCAGACTATACTACAAAGCTACAGTAATCAAGACAGTATGGTACAGACACAAAAACAGAAATATAGATCAATGGAACAGGATAGAAAGCCCAGAGATAAACCCATGCACATATGGTCACCTTATCTTTGACAAAGGAGGCAAGAAATACACAATGGAGAAAAGACAGCCTCTTCAATAAGTGGTGCTGGGAAAACTGGAAAGCCTCATGCAAAGGATTGAAATTAGAACCCTTCCTAACACCATACACAAAAATAAACTCAAAATGTATTAAAGACCTAAATGTAAGTCCAGACACTATAAAACTCTTAGAGGAAAACATAGGCAGGACACTCTATGACATAAATCACAGCAAGATCCTTTTTGACCCACCTCCTAGAGAAGTGGATAAAAAAACAAAAATAAACAAATGGGAGCTAATGAAACTTAAAAGCTTTTGCACCGCAAAGGAAACCATAAACAAGACAAAAAGACAACCCTCAGAATTGTTAAAAAAAAAAAAAAAAAGAAGCCATTGCTAGGAGGGAAAAACAAGTATCGTATATTAATGCATATATGTTGAACCTAGAAAAATGCTACAGATGAACCGGTTTTGCAGGGCAGAAATTGAGACACAGATGTAGAGAACAAACGTATGGACACAGATGTAGAGAACAAACGTATGGACACCAAGGGGGGAAAGTGGCGGGGGGGTTGATATGATGAATTAGGAGATTGGGATTGACATATATACACTAGTATGTATAACATGGATAACTAATAAGAACCTGCTGTATAAAAAAATAAATAAAATAAAATTCAAAAATTCCCCCCAAAATACGTATTTTATACAGGCTGGTCTCCTGCAGCAAACATCTCTTCCAATATAACTGGGCCATTTTTTACTCACTCAAACATCTGTGTTATCAGCTGTTTAGGAGGTCATAACATTCACCTTTCCTAAATTGTTTTCTTTTGTTACTTACTTGTTGGGCATCTTTCCCAGTTTCTGAGTTTTTCTGGAAGCAGAGGTTTTAACTAAGACTTTATTTTATTTTTTAAATTTTTATTGGAGTACTGTTGCTTTACAATGTTGTGTTAGTTTCTACTGTACAGCAAAGTGAATCAGCTATAAGTATACATATATCCCCCCTTTTTTGGATTTCCTTCCCATTTAGGTCACCACAGAGCACTGAGTAGAGTTCCCTGTACTCTACAGTAGGTTCTCACTAGTTATCTATTTAATACATAGTATCAATAGTGTATATATGTCAGTCCCAATTTCCCAATTCATCCCAGCCCCCCTTCCCCCTTGGTATCCATACGTTTGTTCTCTACGTCTGTGTTTCTATTTCTGCTTTGTAAATAAGATCTTCTATACCAGTTTTTTCAGATTCCACATATATGCATTAATATACGATATTTCTTTTTCTCTTTCTGACTTACTAATTTTTAAGTTTTCACTCACTGTCCTCTGTGAACTGTAGTGACAATTCCAATTAAAATCTTTGGATTCCTGGTTAATGATGCTAGATTCTACTTCCCAGTAAATTTATATTCCCAGATATCTAAGGACTATTAAGAAATGTGCACAAAATCCAATGGAAAAAAGGAAATGCAAACTTTCAAACCACAGGGACATTATTTGATAGGAAAACTAGTCCCTTTTAGTCAAAATGTTAGAAATAAAATTTTTGCTTAAAAAAATAATAAAACAAAATACTGTTCAGTCGTGGAGTCTGGGAGAAAGGACCCCAGCCTCGGCCAGGACTCAAGTCTCAGGTTGGGTCTGGTTACTCCTCTGTAGGTCCCCGAGGATGCCTGAGAGACCCCACATGAAGCCATGAAGCCAGGACTCCACTGACCTCCACTCTCACTTTCATTCCCGCCCTCTGCCCTGCTGACTTTTTAAATTCCATAGACCTTAAGCTTGACCCACAGTTTTTATTTTTACACGTGAAGAGTGTACCCACCACTCTCTAATTACAACCCTAAATCCCTAGGGTATAAGCAGCTGAAAGGAAATGGTAACGAGTTCCTTACCTTCAAGGTCCTCCTGATAGATTACGATTTCTTTATCTCCCTCCCAGTGGACTGCTGCGGAGAGAAAGGTCAGTGCTGAATTTGACGTCCAGAAAGCGCTGGATTCCCAGAATCGCGGCATGTGGGATCTTCCCGGACCGGAGCACGAACCCGCGTCCCCTGCATTGGCAGGCGGACTCTCAACCACTGCGCCACCAGGGAAACCCCCAGAATCACCTTTGCATTACGATGACAGCATTCGCACTACTCTGAGGTCCTCAGAGTTGCTGTTTTGGAAGTGGTCTCAAAGAGATCCAGGGCTTCTTGGCTCTTTGTAATGGATTCAAAAGGCCACGCAGGGGGCTTCCCTGGTGGCGCAGTGGTTGAGAGTCCGCCTGCCGATGCAGGGGACGTGGGTTCGTGCCCCGGTCCGGGAAGATCCCACATGCCGCAGAGCGGCTGGGCCCGTGAGCCATGGCCGCTGAGCCTGCGCGTCCGGAGCCTGTGCTCTGAAGACCACGCAGGTAAGGAAAATGCAGTGACCCACTTAAAACCATAATTAAGGGCCCAATCCCGTTAAGGAATCTGGGTCATGTGAAATTAAAATTCAGAAAGGGAGGGGCTTGGCTTCAACGCCTTCTGAGTCTCATCATGTGTTGAAATTACAACATCAGTGGACTAAGAAAAGTCTAATTCTGAACCAATTTAACTGGATTTCAGTGAAGAGCCTTTGGAAGATGAAGCACCTTTGTTTCAAGGTGTAAATGTCAGCCTGGCATCCCCACCCCTAACGTGACCTTGACGGCCACCCGGAGCCCATGAGGCACAGCTGTGCTGTGCTCAGCTCTGAAGATGTTCTCGAGGCTCAGATACAAGATGGGGGGAAAAGAGAAAGAACAAATCACACAAAACTGCTGGAACTTGAAGTCTGCGCGCCCTACCTTGTAACGGTTTGAGGTCAAGGGGGTCGAGGGCAGCCACAGCCTCAGAGACTCTGGAAGGCCGGCTGATCCCTGCATTGTTGACAGCCCGCACGCGGAAGATGTAGGACCTTCCTTCAAAAAGTCCGGTTACGGGGTATTTACAGATCTTCACGGGGCGGTCATTGCACTGAACCCAACTGTCAGTTCCCACTTCACATCTTCAAATAAAAAATAAGAGTAGAGAATAACAACTATATCAGTCTAGTAAGTATACAGAGCTGTATACATACATTACGCACATATATTATATATATATATATCACAGTTATAACAGGAGAACATCTCCCACTGGTAAAATGAATGCTGTCGAAATATTGATTTACACAAATAGTAGTATAAATAAACTTTAAAAGACAGAGCTGTCTAGGAAATGTAGTATATACACATATACATCCCTGAGTCACAGCTGAAGCTCCATTCCCCCCTTCAAAAACATCTAGGCAAAATCTCCTCCAAAGGTTATTTCAGATCTATCCCTGACAGTTCTCTTTCAATTTACACCACAGAATCTCTGGGTACCCCTAAGCTCCCTGGCTTGTCTGCTGCCTAGGCCCAGGAAATCAACGGTCCTTCACCCGGTGTCCCAAAGACGCATCTTTCTCCACCGGGTCACAAAGTGAGTCCTCGCTGCGAGGCTGGCTCACCATCTGCTCCAATCGCGTTAAGATGTTTCTTTCTAGAACGCTTCTTATGAGGAATCTGGAAGTCTTTAGGAAATATTAAGTCCTGACCAGAAATCTGAAAGTGTAGAAAAGACTGACCTCCATTTTTCCCAGGTTGAGCAATGTCAATACAGAAACTGCACGTCAAATTCCTGCTGGCATCCTCAGGCCGACGCCACCATGCCCAGGCCCTCGTCCTCGGAGGGAGGAACGGGGCTGAGCACAGACCTGCCGGCCGGAGCCCCATCCCAGCCCCAGGCTGGACCCTCAGCGGAGCCTGCAGGCCGGGCTCAGAGCAAGCCTGGAGAGGCAGGGTGGGATTTGATACTGGTGCCAGTTAGGCAAACTGAGCCTCAGCCAGCACACAACGGAATCGCGTGTGGGTACACAAGGCCCCGCCTGGCAGGTGATACTTTCCAATTACCCAGCCAGGAGGGACTAATAACCAAATAGTGAAGTTACCTATATCCCATCAAGAACGGCGTCACAAACTTGAGATTAGAGAAATACCTACACACCTCGTCCTGGGTAATACTCTTTTGAGGAACGTTTCCATCCCCAGAGGAATCAGTGGACACTCACCGATCAACAAAATAGCCGATGACCGGGCTCTCCTTGGTCGTGTTGGGTGGCTTCCAAGTTACGATGACATAATCCCGGTTTACATCGTGGCACTGCAGGTCCATGGGCGCGCCAGGGGCCCCCGTGACCAGGGGGTCAGCGTCTGGGGTGGGAGAGGAGAGGGGAGTCACATGATCAGGGTCCTGGGTGCGGGGGGGACAGCTGAGGCCAGCTGACAACTTCTTCAAACTCAGTGAGCTATCTGCTTGCTCTCCTCCCCCGCCTAGTCCTCACGCCCTTGATGGACTGGTGACGAGAGACAAACATGTACCGATGAGTCTTTAAACTCGAAACACTCTGTCCTCTATGACACACTCAAGTCTGTGATTTTCCGTAAACGAATCCAAGTTGAAGTTCACCTTCTGCGGATGGCATGTCATCACATAATGTCATGTCGTCCAAAACCGACCGATGTAATGATAATAACAATGAGGCCTTTTGAACACCTGAGAGATAGTACCTTAGACACTTGTGTGTTTCAGAGTCCTCCGAAGGTCTGAGGACTTAGATTTTTTTTTCCTGCAAGTCGAGAGCACACTTTGGGTCCGTACCCATGCATCCCTTCCACAGCCAATTATGGTCACAGTGCAATTACGTTTGTTCTCAACTGTTAATTACGGCGGCACTGAAGGCCAACAGAGCTATTTAGAAAGTTAATACACGGTACATTTAATTTCCTCATGTAAAATGTGTATTTATTCAGGACCTAGGGCAGCTGGACCTTAGCAGTATAAGCACCGTACACTGCCCTGTTCCCACCTCCTCAGCATATTAAAAGCTAAGGATTTCTTCACACCAAGTCAAATGTTGTCTCTCATATTCAAAGTCCTCAGAAAGTTGTCAGAACACTTAAACTCCCCATACGTGCATTATTTTCTTCCTGCTGGCTGCGCAAGCAAGGCAATGTCAGCTACTGCATTTACTGTGCTTTCACGCGGCAAAACACCTTGCTAGAAGGCACGCACGGAGAATGGAAGGCACATTTTAACGCCAACCGAATAAAAATGGTAAAACTTCGTGGACGTGTCTAAAACCCCAGCCTTGCAGGTTTATGCTGTCTGGTGGTGGGTGGGGGTGCTTGTTGGCACTTTTTTCTTTTAAGTTAAAATATTCCCGGATGATACAGCCTTTCCATCATGCATGGATCTAACTGAAATGGTTTGGAAAAAATAATATACTGACAGTGTTATTCCAGGCACATATAACCTGGAGCCCGAGATGGGCATACAGGTGCAGGAGACACGGAGAACAGGGCAGGTAAGGCAGGGGTGGGGAATGGAGGGCAGAGTGGCCAGGGCCGCGGGGAGAGGAAGAGGGGCGTCCCAGTCAGGAAAGCAGCCGCCGGACACCCAGAAGAGATTGGTGTCCCGGGGAGGGGCCGGCCGAGCCTCAGCCAGAAGGGGCCTCTATGCCCGAGGCTGTGCACAAGCTAGGGCCGGTGCAGGGTAAGGGCTTGGCTGGGGGGCACTCGCTGCCCCGCACACAGGGCTGGGGCTTCGCAGGGGGCCAGCTCCTGCTTCCCAGAGAAGTGCCCAGGCCTCTGCGCTCTACACCTTCATTGGAGAAAGAGAGAATATTTTCTTCCAAAACTGCTGTAAGAACTTTAGATTATATATACATATGTGAATATGTATGTGTGTGTGTACACATATACATACACATATATACACCTGTATGTGTGTATACATATATATAATATTATATATAATTTTATCCATTTTATACATCCCTTACATAAAAGTATGTATATGTGACATACACATCTACACACGTATGAATATATACACCTACAAGCCTATATATGATAGGCATTTATAGATAATACATAAATATCTATGTTATACATATATGTAAAGATAAATACACGTATATATATATAACATCGACCACTGTGCCTGGGATATCACGAGCTTTGTTTTCCTTCCCATGAGTGGGATGGACAGGCTCTCATGGGCTGCTGGGAGGATGAAACATGACAACACGCGTGTCTCCTGGTGTAAACGCCCCGGAGGTGTGGCCCCCGTGGTTACTGTCTTAAACACACATGTGACTGAAGTCAGTGGTCATGACAGTGTCAATCCTTCCTGCCACGGCCCTGGCCCTGTCACAAGGCCTAATTCTTCCAGAATCAGCAGTTCGGGGCTGTTCACTCCAAGGAGTCATCCTACGAATTCCAGCAATTTCTCAGCCACAGGGACACAGAGCTCCGCCTCTGCTCCATCCCCAGTGACACCTGCTTATGTCACGTATGCAATCGGGACGCGCCCAGGAAACACCTCCCGGTGGTCAGGCCATCTCCGGGGAGCAGCCTTGGGCTGCATCTGGGCCCCGTCCCACCCCACCCGTAGCCTGCGCACCTCGGACAAACAGGAAAGCGCTGTGGTCGCTGACCCCTCCCCTGGACACGATCCTCAGGGTGTAGAGACCCTCGTCGTCCTTGTTGAGGTGGCTGAAGGACAGCAAGGCCTGGCCGTCCCCAAAGAACATCTTTATCCACTTGGACTCCTTCAGCAGCACGTCTGGAAGACGGTCAAGGGAGACGGGCTTCAGGGACACGCGGGGACCTGGGGCACACGCGGAGGACAGAGGTGCCCACCAGCCTGACCCGGAGCACAAACACACACGTGGGGCTGGGGGGACCGGGACACGCGGGACAAGAGAGAGGTCAGCACGCGGAGTGTGAAAGGCGGGACTCATCTGCAAAGGGCCCTGCTGCGGCTTCGAAACGCACTTCACCCAGACGCTGACACCAGGAAGTCCCCCACCAGCGTTCCTTAGAAATTAATAACACAGTGCCAACAAACCAGTCAAAAGGCAACGAAACCAAAGAGGCAAATTTCGGGAGAAGAAAGGGAAGTGACGAAAAATACTCA
This sequence comes from Neophocaena asiaeorientalis asiaeorientalis, assembly GCF_003031525.2. Classification (NCBI taxonomy): domain Eukaryota; kingdom Metazoa; phylum Chordata; class Mammalia; order Artiodactyla; family Phocoenidae; genus Neophocaena; species Neophocaena asiaeorientalis. Next base: position 232,575 of record NW_020175446.1, on the reverse strand, counting down.
ACACTGGATATCAAGGAGACACAAAATAAAATCATGAGAAATTATTGTTCACCTACTGATTTGCCAACATCCATAACTGGAAAGTGCAGAGAGGACAGCCTGTCAGGTGCAGCCTTGAGCCTGCCTGTTCCATTCGAATCGGCCAAGACTATGAAACTGCGGGTCCCCAGAATCCCGGGCACTTCCTAGTCACGGGAACACCTTCTAAGATCCATGCCAACATCCTCTGGGAATGTTAGGAGAACTCTCCTCGAATCCATTTCATTTCCAGAAAGGGTAACTTAGAATCTTAGAACTTAACTCTTAAATTAGAATTGCAAAGGGTAAATTTATCTCCTTTGCCACCACAAAGAGGCTCTCTCCCTTCCTCTCTCCCTCCCGGACCATGAAGATCAGACACAACTATCCTATTCCAACCGAAGAGCACAAGCCCAGTGCCCTCGGATCCCAGCAGCGGACTCCCGGGGGTTGCAAGGTCACAGGCATCTCCTCTGCACCTGGGACGCGTACCTGTTCCTCTCCTCTGCGCTTGGGCCCAGGGGTCCCCCTCCCCCTCTGCCAGCTCAGAGCTCTTCTCATCTGTCAACGGCCTATTTTTTCTTTCCATAAAGCTCTCCATCATCACCGCAAACCTGCTTTCTTGGCTAACTTTAACAGTGCGCGGGGCCAGTGCCATGCGTTTGGCAAATTATCACAGCCTGTTCTGGGACAGTCCTTATACTTTACAGAGGCTCTGCTTTACCATTTTGTGTATTTTCCCCAACTGGATTATAAACACCTTATGGGCAGGAATGGCGTGTGACTCTGTGCTATTCTGCATTGGGTTAGGCCCTGAATAAACACAGGCGGAATGTTCTGTGACTGAATCCATAGGGAGCAAGCTCCCTCAGAAGCAGCAGCCAGAGATGAAGCTCCCTTCCACAGTCTACCCACACACACCACACACACACACACACACGCCACACATACACACACCACACACAGCTGACAACTACAGTTGTCACCACACACACCACACACCACACACACACACACACACCACACACACCACACACACACGTCACACATACACACCACTACACACACGTCACACACCACACACACACACCACACACACACATACACACACCACATACACACTACACACACACACCACACACACACACACACCACACATCCACACACACCACACACACACCACACACACTACACACACACGCCACACACACACACACACACGCCACACACAAAGACACACACACCACACACACCACACACACACCACACACACTACACACACACGCCACACACACACCACACACACACCACACACACAGCTGACAACTATAGTTGTCACCACACACACACCACACACACACGTCACACATACACACACACACTACACACACACTACACACACACCACATACACACACACACCACACACACCACATACACACCACATACAAACACACACACATACACACACACACCACACACACACGCCACACAGCTGACAACTTCTATAGTTGTCACCACACACACACACAAAGACACACACATCACACACACCACACACACACACACCACACAGCTGCACAGGGCAGCCCATGCTGGCTGGCGGAAGCAGTGGAGCAGGGCCCCGGGAATGGGGGGGTCCCAGCCCTGCCACTTCCCGGAGGTCGGGGGTAGGGCGAGGAAGTTCCTTGTCTCAGCTGCCCACTTATGAGGGGGTTGACAACACTTCCCTCCCAAAGACCTGATGAAAATCAAGTGAGTTATCACACTCACAACAGAGTCGGGACGCAACAAGCGCTAATAAGCGGTAGCTGCCGTTCCAGCAGAGGAAAAACATAGAGACACAGACAGCCCGCTCATTCCTCCCAATCACATGGAGACCCCCTTTATGGACCCCCATGGCTCATCTACCTCCAGGCCTCCCTGCTAACCCCATTCCCAGGGAAGTTCAAGGTCAACGCGTGTCCAATCTGCCCCAGGCTCGCCTGCTTTGCTGCCCGCAGCTGTCACGGAGGTGGAGAAAGCGCCAGGTCAACACTAAGGCTCAAAACTCACCATCACCCCAGTGAGGCCGGGGTCCGAGCCCAAGCACGGCGGGTGTGGGGGCAGAGCGTGCTGGAGGCCACGACACTCACCGTCCCGGTACCACTCGGCCCGCGGCTGCACCCGCTTCAGGTCCGGCGTCACCAGCAGCGTGCACTTGAGAGCCAGCGTCTCGCCTTCCCTCCGGAAGGTGACGCCGAATTTCTCCAGAAACTGGACGTCGAAGTGCATGTGCGGGATCACGGAGGGCAGGGGCACTGCACGGGGCAGAGGGCACGGTCACACAGCGGGCCGGCTGGGCAAAGCGGGCCCCTCACCACCGCCTGCGCTCGCATCCTCACGGGCTGCGCTGTGGCCCGAGCGCCTGTGTCCCCCCCGTTCTCAGGTCGAAGCCCCGCCCCACGGTGTGAAGATACTGGGGGTCGCCATCGGGTGATTAGGCTGGATGAGGTCGTGGAGGTGGGGCCCGGGATGGGGTCCGTGCCCTTGTAAGGAGAGGACGAGACCACAGCCCTTTCTCTCAGCTCTTCATGAGGACACGGCGTCCCACACCTGCTAGCTGGGACGCGGTGTCCCCTCCCTGGTGGGCGTCTCGCCCTTGGACCTCCAGCCTCCAGAACTGAGGGAAGTAACTGTGTGATGTTCAAGACCCAAGTGTGCTGTTTGTTATGTGCCCGAGCTGACTCAGCCACTCCTGAAGAATCAGAAAACCAGCGTGGAGTGGAATCTGGTCATTTGTGCCAAAGGAGGATGGAAGGCGGAGTGAGCAGGGGGTGCGTGCTCTGAGCCACGTGCAAAGCGTAAAGGGTTTAAATCCTGCATCAGCCCCAAGATGTGTGAGCCCCTGAATCCATGGCAGGGACGGTCAGCACACCGACACCAGCCAGGAGAAAGGGCCTTTTGCAATACAGTTTGAAAAGAGATCTGATGCTTAGAAAATATTTTTCAATGATATGCTATGTCACTACATATTTTTCTGCACAAAGAAGGAACATAATCAACTTACCTGTGATCGGGAGCCCCACAGAATGCAACGGCTCCTCGTCACCTCGGAATCCTGCAAGACAACTGGCAATCACGGCGGAGAAAGAGGACAGAAGGTGGGGAGACAGTGCCCCATCCCCGCAAGACGGCAGACTCACTTCTCACCACCACCGCCGCATTGGTGGACACCTGTCCGTGCACGTTTGTTGCCACCGCCGAGTAGGTCGCAGTATCGTCAAAGTCCGCCCTTGCAGGGAAAAAAGCAAGACAGCGTCCTGAACGTGCTGTCGGGGGCCGGCCTGGTCTCTGAGAGTCAGTGACCCGAACTCGAGCACAGCCTTCCTCGACAGCAGCTCGTGTGACCTGGACCCCCGGTTCGTGAGTGATTTGTTTGAGAGCAGTGCCAGCTCTGCCCTCGGAGCGAGGTATTAACTACAGACACGGGCGACGTCTGATCCCATACGATGCCTTGGCTTTGGCTTTGCGGGGGAAGACAGTGTACTAGCACTTCCGGAAATGCTGAACCGTACTCTCAGAGAGAAGCTTGTATTCCCTCTGGTTCTGTTTGTCTACCTGCAGCATCCGTGGTTTTATCTTGTCAATGGGCAGATCCAATGGCCTCAACCTCCAGGAGAATCAACCCCACCTCCCTCCCCACCAGGGGTTCCCTGCGCAGAACCCCCCAAAGCAGTGGGATCGCCCAGACAGGAAGCACCCACTCGTGGGCATAACGAAGGTGCCTGGACTGGACCCACCTGAGGCCTCCGGGCCCGGAGCGTCGTGAGGGACGCGTGTCCACCCCCGGGAAGGACAATGGCCCAGGGACCGCGGAGCCCAGTTTCTCAGGGGTGGGGCTCCTCAGCTCCCCACGTCCATCCCACGGAAGCCAAAGCTTAGCTTCTGGCTGTGAACTGTCTTCCCACCAGCTTCCCCCCAAAACTTGACGTGAGGACTCTTACTCAACTGACTCTCTGCTAGTTACTTTCCGTTGGCTACTCTGTATAAAAGTCTCAAGTGCCCAGCAAGACAGTACTATTACCCTATTCACTTGGAGAGAAAGTAGAGCCTTTAAGAAGTTGGGTAAACAAGGTCCACAAAACTCTGAACTCTGCAGCTTTCTGGGCCTTCTGCCATCTCTCCAGGCATGGGCATCACAGGCATAGTGACAAAAACACAGAAAAAGTTTACTCAGATTTCACGTTTAGATGCTTTAAGCATCCAGTGACCCAGAGACAAACCCGTTCTTTGGAAGCCCTTCGTCATCTTATTGTATTTTCTATTCCACCTGGAGCTGAACATAGTTTCTTTGACCAAAACATACAGTGTCTCCAAGAAACGAGAGAGAACATTTCAGGGACCCACGCTGCCTGGGAAGAACCCCGTCCCTGCCCCGACGAGGTTCTAATCCGGTTCCACTGCGCCCGGCGATGCCACCTGGCCTCCTGTCACGGCCGCTGCTCAAGGGAGAGAGAGCCGCTACCGCAGATGTTCAAACCAGTGCATTACGGTCAGGCCAACCTCAAGGCCCCTCAACAAAACTGCAGCTCTAGCCTGAACGCATCACATTCGTTTGCCTTGCTGTGCCATTTCCACGTACACTGTGGGTACAGCGTATCGCCAGGGGCAGAGTAAGAGTGACGGTACAACACGTAAAAATCCCGTAACCATAACACAGACGCTTTCCCCATCACTGGCCATTAATGTTCTCTGCTGATCTCCACACACACTGAGCATGCGTGCACACACACACACACACACCCAACAAACAGGCCACAGCAGCTACCTCTGGGAACACGGCTAGGGCTGGGGGTCAAGGGACGAGTGGAGAAGTTCTTCTCTTCTATAACCTTAGGCTTCGCTTGGATTTTTTTTAACCTTGCCCTTGGGTTATTTCTTCTAAACAATGAAACCACTGTGTTTTCATAAACGCATTCTTCAAACAGGAAGTATTCTTCTGGGATTAGCCCTACAACTTGCTCTACAAAGATCCCTCCTCACTAGGGGGACTCACCCTCCCTGCAGACCGGAGGGTTGGGCCGCCCACGGGCATGGGCTGGGGAGTCGGGAGCCAGAACAATGCAGGGGAGAGGCAAAGGCTCCTGTACAGACTGCCGCACCAAATCCCCCGACCTAGAGGCTGGGATGGAACCTGACTGTGACACAGACTCAGAAGTAGGAGCCGTAAGGCAAAAACAGACACCCCACCCAGAGCCGACAGACGGGGCAGCCCAGCACAGGAAGTGGCCCTCCCCCTGCTGGACCTGAACCAAGGCTGTCCCCGGGCCCAGCTGGTCAGCGTCGCTACCCACTGCTGAGTGAGGAGGTTACTGGTGCCTGAAGGACATCGAGTGCTCGAGAAGACCGTGCACAGACGTCACTCAGAGTGTGTCCATCCGTCACCATAAACCTGTTTCCGTCTTCTTCAATACCTCCCTCAAAGGCCTTTCTGGATGTTACTTAGTCTCGGTAGTCTCCAGTGTCCCACAGTTTTCAAACCAAATCTCCCAAACGTGCTACCAATTTCTTCTTCAATATGAATTTCAGCAGTTTTTTAAAACAACAGTAGCAACACGCCCTGGACACACCACGCACTGGCCACTCACTGAAGCCCAGACACAGCTCCGTGCCGCACGCGACGGCCCTCAGGCAAAGCTGCTCACGCCTTCCCTGCTTAACTGAATTACACTCTGAGATTTCAAGGTCAAACTTAATGTTCCCATTTGCGACCAATCGCTGTGAATCAGGACTTTTCTTCAATATTGTGCAAATCAGAATAAAAGCCGGGGCAAAATTATGTTTACTCAGACTATTACAGGACTGCAGTCGTCAGCCGCAAGTTCTGATTTCAGGTCTGTGCCCTCATCAGGCCAGCCTGATAAGTCTCATCTACTGACTTCCGTTGCGGAGCACAGGCTCTGGACGCGCAGGCTCAGCGGCCATGGCTCACGGGCCCAGCCGCTCCGCGGCATGTGGGATCTTCCCGGACCGGGGCACGAACCCGTGTCCCCTGCATCGGCAGGCGGACTCTCAACCACTGCGCCACCAGGGAAGCCCTACTGACTCTTTAACAAATAAATAGTATGTATTTAAAACTTCTCAAATACGTTTATTGAATACCTACACTTTACTTGGGGGACACTGACGATTAAAATAAAACAATGCATTTGAAAACACTCTGCAACTGTATAGTACTGTATGAACTGTGTATATTATTAATTGAAATGTATAGCTGAATTCTTGGACTGAAGTTCAAAAGAGGTTCCCTTTCCCTCCCCGGAGAAGATCCTCTCCTTTGCCTTTACATTCCAATGAAACAGCACGGATTTCTAAGCGTTTTGAGAACCGCAGTGAATCGCTCTCCATCATTTCTTAGCTGAGGACAGCTGGAGGAACCCAAGAAGGAGGCTTGTGACGCAAAGAAGGGGCAGAAGAAGCCCCAGGCACCAAGCCCACCTGGACAGCAGCATCTCCCGCCGGAGTCTGAGCTGCTCTTCAGTTGACTCACAGAATTAGGACCCCGGAGGCAGACGTACCTAACACTCTAGCGCTGATAGCTGGTCAGGTAACTAGTTAGCACTTGGTACTTAGCAGGAGGGACCAGGCTGGGGAAAAGGTGCCTTGGAGGCAGGATCTTGGTGCACCACACACGTGCACACCTGTTCACGTGCACCTATGCAGAAGAGAGGTTCCACGGGGTCGTCTGATTTGTAAAGAAGCCCATGCCCCCTAAAAACCTCCAGACCCACTGATTTACTGCTACAGAGCCCAGGCAGGGTGCACCCGGCTGAGGGAGGATGCAGGCGAGAGTTAGAACTTCCAGTTATGCTAACTTTTGTCTCGTTCTTTTTGCACATCTCTTTTGTAAATGTTTTACATTCTATAAAATACAGTAGAACATATATGGATTATAAATAAACACACGTGCATGTACTGGGGGAGGGTTCATATATATTTGTTGGCTGCCCTTGCAGGGGGTGGGCTGCAGGAAGCATGGTGCCTGGGGACACCGGACAGAGGACACAGCAAGGGACCAGGCAGGCAGGACTTTGCCCAACTTAAAATTCTGCTCACAGGTCACTTGGAGACCCACATGCCTGACCCACAGCCCAGGGGCCCCCAATCTTCCTCTCCTGCCCGAGGCCATGCTAGGAGAAGCACTTTGCCAGCCCACAGAGTCTATTTCGAGCCTCTACTTCATGCTGTCAGAAATTGCAAGTGAGTGATTAAGGGGCAAACGGGTTTATTTTCTGTTTGGACCTCATCCCAGAATAGGCAGAGGTGGTATCCTTTGGTCTCAATTTTTACAAACTTCCATGGGGCACGTTTGCAGCCCAAAGTCTCCATCTGAAGTGCTCCCAAAACCACTCCAGGGGAGAAACTAATAACACTTCATCTATTTTCAAGAGGGGCAGGCAAACGTTTAAGTGGCACATGAACTTCTCTTGTGTAGTCAGGCCCCATGTACTCAAACTCTTAAGCGGTGTTAACATGGGATTTACAACTTAATTCAAAGTAGAATTTGAATATCAAAGTCTAAAAATAAAGTGCAAGAAGAGATTAGCCCTGGAGTCGCCCTGCGAGGAGTGGGGAGCGCAGAGAGGTGAGGTTAGAATAAAACACAAGAGAGGATGTTCTAAGCACCTTTATAAAAACACGAGAGCAGCATGAAAATTCTTTGAAGAAATAGAACTCACCCTATGAGTCCCAAGAGAAAATCTTATGAGCGTATAAAATCGTTATCAATTACAGCTTAAATTCGAACAGTACCAAAGGGAACTAAGCTCTCTTTTCGGCACTTCAAGAATTCGGCGGCAGTGGCCAAAGAATATTCATAGGAATAAATGTCACTCTTGTAACAGAAAGAGCTCATTCCCCAGCCAGTGGAGCAAAGGAGCCAACACTAAGCTCACCACTTAGCCAGCCACAGGTCAGATGATGGTAACTCAGCAGTTTGGAATGAACAGCTGAGGTCAGCTGTAATTTGCGGGCTTCCCCCTGGCTCTTTTTTCTGAAGACTCTCTACATTTCATCTGTTAAGAATGTCCCAATGTGGGTAAGAATACTGAGAGAAAAGTTAGTCTCAAAAATTTCCTTGTCCCAAATTCCTTAACTCTTGGCAAGCTGAGGCAAACTCCAAGTAATATATCTGAGGATACCTGGATATATTGGGGCCTCACTGATTTAGTTCCCATGGTTCAAAGCTTCTCTTATTCCCAGTACAAATTTAAAAGTTGCCAACATAGTGTGAACAGGACTTTTTCATACTTGAGAAAGGGAATTCGTTTCTCTTTTCAAAATGATGACTAAAATTCAGCTTGCAAACGAACCAGTTGCTAGGGCACCCCAGGTTAGAAAAGAGTCACCCCACACACACACCAAATAAAAATACTCTTCAAAAGAAGGAAAGTTTCTCTTTCTAGATAGTATGGCTTACTGCCTGTGGAAATTTCTGGAAATTTTGGAAATTGAAGGAAAGTGGGATGCCTAGACCCCACCCACTCTCAGCCTTCCGCACCCCAGCTGACGCAGGAGCCCCCAACCCTGGGGCTGATTCCGACCCCTCTTTTTCACTGACACCCACATCCAATCCATCAGCAGATCCTACTGCTCTAACTTCAAAATCGGTCCCCGCCCACCTCACTGGTTCCACCTCATCCACGGCGGTCCAAGCCCCACCATCGTTCTTGAATTTCGGCCAAGCCACCCAAGTCTGCCCTACTATCCGTTCGCAGTCAGTGACCCTCTGGAAACAGATCTTTCACTTCCCCTTTGCCCCCAGTAACAGCCTTGTGACGGTTACAGGGTCCGGGGTGATCTTCACGGCGCTGGTGACATCTCTACCCTTCTGTCCTATGACTCCCACCAACTGCTGCAGCCCTGGGGTCCTGAAGCTCCTTCTCGGAGCCTCCGCCCCACGCATGTGTCCCCTCCTCCATCCCCTTAGATGTCTTCTCCTCTAAGGCCTGCCTGGCCCCCCTTTAACACCACACCCGCCCCAGCACCAGGCCATATGCCCCGACCCCTGCACCCAGCATCGTCACCCTGATCTACTGTGTGATTCCCTTTTTATTACACTTAAGGCTTGCCGCCATGTTCTGGACCTCCAAGTCAGGAATCGAGGTTTTGGTCGCTTTAACACAAGTTCCTAGACTGTGGGGCACATAGTAGGTTCTCAATAAACAGTGCCAGTGGGGCCCATGGGGCCAGGGCCTCCAGCTTTTCTAAACAGCCTCAAATTTACCTAGAGAAACAAGGCTATGACTCGACACAAATCTTAATCTTAACTGTAACCTGTTAGCCTCTGTCTTAATTAATCTGCATAATGTTACGATCTTTTTGTAAAAAATAAAAGCTGTGTGTACAGAAAAGCAGAGAGCAAATGAACAGCGGAATCTCACTTCTGTGAAAGAAAAATCAAAACGTGCTTGTACAGTTCTACACGTGTGTTGTGTAAGGGAAACGGCAGTGCTGTAAGTACACCAAAATACCGACCCTGGAGGTTGGAAATATGGATGAACTTTACCTTCTCTTAGTTATCTGTATTTACTGCATGTTTTCAATTTGCTACGAGAATAAAATAAAGGTCATATTTCCCTGAAGAGTTGCGCTTAGGAACCGTTGCCCAAACCTGCAGGAGATGCAGCCCGGCTGCTGAGCAGGCTGTGAGGGTGTCTGTGTGTTTCCCCGCGGCCCTCACACCTGGCACTGCCGTCCTTCCTTAGGCCATTTTCTCCTTTCGTTCCCAGCACAGGAGCCCCGCAGAACCAACCACTGAATCCACATCCCTCTGGCCTGACCCCAAGGAAACAAAGGGAAGCCTCTACCACCCATATTTAACTCAGAAACACCAGGAACGTCACGTGGAAGTCAGATGTGGTGTGAGCTGCCCGCCGCTTCTGTGTTTGGGAGGCTGCTCACCTGGGCAGGTGCTGGGGCGCGGCCGTGCCCGCCAAGCCCTTACCTGTTGATCTCCAGCGTGTGCACCCCGTACTTGCTCTCAATCCTGTACTTTCCCGGCTCCCCTGCCTGGCAGACCAAGCTGCCGTCTTTATACCTGAAAGAGGGAAACACCTGTCTGAGCATAAAGGCCGACTGGCTGTTTTGCACGTGTCCCCACCTTCCTGTTTCCCATCCCCCGCCGCCCCTCGTGGGCGGGCGGGTGCGTGCGCGCACACACACACACACACACACACACACACACGCAGCACATTTTCGCTCTGCTTCTGCCTGATTCACCACTCGGATCGCAGGGCGGGAGCAGCTACGGGAAAGGTTCAGAGCCCACTCTTGGCTATTTAAGGGGAGGTGGCTCTTGCAGAACTCAGACTACCTGGGCAACCCTCAACCTGCATGGGACAGAGCGTGGGCCAAAGGTCCCCTGGAACTTGTCAGGAACTCCGGATACATCACTCCAAGGACAAAACGTAACCAGTGCTGGTTAGGCCCTGGTCCAGCCTCTGGAGGGAGGCCGCAGTGTAGCCGGAGTGCACGTGGAGAGACCCAACTGCTCTGCACCCTGCCTGGAGGAGGCTGGCCTTGGTGTCCCCCCAGGACAGCAGGGCCACGGCTCCCCCTAGGGCAAGGGTGGGCGGCTCTCAGCCTCCCCGGCCCACCTCGTGAGCAGCCAGAGGGCGGAGGCACTACTTTTCTGCTCTACTGCTGAGAGCCCTAACCCAGGACGCATGTGAAAGCACAATGTTGTGGCCAACGACAGACCCTGGGGACTCGGTACCAGCAAGTGGGAAAATAAATGAATATACAAGTGAGTTTTAGCAACATACGTTGAAACTAAAAGTGTCGTCGGTGGGGCTTATTTAATTTTCAATGTCACAAGGCTCAAGGAACCCTCTCACTGTGGTTCCAGAGCCTTGGAGTTTAGGGTCTCCACTTACATGAGTAAAAGCAGAGCTGCAGGTAAACACAGGTCATTTCCGGGAACCTGGTTTTCAATAAAAGTCCTCTGGAAAATCATTTGGCTCAATTGCACTAAAATGAAAACGCCTGCCTAGGATTTCCAGGGGCCTCTCCGTGTTTTCATGCACGCATTTCCTGGTGAGTTTCAAGAGCATTGGTCCCCGGAGTAGGGGCCGCGCGCTCCCTGCAGGTGGATCTTCTCCACCCGCTCAGGTGACTCAACGGCTGCAGATCCTTCAAAGGAAGAGCAGTGGGGCCTCCGCCCCTGGGAGGCGCCCCCACTCACCACTGCACCACGGGGGTTGGGAAGCCCTGCACGGTGAAGCACAGCTTGACAGACATCTGTTCCCAGATGGTGTGTGACCGGAGCTGCACCAGGATCTCAGGGGCTCTGCTCAGCCGCTCCTCACGTGAGTGCCTCTCCCAGGCCAGCCTGTCGTCCACCTGCCCCGGGAAGCAGCACGTCAGGGTGCCAGGGGCGCGAGGCTCCCGCCACCAGGCCCGTGGGCATCGTGCTGACAGCACAGCTGCACCCGGCACCCGCCCACCCCTACCGTGTGCTGCAGGGCGTATCTGTCCACGTGCTGCAGGGCGTATCTGTCCAGCTTGTCCCGGGCATGGGTGCGGGCCAGGTGCACGTCCTCCTCCAGCTGGGCCAGCTCGCTGAGGAAACGCTCCCGCTTGGCCTCCCCATAGGAAGCCACCAGTGACTGGTACCTGCAGAAGCCAAGACGCCACAGTATTCTCGGGACACGTGCAAAGGGCATGTGGTCACTGAGGGCCTGGGACCAGACACACGGTCCCCGGGGACTTCTTAAGTGGGCTCGAGGAGAGGGCGGGAGAGAAGCTACTTCTGCTTCTTTTGCAAGCTCTCCTCTGTGCGGCGACACACAGGACCCACTCGTTTTCCTTAGAGGCTGCCGTCTCTCAGTGAATTTAAGACTGAAGTGAAGCCTTCTGAACTAATAGATTCAAATTAAGAAATAAGTCTGTATTCTAAAAAAGTAAAAGGATATAGCCAGCAGCTTCTTAACCTGTCGGGGCAGAGAAACGAGGGGCACCTCCTTTCCGGCCCGAGGGCCACCTCTGTGGGCTCCACAGGTTACATCCTGGCACTGCCCGGCCCAGCGGTGCGTCCAGCCACCCTGTCACCCCTCCCCGGCCCCATCCCCTCCTTCACCACCGCGTTCCCGAGGCCCCGGCAGAGTCAGAGGCTTGCTGTTCCCTGGGCTGCCCGGGAAGGGAAAACGACAGCATCAAGTGTGCAGCCGGGGAGGCGGGGACCAGGTGGATGCGGCTCATAAAGGTGGGGTGTCAGACTGGAGGACTTTCTGCTCTGTGTGGCCCAGCGGCGTGGGGAAAGCCGTCCTAGAACCCGGGCAGCTCCCCCCCATCCCCAGCCTCTCCAGCAGCCCTGACTACCAGTCGGCGCTTCTCCAGACACAGCGCAAATCGCAGGCCTGGTGTCAGGTGTCCGGGAAGTTGGAGATTGAACACAGAGTTTCAGGAAACTCTGCAGCTTCTTCAGGCAGAACCGTGGAGACAGGAACTATAATAAAAGCTAAAGCCCGAGCCAGTGTTGATTCAGCCTCGCCTTCACTTCCGACCAGCCTAGCCCAGCCCACACCTGCCTGCGTCCCCTCCCCGGACACATACCCACAATCTCCTCGCTGCTTAGAGGTCGTCTCCTCGCCCCTCCGGCCTTTCCCCACACCCTCTGCTCATGGTGATTCTCCACGGAGGAGAACAAGCGTCTAGGCTTTTAGGCACGGGTGCACACACATCACGTCACCCTAATCCCAACTGCCCGGCTCCCCTTCACTCATGGAGCCACACGCACAGAAATGATTTTGTAGGTCCCGGTGGGAGAAACAGCGAGCGCCTTGCTAAGAGGGCTCACAGGAACCAAGCTTTCCTGTCTGCAGTGAATCCCACTAAATGACGGCATAAGCAAAGGCAAATCTCTATTCGTGCCGCAAACTGTCCTGATACGCTTAAAGGATCAGAAGTCCCACCTGGACCTCGTTTAGAATGTCTATGTGAATGGCACTTGTCAATAGCACCGCCAGTCCCGAAGGTTTTATAATAAATATTAGAACTAGAATTGCTCCCCCTGGCCGGCCCAGCCCCAAATACTGTGATCTGGGACATTGAGAAGGCACCCCTGCTAGTCTGTGATGGGGTGACTGTGACACTGCCCCCTTAGGCAGAATGACGTCACTCATCGTGCATTTGCCCTAAAGACAAGCCCCTCGGACAGCTGCATAACGCAGGGAGGCCCACTTCTCCCAGGACAGAAGTAGAGGCATCAAAGGGGCATTTCCAATCCCCTGTATCTTCCAGGAGGACATTTCCAGACCCTTCAGGGCACGCCGATGCCTCATAGGTATTTATTTTACGTGAAGACTCAGCTTAACTCAAACTGATGAACCCATAACTTCATCTCTCTCCAAGGACCGATTTGTCCTGTAGGTTAAACTCATATCTGCCACAGGAGGTAAGGAATAAATACGTACTTTCAGGAAGGCCAGCAAGAGTAGTGAATTATCCTAATAAGGACTGGAATTCATCGAACTCCTCAAATCACCCTACACCGGGCTCCCTCGAATGGCAGGGACAGAGCAGGGGTTGCTATAAAATCTCCATTAACTCCGGCCCAGCTCACCAAAACCTCCAATTACTTAGATTTACTTTTAAAGGAGGAAAGACCTAATTTCAATAAGACCTTTCACATGGGAGATATGCACATGGGTTGTGAGAATAAAATACCGTGAGGGTCCTAAAATGCAGAATCCCAAAGCATGGGTGCTGGGCTCCGTGGAGAGCGGACACAGCCCTGACCTATATCCACTGTGCTTGCCCAGAGGGACTGACATTTACCCTGGGCTCCAGGGACACAGTAACATTATAATCAGTCATTAAGAATCAAAATACATTCTTGAGTCAGATTTGCTATTGCAAGAGTAGCTTCGTGTATTTTAGGAAGATTTCCAACAGCCAGGATTGTCACAAAAGTCATTTCGGCTGAGCCACATCCATCATCGTAACCCACTCCCTGACTGTTCAGACTAATACAAGCTTCCTTTCCCCCATTTATTTCACCCCAGGAAACTGAGGAGTAGGAACTTTATGGGATAAGATCACACCAAGGTATAACTGATTAAAATAAAATTATAAAGCTCTGGTCTTCTCACTCCCTGTGCCAAAACCTTAAGCATAGTAGAACCCTTTCTGAAATAATCCAACACATAAAAATCCAATTTCTTAATGTACACATTCTGAAGTGATTCTTTTACAAAAGAAGTCTTCACTTGACAATAAAATAAATTTTCAGGGCAAAATTCCCATAAGGCATCTAAAAGATGATTCAAATTTTTAAAAAAATAAAGGCTAATCTTTTCAGCTATACAATATTTTTACTAAACAGATTCCTTAGTCATAGTGCAACTTTCAGACTGAAACACATTGAGCCAAATCTCATTTTCCTTCCGGTTTTGAGCGTTTTAGCGATACAGAGAAAACTTTCTAGAAATAAGTAGGAGGAGAAGGTGAGGGGGAAAAAATAGAGCAGATACGAAATGAAGCATACATGAGACGCTCAAGTACTCTGCTCTGAAAAGATCCAAGTCAGTTGACCACCTGTTTCTCTGTGATCTGGAAATAATTTTAAGACCGATGTTCTTAGTAACCCACCCCATTCCTGTGACATATTCCCCATGAGCTGAGTCTGTAGAAATGTGAATCATGAGGGTCTACAGAACCCGCTCCCTTCAGCTCTGTGTCCACACGGACGCGTGGCTGGAATCCTGGCCTCTCTTTGGAAGATTCCCCACTCAAGTCTCAAGCCTCACAGCTGTTCCTTAGTAGCCGAAGAGGCTGGTGGTGGAAATTCGAAAACTCCAACTCAGCCCTTTTAGGTCTTGAGGCCTCCGAATGTGACCAGCATGCTTTCTGGAGAAAGGGAGTGAGTCTGGGGGCAGAGGACAGAGGCCTGAGGCCAATCCAGCTGCAACGTGTGGACAGTGGCCGTGGGTCCTCTGGACCGCAGGGTTCTCTTCTGTACGAGGATGCAGAAAATCCATCCCCAGTCGTTTCCTTGTCGGGATGAATCAAGATGATGACGGTAGAGAATAAGAATCGACTGAAAACGGTCGTGTGTGGCTTTCACTGCAGCAAGTGTTCCCTTCCCAGTTTGCACACGTCCTCTTTCAGCTATGCCCCCCGCCTCATCCTCTGACCGCAGAGCCCCTGCCCAGGCCCCAGGGCAGCGCGCGGCCCCCGGGGCTGGCCCAGCGGCAGGCAGAGAGGGCAGGGCGTTACCTGTGCTTCCTTTCCTGCTCGTCCTCTTCCAGCGCAGAGCTCACCCTCCTGGCACACAACCTGCAGGTGGTCCCCCCCGGTGCCGTCTGGCTGGACTCTCTCTGCGAGGACGATTCCTGAGTGACAGATTTCTGGGAAGACGTCTGGGTGGAAGCGCGCCTTGGCGAACATGGGAAAAGTCACATGTGATGGAGAAGTGTAAAAATGCATCGTCACAGACAACATCACTCCCTTTCCACGCCCCCAAACTATCCTCGAAATGCAGGTCACCCACACCTGCACATGCGGACACACACACACACCCCTAAGTGTGGCCTCCAGCCCGACTGCACAGGCCCATCCCCCACAGGGACGTGCCCCCAGACTCAGCTGCACGACACCCCTGCCCCTCCCTCAGGTCAGCCAGTGCCTTCCAGGCCCTGAGGCTGCAGGGAGGGGCACAGAATGTTTGGCTTTGTTTGTTACCAGGATGGCAGCTAAGCACAAAGGACCACAAGCGGTTCTAAATACAGGGGCTGGGGACGGGGACCTGAGGCCGGAGCCCGTGCCCGGCGTCCACCTCCTAAATTAACACCGGAGAAACGTGGGCGGCCAGGGCATGTGCCGCTGGCCCCTGCAGACGCAGAACCTCAGAAACTCACAGATGAGCCTGCGGCTTGACACCAGCCTCTCAGGCAGTGAACAAAAAGTCTACCTTCGGCAACATTATTATTAACGTAGCAAAATTATCATTGAGATGGGCTTCCATCCCATCTTCACTCGGCCCCCATTAACTTCTGTCCCACCGACATGCTTTCCCATGGGTTTCCTTCTCATCGCCCTCGCTGTTTGGTGACCTTTTAGATTCCAGCTCTGGAAGGCATGTGAAGAAGAGTGAAGTCAAGGAGCAATTACTGAAGGTCCACGACTCATGAGCTAAACCAGGGGCTAAGAGCCAGTCTACCAGGACCTGCCGGGATCTACTAGGATCTGCCAGGACCTGCCACGATGCCATGCAGTGCCCCACATAAAGTTTGCTGTGCAGCCGGGTCAGCCACGTTCCCCGTCTGGCTCTGGACACGGGCATCGGGAAGCACGGCCCTCCCTACCTCCCCGGCTAAACCAGTTCACCTCCAGTCTTCAGGGGACTGGATAAAGCTTCTTGCCTTGAAATTCAGACAAAGCTCGTCATCAAGGCTCGGCCTGCCCCCATCAGTGAATTACAACTTACTTTTTCGCTGTGTACTCATCCACAAGGTACCTTGTTTGAATATTACGGTATGACTGGTCCAAGTGTTTGTGTCTCTTTTGGTAGAAGGGCACAGCAACAAGCGACATCTTTGTGGACACCTAGGAAAAAGAGTAACAAACAGAGCAGAGGTCCTGGAATTTCTCAAGTAATCAGGCTCCTGCAATTCACACTAACCTTTTAGGTTGTTCCAAAGAGGAAAATCAACTCCAATTAGCAAAACCCTTGTGGGGGAAGAGTCTATAAGAGGAAATAATCCTGGACGCCTATTAAGTTCCCGGGGACCTGACTTCATTTCTTGTTTGCTTCCATAAAAAGTAGAAGATTGAGCCGCACGTTTCATTTAATTGTAAACCCACCCAATGTCTATAAACTACCTAGTTTGTTCAAGGCAACCGTGAAAAGCAATGTGAGCGATAAGGATAAAAATAATTAAAGCACAGGTCACAGAAGTAAACAAACAGGATACAAGAGAGGAGGAGATAAGAGCAAAGGAGACGCAA